>NC_092859.1:5535303-5604071 GCF_032062135.1 Pyxicephalus adspersus
CACTTTGAAAGTCTTAATAGCAGCAGCTCTTATATCCTGATTCCGTAAACTGTAGACCAATGGATTGAACAAAGGAGTCACCAATATATAAAGCAACGACAGACCCTTGTTGGTATTTACAGAGTTCTCTCTAGGTGGCAAAATGTAGACTGTAGACAAAGTTCCGTAGTAAGTACAAACAACAATAAGATGGGAACTACAGGTAGAGAAAGCTTTCTTTCTTCCAGTGGTGGATGGGATCTTCAGAATGGCTTGGAGGATAAAGATGTAGGTCAGCACAATGAACATGAATGGAAAAGGAACAACAGCACCAGAAACAAGAGATGTGAGCAGCTTCATAAAGGATGTATCGGAACATGAAATCTGAACAAGCGGAGGAATGTCACAAAAAAAGTGATTGATTATATCAAGATGACAAAATTTTAAACTTTTTAGCAAAACGTAAAGTAGAAGAGAGAGTGCTAGGCCCACCAACCAGCAAAAGATGACCATCTGACGGTGAAGACTGAAAGTCATGATGCTAGTATAATGTAACGGTTTGCAGATGGCCACATACCTATCGAAAGACATAGCGGCCAGCAACAGGCATTGGGTAATAGTCGGAATAGCAAGCAGAAAAAATTGAGATATACATCTTGCAATGGAGACTTTTCCACCACATAATAATATTAACCACAACATGTTGGGCACCAGATTGCTGGTAAAAAGGATTTCACAAGAGGACAACTGACTGAGAAAGAAGTACATGGGAGAATGTAGTGTTTGATTAACCACAACCAAGACAATAACAACAACATTACTGGTTAAAGCCATAAGGTGAGCAATCAGGAAAATGATAAATACTGGAATCCGAAATAAGTAAAGGTTTCCAAGTCCAAGAAGAAGAAATTCTGTGACCAGAGTCTGGTTTCTCTCGATAAAGTCTAAAATCCCAAAAGAGTAGTTAGGAAAAAAAAGAATCAAGAAAGTAGAACATCTGCACTTATGGTACTGTTGTGATGGGTAAATCTGCCCTGGATTTATGCACCAAGGGTTAGACCAATCCTGTTCCACATTTGGTAATGTAAAAAAATGAAGTCCATGGGGATGGGCAAATTTTGTGTAACTCTGGACATTTATTGGGTTAATAGGTAAACTACTGCCAAAAGGGTATTAGCTCCTGGACAGTCATGGTACCAATGCAATTAAAAAAAATACTCTACATTTGGGAGAGGATTTTTTTATGCAGCTTTAAGGTCAACATTAAAGATACACAAATCCTTTCAATACCATGCTTGAGGTATGAATTAAAGCTGTAAGTGTAAGAGATTATGAGTGCATAGTATGAATAATGCAGACATTTTTAGTGATAGCATACTTTGGCAGTTGATTGTTTTCTAGTATAGTTTAGCTTACATAAATTGATCTCCAACAGCTAATGAATGTTTACAGACTTTCTTTAACCAGCAGATAAAAATTTACCAGTATTTGTTGATACAAAATTTTCCTGCTATTGCCCATTTTTTAAATCAAGCTCTTATTAGGTGTGATGAAACTTCAGATGATACAACAGTATAAAATTGGCCATCATTTTTAATGGAGGGAGAACTAACTAAAATGAACCAGAGAAAAATATTACAGGCAGGTTTTTCTGCAAGGTATGAGACTGCAGATGATATAGCAGTTTAAAAGCGGCCAGCAGCATAAACCTTAATGAGTAAGGCTAGGCCCAACATTACTAAAGACAAAGTAGTAAAACTACCCAGCATTTTTATCTACATGTAGAGTAGAGTAAACTATTACATGCTGGGGCTTTCCTATAAGAATTACCATACCACACAGTATACAGTAATGTAAAATTGACCAGCAGCAGAACAGTTTTAGTCATGTAAGATGTAGAACTGGTAAATGGCTACCCTTAATTTTTTTTGTGGTGATGGAGAAGGAGTAGTAAATGTGAATTATAGTTATGTAATGTGAGGTGGTGTATACCTTACAATTCATTGTAATGCGGTGAACAAAACAAAAGTGCTATGGACGAGAAAGTTACAGATTTATGGGTCCCAGTGCTATTTTTTGACATGCCTTCGATCATTTGGACTAGCTCCTTCCCATCGGGAACATCTTTGTGCATCAGACTTCACATCAGATTGCCACCTTTACACCAGAAGCCTCTATTTTACCTCACAGTCCCATTGTTGCATCAGGAACCACCCTTAACTTTAGAATCCCACTACATCAGACACCCCACCATGACATCTGACTCCCCTAAATTACTACTACTGTGTAGAACAGTGATCAGCTGGACAGAAGTCATGAGAAAAACCCATACAGACACTTTGGAGCAAGGTGCTTGGTCTCAGTTGTGAGCAGTTCCATCTTTGATGTAGTAAAATGACATACTCAAAATGCAGGTCAAAATACATTTACAAACCCTCCAAAGTTTCGTTATTGCTGGCATTTACCTGCATTGTCTTACCTGGCATGATATTATGAATGGCAGGAACATGACTATTGTTGTAAAGCAGGGAAATGAAGACAAATTTATATTATTTTAGAACATCATCAGGGAGCAACCTCACTCCATCCCAGAGGAGACCAAAAACAAACATTCATAATTTGACTTTTCTATTTACCATGTTATCAAATCTCATTATACTATTTATATATTTGATGACTACACTGCAATACTCTGCAATGTGATTTTTGTAAACTAATTTTTGTTTCTCCAACAACGTTGTTGGAAATCTTCTATTCCAAGAGTGTCATCATGTCATTACCAAATTTGCAGGGTTTAGATTTGTGATGAATGTATTGCAATCTACTTTCCCTGAATTTTTTCTTTAATGAACTTAAAACAAGTAGACAACAAATAAAGCCATTCAGTGACCCTTAAATCTAGAATGGTTGACAATGGTTTATTTATAAATTATTTTACTCCAAAGTTACACATTTTTTTGATTTTGGATATAAGTAGAAAATGTTGTCAGGGTGAAGAGCAGTTTAAAAAGTGAAAGTTCACACATACCTATTGTTAGGAGACGTTTATCTAGCTCTGTGCTCCACCACAGTATATAACGTCCTTTTTTTTGCTCTCTGGCAGTATCGCTCACAGCAGCAGAGAGATCAAGAAATTAGATGTTTGCCCTCTGCTTAACAGCTTGCAGCATTCCCAGCTTCCCTTTAACCGTGTGTCCTAAGATGTACTTCCTTAGCATCCCCAGAACAAACTCTGAGGTTGTGGACAGTTAAAGGGAATTTTAAGAGCAGATTAGTCCCTGGCTTTATCCTGCCCTACTATTGACTGCTAAGACTTCAGAGTTAAAAGTAACCAGTTGACTGTTGTAGCGTTAAGCTTGGCTGACCTGCTTCTGGTGTGTTTATCTGTTGGATTTACTGTTGATAACTCTGCCTAACCCTAACCCTGAGATTCTATGCAACCTGGACTGCCCTTTGCCTATGACCCAGACCCTGCTTTGTCCTAACCCTTGACATCTCGTTTATTGGACTGATTATTATTATTATTATTATTATTATTAATAATAAACAGGATTTATTTAGCGCCAACGCTAACATATTACGCAGCACTGTACATGAAATAGGGATTACCTGTGTATGACCTCTGACTCTATTTCCTGGGCTTCCCTCTGCTGGATTCTTATATACTGCATTATCTGTGGGTTCCAGATCCTCTATCAATCCATCCTTTGGGCACATAAGTACTGGGGGCAACTGTGTGCTGGGTTGGCACAACTAGCCTCTTAATGCTGGGTGGGGGCTTGCTAAAGGTGAAAAGAACAGATTTAGATTGGGGGACTGGGGTCTAGTGAGCACTGGCTCTTGAAGCTGTGCTCCATGTGTTTCTCAGTGGAGAAGCTTCGTAAATGATAATGTGTTATCCATTGGGTTTCTCCTAAAACCCCTATATCAATACAGGACCCAGAAATAAAATTAGAAATTTGACAAGAAGAACCACAGTACAGTGTGCAAACATCTTAGCAAACTTATTTTGCTTGAAATTTCCCACTATGGGATAGTAGATGAAATATAATCTACCTTTTTTACAGGTACGCTGCCAACTTCAAGAGATAATACACATGCTAATTACCCAAAAAACACAATGAAACAAATCCTGATTGGGGTATTTACAGTTTAAAAGCAGGCATGTGAAATTTTAGACAGTCTTGTCTTTCCATGCATGTGTTCCTTGCCTACAGGATCTCTTGAAAGGATTTTTGACAATGACCAGGGTTGGCACCAATGTGTTCTCCAGTACACCCTCTAAATTATGTTAAGGATCCCAGGCTGTAGATTTGTGTAATATCAGCATTTTTACAATGGTGTCTCTGACCTCCTGGTTCCTCAAACTGTAGACCAGGGGGTTGAACAAAGGAGTCACCAAGGTGTAAAGCAAATTCAGGCCCTTGTTGGTGTTTACAGAGTTCTTTCGAGATGGCGATAAATATACTGAACAAAAAGTGCCAAAGAACATAGATACAACCATAAGGTGGGAGCTACAGGTTGAGAAGGCTTTCTGTTTTCCAGTGGTGGATGGGATCTTCAGGATGGTTTGAAGGATGAAGATGTAGGTTGCTATGATGAACAATAATGGAAGCAGAAGGACGTGAAAAGAAATCACAACTGTAATCAAATTTATAACATATGTATCCGAACACGATAAGAGTATGAGTTCAGGAATATCACAAGAAAAGTGATTAATAGTGTTGAGGCCACAAAAATATAATTTGTTTAAGTGAATGTAAATCACAAACGAAAGCACCAAACCCACTAACCAGCAGAAGATGACTATTTGAAACTGGTGTTGAAAAGTCATGATGATGTTATAATGTAATGGTTTACATATAGCCACATATCTATCAAAGGACATGGAAGCCAGCAGTAAGCACTGGGAGATGATTGGAAATGAAAGTAGAAAGTGATGAAAAATACATTCAGAAACTGATACTCTTCTACTGCCAGTCAACGTCAACCATAATATGTTGGGCACCATATCAGGGGTGAAGAGGATTTCACACAAGGACAACTGGCTGAGGAAGAAGTACATGGGAGAGTGAAGACTCTGATTGACCCCAACTAAGATAATGACAAGAATATTGCTGGTTAAGCCCAGAATGTGCATGATAAAAAAGACAATAAAGAGTAAAAGCCTGACATTTTTGAGGTCTCCAAAGCCCAGTAGTATAAATTCTGTGACCAGCGTATTGTTCCTCTCAACATTTTCTGAAACCCACAAGAGAGAGGATGGTTAATAAAACAATGACAACGGTTAATAAATACCATTTTTTCAGCTGATGCTTGGTTTCCTAAATTTTGGTTTATTCCTAGTGATTCATAATTAATAAAGCACTTAGCGTGTCACAAAGGCCATATCCCTAAAATATGATTTACAATGAAAATTTAAAACAGTAGAAAAAGGATTTAGAGTTAGACAACTCTAAAAAGATCTAGTTATTTTCTGTTTTTAAGGTATCATTTATGTCCTCTAGGAAGTGTCTGGCATGGCACGGACACATTCATACAATGGGATCTATTAGAAACCAGTGGTCAGGAGGTTTGGCTCCTCCATGCGAAAACAAACAGTACAATGGCTCACCCCCTGCTGCTTCTAAATTGGCAATGTGGTCACTGACAACTGGACCAATATTGTGGCAGTGCTCCACCTGGGAAAATTCCTTGCTTCATGAATGTGCTGAATCTAGTGGTGAACACATTTCTGAAGTGTTACCCTGGTTTGAAAGATGTCTTGGCCATAGCCAGAAATTTTTGTGCCCAATTCAGGAGATCCTACACTGGACTAAAGAGCATATTAGTACCCAATCTCATCAGCAAGCATCTCTCAATTCTCTGATGTTTCAGTTTGCACCCCTTTTGCCTAAGCTATAACTTACAGGCTGACTAGAGTAAATGGGGGTGACTACAGTCTCTTCAACATCTGAGCAATCATCTACAGCAACAGCAGGTTAATGAAGGCGTGAAGTTGGACGATTGGTTATGGTAGATGGTATCATTTTATGTGGCATACCCCCAACTGCCAGAATACTTAGCTTCTTACAACCCGGGGAATTACTGGGCATTTGGCCTGAATTGTCCATCAATGCCCTTTTGGTGCCATCTTGTTCATCTTCAAGTGTCATGTTGTAGATTGCTTTCTGTTTGGCAGGTAGAATTGTCACTCCAAAATGGACTATGCTGTCCGCTACCAGTGTGATTGACATTCATTAAAATGAACTGATCCTAAATTTCCTGATGCTAAGGAAACCTGTACCACCACCAACCACCCTAACACCAAGAAGTAAATTTCAACCAAAAATAATAGTTACATAATGAAAAAACTGGAAAAACATATTAGCTACAATAGGTAAAACTATTCACAATGTGAAATCACAGCAAATAGATCCAGGTATACATTTTTATGCAATTTTTCCCAATATGGCAGAAATAGAGGTAAATAGAACAGAAAAGTAGGTTCATACAGGCCCTATGCTGTCCAAACCTCCTAAAATTGTCTAATTCTTGGTGATTTTCACCCAAAATCAACATTTTAAACCTTCAAAAAAAATTTATTCTGACGACATTCCATCCTTACTGGAATTGGTCAGACTCGAAATTTACCACTTCCGAGCCCATTTATTCATCACTGTGTGTGGTAATAGGTAATGGAAATTGAAACTCCTTATTGGTACTTACCAGAACAAGCAAACTTAGGAGAAACAGATGCTATCTAAAGATTATGTCACATAGATCAAGCTCTAAAATAAGAATAAGAATTTCAGAAAAATTACAGTGAAAGTTCAGGAGAAACAGTTGAGGACACTTTTTTCCTCGCCAAACCTGCTCCTCTGATGATCGTTTTCCAGATACAGATCTGTGGGCCCCAGTGCCAAAAATTGACAAGGCCCCCACTATTTAGGACAAGCTCTTTAACATCAGGGGAACCTGCTTACATCAGAATTCTTACCTTCACATTAGATCCCAAACCCATTTTATCAGAATCCCATCTTTACATCAGGAGCCCCTCTTCACGTCAGAGTCCCCCTTTTACATCTAGAGCCCCCTTTACATCCTACCTTTATATCAGGAGCCCCCCATTACATCTGATGCCCCTCTCCCAGGTCTGTGTACAACAGTGATTAGTAGGTCAGTAGTCACATGGAGGGCCCCTACAGACATCCTATAGTAAGTGGTCCAATCTCACTTAAGACCCCTGCAACCCTTCTCCTATGCAAATGATAATAGATATCACAATATTAGTAGAAATAGATACTACAAAATCGGCCTACAGCAAAGCAACTTGTTTTAAAACCATAACTGGTAAAACAACATAAATGTGTGTTTTTTTGTAAAATATGTAATATATAAAATAAATAATTTTTGTAATGCAATACTAGAAAAACATTTTTTTGTTCCAAATAACCCAAAACATTGAATTCTTTGTTTTGGAGCAGTTGGTGGACTCTACCATTGTCGTTTTTGCATTCGTAGTGAGTAGTCCATCTGCACTTCCACACTCAATGAAATAAAATGAAGCAAAAAGAATGACCAAACTATAACAATAAGTCAAAATGACATTTTCAAGCCCTCCTAAGTCTCTTTATTGCTGACATTTACCTGCATTACCTTACCTGGCATGGTAATATGACTGGCAGGAACATGACTATTGTTGTATTACAGGGAAATGCAGACAAATTTATATTATTTCACAATGTTATCAGATAGAAACTTCACTTCGTCCCAAAGGAGGTCTACAACAAACTTTTATATTTTGACTTTTCTATTTATCTTATTACTATATCCAATTATACTATTGATATATTTGATGATTAGCATTGGCTCCTTGTGATTTTCTAAAATAAATTTTGTTGCTTCAACAACTCTGCTGGGAGTCTTCTCCTTCTATCCCAAGAGTGCCAACATGACAAAAGACTCATTAATACTTTTTAATTTATGTATTTGTATTATAACTTTTGCAGTATTTATATTTGTGATGATTTTATTGTATTTTATCTACTTTGTGTAAATGTTTCATTATTATACTTCAATCAAGTAGACAACGGGCAAAGCCATTCAGTGACCCTCTAATCTAGAAGAAACCCCAACCAGGCATACAACACATGAAGTCATTCATTGACCCTCTAACCTAGAAAGATTGACACTATGGGGTCTATGTACACTTGTTTTTACCCACGATCCATTCAACTTCCCAAATTGTATACATTTTTCACATTGGATTCAATAAGTCAATATGTAAATCAGATTTGCTTGCAATTTATACATTTTCTATTGTAATCCAGTCGTAAAAAAATATGTAAATTTGGGTAAAAGGTGATAAAATTTAAATAAAAACAATAATAAATAGACCTGTATACTACCAAGGATAACTGAGCACTGTTCCTGATACTTTTATTTTACTTTTTTACTAACAGTTCACAGTTTAGGACAATCAATATATCAGCTGTATTTTATAGATAATATTAAATAATATCGCCTTTAGTGTTGCAAAAAATTTGCAAAATTTTGAAAAATGTATTTTATTTGTAATGATATTTGCATTGCTTTGCACCAGAAATATAATTTTAGCATTGTTGTAAACAAAACAAATTACAGAATACCATTTAACTTTTTTTGTATTATGTTTATGTATAATGTGCATTGTTCATCATGTAAGTATTTTGTTTTTAACCGGTTAATGATCTTTTATGCACCTTATGAGGCCTTTGTAGTCAGAGTCTCTCTAATAATGGATATCTCACCAAGTTCAAGTGAAATTTTGAAGATGACTATTCATTATTAATCCACTCCTCCCATACCAATATATAATTGATGTTATATGGAATTGTAATGATTAAACCCAGTTTATATGTAATGGATAATTGGTTATTCAAATGACTGAACTAATACTGGGTTGCTTACGTTCTTTCAGCCAATTGCAATAAGTTTTCAACTTGACAACGGCCTGAAAATGGTTGACATTTCCTAAATATGGCTCTTACGATACGACTTAAAATGATCCTTTTACCAAGTGTAAGAATTGTAAAAGCTTGTAAAGAGCTTGTGAAAGAAGTTGGTTTATACTTACCTATCCTGTGAATAGCCTTATATAACACGCGTGACTCTCTTGAAGAGTTTTGGGCACCTTCCTGTTGTGGAGAATATTACATTTCCCTTGGGCCAAGCCAACCTTGAATGGATTTATTAAAAGTAATTTGCTATATATATATATATATATATATATATATATATATATATATATATACAGCCACTTGATCAGCCCTGGCTATTTAGCTAGCTCACAAACTGTGATTTTTGGTCGTGCAACAAGTCTATAGTAAGTGTCTAGCTCCCAAGTTCTGTTATCTTGATCCTGTACACCTGCTGCTTAATTCAGTGTTTCCTGTGTCCAGCTCTTGTGTTAACCCTTCGTTGTCCAGTTTCTTGGTTCGCAGCCAACTTCCTTGTGTTCCTCTCTGCCTGTGAATATCCCTGCATCACCTGTACCTCCGCAGTGGCCTCTGTGTCATTTCTTTCTGTCTCCTGGATCCCTGGCTTTTGACCCCTGGCGTGTAACGTGACCTCTCTGGCTTGCTGCCTGTCTTGACCCTGGCTTACCTCGACTATCCTTCTGCTTAGTGATTTTGTACTGTGCTTTGCCCACCTTGGTGTGCCCAAGCACCGCAACCTGGCAGTAATCAGCAGCGCAACATCCTCATCATCAGAGGCTCTGGAGAAAACCTGGTTACTGCTTAGACTCTGCAGTTTGTGCCTCTACAAACCCCAACCAATTGCTTGCTCAGAGGATGGACATTCCGGAAGCCACTCAAATTCAGGTACTCCGTCAGCTCCATGTGCTCACCACCCGCCTAGATCAGCTTCTGGTTCCCTCAAGTGCACCTGCTGAACCTCCAGTCCTGGTCCAGTCTCCTGCAGTACCACTGGCCTCTGCACTGCACCTACCACTCCCACAACCATTTTCTGGGGATCCAAGACCTAGCTTGGCTTTATCAACCTCTGAAATAGTCAGTTTGAGCTTTAGCCACAAAACTTCCGCACTGGCTGGGCTAAAGTGGCATACATGATATCTCTGCTTTCTGGAGAAGCCTTGGCGTGGGTGTCTCCACTCTGGAAAAGGAAGGATCCAGTCACCTGTGGCACTGAAGCTTTCCTGAGTCTTTTAAAGAGGGTTTTAGATGAACCTGCTCAGGCATCCTCAGCAGCCAGTGCTCTCTTGTGTTTTCACCAAGAGTCTCTTACTGTGGGCACCTTTGCTGTTTAGTTTCGCACTTTGGCGGCGGGGCTTGCCTGGAACAATGAGTCCTTGCAGGCTACCTTATGACAGGGTCTTTCTGACCGCATCAAGGATGAGTTGGCTGGTTGAGAGATTCGCACTGCCCTGGATGACCTTGTTTTCTCTGGCTACCCAGATTGATATACAATTTCAGGATAAATCTTGCTCCCGCACGATCTTCGCTCCACAACTAGCTCTATCCTTCCAGCAGCCTCTGGAACCCCCAGTCTCCCCTGCTTCTTCTTCGTCAGAAGTGCCCATGCAACTGGGCCGCTCACGCCTATCTCCGGAGGAGAGATCCCGGGGCGTATTCTCAGGTCTCTGCATTTACTGTGGATTGAAAGAACATTTTATTAAATTCTGGCCACAGAGGCCGGGAAACTTCAGTGCCTAGTATGCTCTGAGGGGGGCATGCTAGGTTGCTCTTTTCTCCCCACTCAGCATCCCTCAATACCAATCCAGCTTCACTACAAGATGTCCACACTTGCCCTGAAGGCTTTTATTGACTCTGGAGCGGCAGGCAATTTCATCTCTGCTACCCTAGTCCAGGAGTGCGCCTGGCCCATAGAACCACTGACTCAACCCCTGTGTATCTCTGGGGTAGATGGCATCGTTCTTTCCTGCGGACCTATCCGCTTCTGCACCTTACCCATGCATATGACGGTGGGAGTGCTACATCAAGAGATCATAACCTTTCTTGTTCTTCCCCAGGCCTCACCTGCAGTCATCCTGGGACTCCCTTGGCTTCAACAACACTCTCCAGTGCTAGATTGGTTTACTCCAGAGGTATTGGCTTGGGGCCCTTCTTGTCACTCTCGGTGTTTGACCAAGCTCCAATCTCTCAGGCCTCTTGCACTCTCCACATCAGAGTTGGCTCCATCGATTCCTATCCAGTACAAGGATTTCCAAGATGTCTTCCCCAAATGCCAGGCTGACCAACTTCCTCCCCATCGCTCCTATGAGAGGTCGAGTATACACCCTTAGTCTTCCAGAGTCCAAGGCTATGAGTGAATACATCCAGGAGAATCTGCAGAGAGGATTTAGTCCTCTTCCACAGCTGGCGCAGGATTTTTCTTTGTCCAAAAGAAAGATGGGACCCTTCGTCCTTGTATTGATTACCATGGTTTGAATGCCATCACTATTAAAAACAGCTACCCACTGCCACTTTTACCTGAGCTCTTTGACCGTCTCCATGGTGCCCAGATCTCCACCAAACTGGATCTCCAAGGGGCCTACAACCTAATTCGTATCAAAGAGGGGGACGAATGGAAGACAGAATTTAATACCAGGGATGGGCATTATGAATATCTGGTGATGCCCTTCAGTCTCTGCAATGCCTCGGCTGTCTTCCAACACTTTGTCAATGAAATATTTTGTGACCTTCTGTACATTTATGTCATTGTGCATTTGGATGACATTTTGATTTTCTCTCCAGACTTACCTACCTACAGACAGCATGTTCGTCTTGTCTTACAGAGCCTCAGGGAGAGCCGACTCTATGCTAAGGCAGAGAAGTGCCAGTTCGAATGCACCCAGGTGCCCTTCCTGGGCTATATTGTTTCCTAGAATGGCCTCTCTATGGATCCCGAGAAGGTTACAGCTATCTCCAACTGGCTGCTACCCTGCGGTCTTAAGGCTACTCAGCTTTTCCTGGGTTTTACCAACTACTACCGGTGGTTCATCCAAAATTACTCCAGGCTGCTGGCCCCCATCACTGCACTGACCCGAAGGGATGCTGACCCTAAGAACTGTCCCTCTGAAGCTATTGAGGCCTTTCATTCCTTAAAGAAAGCCTTTATGTCTGGCCCAGCCCTGATTAGGCCCAATATTTCCAAGCCCTTCTCAATAAAAGTGGATGCCTCCTCAGTCGGAGTGGGAGCTATTCTTGTTTAGACCTCCACCAGAGCTCGACGTCCATGCATGTTCTTTTTATGGAAATTCTCCCCAGCAGAGAAGAATTACTCCTTTGGAGACAGGGAGTTGCTGGCCATCAAACTCGCTCTAGAAGAATGGCGCTATCTTTTGGAGGTCACTATCTTCACTGATCACAAAATCCAATACCTACAGTTGGCTTGTCGCTTCAACCCTTGGCAGGTTCGTTGGTCTTTGTTCTTTTCCCAGTTTGATTTTATAATTACCTTTAAACCTGGTTCCGCCCACTCCCAAGCTGACGCTCTCTCCCCCTCCTTCGATCCACAGGACTCTGAAACCACTGCTGAGTTTATTATCCAACCAGCCCATATCCTTGCCTTGGCCTCCATTCAGGAATCTGCTATTCCCCCAGGAAAAACATTGGTGCCTCCCCAACTCCACACCAAAATATTACGTTGGGCACATGACTCCAAACTGTCTGGCCACCCGGGCGTTTACAGAACTTTCACCCTTCTCTCTCGTCTTTACTGGTGGCCCAACCTTCATAAGGATGTGACGGACTATGTCAAGACCTGTGCTGTTTGTGCTCAAACCAAGTCATACTTGTGCCCCAGCAGGCCCGCTTCTTCCTCTGTCCATTCCTAAGGAGCCTTGGCCTCACCTGTCCATGGATTTTATTCCCACCCTCTGATGGCTGTACGGTCATTTGGGTGGTTGTGGATTGCTATTCCAAAATGGCTCATTTTTTACTCCTACCAGCATTACCATCAGCAGCCGCGTTGGTGGTGGTCTTCATTCGTGAAATTTTTAGGCTTCATGGTATGCCCATGTATATTGTTTCTGATCGTGGGGTGCAATTTACCTCTCGCTTTTGTAAAGGCTTTTGCAGATCCCTGGACATTTCTGTGGACCTCTCCTCAGCATATTACCCGCAGACTAATGGGCAGACGGAAAGAGTTAATCAAGCCCTTTAGCACAATCTCCAAGCCCTTGTTTCTGTCCACCGTGATGGATGGGTAGCACTGCTACCATGGGCAGAGTTTGCCCACAACAACCATGTCAACACCAGCTGAAATACCTGCACTCGGTGCTCTGCAGAGAGACTTTAACTGCATCTGGATTCTACTAGTGAGCATCTGAAACACGCCGCTCTCAGGCACAACAAGTTTGCTGATCGGCCTTGCCATAAGACGCCTTTACTCCAACCTGGAGATAAAGTCTGGCTCTCCACAAGGAACTTTCTTTGCAAGGTGGCTTTTCTGAAATTTGCTCCACAATCATCGGACCTTATGCCATTTCTGCCAAGAATAGTCCAGTTTGCTACAAGTTATGTCTACCCTCACATCTCAAGTTGCCCAAGGCCTTCCATGTGTCTTTGCTTAAACCGTTGGTCCTGAACCGCTTTTCTCATCCCTCTCCGCTGGCTACTCCTGTACCTGATTCTTCTCAGGAATATGAGGTCCATCAAATTCTGGATTCCAAGTTTTCTCGTAAAAAGCTAATGTACCTAATTGATGCTGGTCGTGCCCCTGTTTCCAAGCTTTATCAACTCCGTCCAATCCACTGGCCAATCAGGAAATAGCCTCTTGATCAGCCCTGGCTATTTAGCTAGCTCACAAACTGTATTTTTTGTTCGTGCAACTAGTCCATACTAAGTGGCTCGAGCTCCCAAGTTATGTGATCTAGTTCCTGTACACCTGCTGCTTAATCCAGTGTTTTCTGTGTCCAGCTCTTGTGTTAACCCTTCGTTGTCCAGTTTGTTAGTTCCCAGCCAACTTTCCTGTGCAGTTCCTGTGTTCCTGTCTGCCTGTGGATATCCCTGCATCCCTCCTTCTGTTTCCAGTGTCACCTGTTTTCCCTGTGCCCGCAGTGGCCTCTGTGTCACTGCTGTCTGTCTCCTGATTCCCTGGCGTGTGACCTGACCTCCTTTGCTTGCTGCCTGTCTTGACCACGGCTTTCCTTGACTATCCTTCTGCTTAGTTATTTGGTACTGTGCTTTGCCCACCTTGGTGTTCCCAAGGACCGCAACCTGGCCGCAACCCGCTGCGCAACATCCTTATCATCAGAGGCTCTGGAGAAAACCAGGTTACTGCTTAGACTCTGTGCCTTGGCCCTTCTCAGGGCTCACATCACCTCTGTGCAAGCCATAGCACCCCCTAGTGGCCCTGTCTCTCTGAGCGTGACATATATTTTCTTATGGTCTTTGTACTACTATCCAAAAATTTCAGTGTAAATTTATACAAAAACTGTTGCCTATCCTTAACATGTGTTAATTAAAGATTATCTAATAAAAATATATGGTGAGTTTTATTTACATTTATTAGATGTAATTCATGGAAAATCGCTTTGAAAATTCAGGTCAGTGCACAGGAAGTGAAAAAGCCACTGGATTTCTGGATCAGGACCAATATGTATTTTTAATATTAAAAAATGAAACTAATGTACTCAGCACATCTGAGGGCCCCTAAGATACAATATATTTAATTTTGTTTTGGGGCATTAGAACTTTAAATCAGTTTGTCCCTCTTTTTCTTTTTCAACATTCCTCCTCTCCTTTCCCACTTCATCATAATCATTAAAGTCGGGCAAAAACTTTTTGTTTCATTTTAATTTTGAAAGGAGTATTGAAAGCTGTCTCTGACCCACCAGAGAGATTCATCCCTATATTTTTCCCTGCAGCCATTTAGAACAGTACATAGAAGGAGGAAAAATGTATTATATTGAGTAACAAGAAAAGACAGGAATCTTATCAATGTAGACATTTATTCTGGGAACAATAAACTGTGGATTTCACTTGAAACTATTGTCCTCTGCTGATAATAAATCATCTACATTTTGTCTTTCCCCTCTTCATCCACATACTGGTTACATTTTTTATTAAAATGTTGATGCCCTGGACTATTGGGGTGAATGATGCCCTGTGTCATTCACCTTACATCCTATAAATCTATGGCATCATGGCTCCGTCCTTCTGCCCTGAATCCATAGAAGGGCTGATACATGGATCAGCACCATGTCATTGCATGGCCTCACTACGTGCAGTACTTAGGATCTACCCACCACCAGAGGAAGCAGTGAATGAACAAGACCCATAAGTATTATGTAAAAAAGGAAGTATAAAACTTAAAACAAATTTAGAAACTTTTTTTTTTATTGGGAACAAGGTTTTTCCAAGAGGAGGTGGGAGATGGCAGCACAGGGAAGGACTATAGTGCTGAGTTAGAATTTAACTGGGGAACGATAAGTAATGATAGACTTCAAAAAATACACTAATATTGCATGCGACGATTTTTCTATATTTATTTCACAGCCTTTAAGGCAGATGGATTAACTCTATTTATCTACTGCCTATTTTTTAGGTCCTCAGATCATGATGGCAATGAAAACTTCTAAGCTAGTCACACATTCCAGTGTGTAAGATCTGCTTTAAATTTAACAAAAATGACCTTATATGATGGCCTACCCAAACAAATGTCTAAGCAGGTAGATACCAGAGCTAAATTGCAAATAGAAATAATATTATACTGTTAGACTGGTATACTGTTATACTGTTAGACTACCTATAAACTTGACTCCCCAAATGGATAAACACCCTTTACCAACTTAGACTATTCCTACTTTATCATGTAGTGACCTAAGGGAATGAAGAAGATGGTGATCCATAGGTGAAACATTTTCCTACATGCATGAAAGTGTTGGATAGCATCATCCTTGGAGGGGTGTCTTCAAATAAGCAAAAATTTGACACACTTCTCTCCAGAAAGGAAAGGTGATAATCTCCTTTAATGAGAAGGCTTTGGGTTTATCTTTTTGAGTTATCATTAAAATCATGCTGTAAATAGACGTTTCCTTCCTTTTTTATCATTTGGATTTAATAGTTGCATTGGTGATATATCCTCCAAAAATGTTAAAGGAGACTATACATTTTTATTGTATTTTAAATATAAAAACTTTCAAAATAGGAGAAGCACCAAACATATTATAGGTTACATTTTGCTCAACATTGTTAATAGAGCTGTCCTAGAGAAAATTGCTGATCACTGATCAGTTTTGATGTAAGACCCTGTCTTTATAGATGACACATTGATAGACATTTTCTCCAAATTTGAAAATGTTTGTTGATGGCTCTTTGAATATCTTGGTTTCGTAGGCTGTAAATCAGAGGGTTAAATAACGGTGTCAGCAGGGTGTAAAGCAAAGATAAACCTTTGCTAATATTGACAGAATTGCTGCTCGGTGGAAAAATATAAATGGATGTTAATGTCCCATAATAAAGACATACAATGGTTACGTGGGAACTGCAGGTAGAGAAAGCCTTCTGTCTCCCGTTAGTGGATGGAATTTTCAAGATCGTGTGAAGGATAGAGATGTAGGTGGCAGAAATGAAGAGAAATGGAGAAAGGATAACAGGGAAAGACACCAAAGAAGTCACGAGTTCAACAGTTGAGGTGTCTGAACATGAAAGTTCTACCACTGGAGCAATGTCACAGTAGAAATGATTGATAAAATTTGGACCACAGAACTCTAACCTGGTTAGGAAAATATAAATTATAAATGATAGTGTGAAGCCCAGCAACCACCACGAGATGACAATCTGAACTTGATTTTCAATGGTCATGATGATAGTATAATGTAATGGTTTACAAATGGCCACTTGTCGATCCAAGGACATAGCAGCTACCAACAAACATTGAGCCATGGTAGGGACACCTAACAAATAGAACTGAGAAATACATCTGCTAACGGACACTTTACCACCACCAACCAGTATCAACCATAGCATGTTGGGTACTATGTTACTAGTGAAGAGGATTTCCGACAATGACAGCTGGCTTAGGAAGAAGTACACGGGGCAATGGAGACTCCGGTTGACCACCACCAGGAGAATGACAAGAAAATTGCTGGTTAAAGCCATAATATGAATAATCAGAAATAGGACAAAAACTAAAATGGTGACTTTATGAAGATTTCCGAACCCTAAGAGCAAAAATTCAAAGACTACTGTCTGGTTCCTCTCAACCATTGTCTGAAGAACAGAAGACAACAGAAGATCCAAGTAAAGCAGAAAAATTTAAAATCAAAAGTTGTTTCTGAAAGTAAATAAAGCACAACATAAATTGATAATAACGTAAAGGAAATTCCAGAAGTACAGTACAGATAAAGTGATGTGGTTTGCAAATTCAGAAATAGGGCATGTTTAACCTTTTATATCAAATCTCCCCACCAAGAATAAAGAGGTGCTCCACAATCCTATTGATGCACTGCTGGGTTCTTTAAAAAAAAAAAATTAGCATTACCATATGTGTTACCAAACATCAGGCACTGTATACTTTCACTTCTCTCCCTCTGGCTTAGTTTTTCTCCACCAGGGTTCGGTGGAACCCTAGGGTTCTTCCAGAAGTTGTGTAGAGCTAGGTCTAAGGCTGTGGTTGGTGCTAAAGCTCTGGGGAGCTGTCAGGTTGTATGTACAGTCCTCTGTAGCTTGTATTCCACGGGGCATCATTGTGGGCAACAGTTCTCCAGCTAAGGAAGCATTTCAGATAATGGTATTACCTTCATACAGAAAGTTAAGAAAATAACAGGATCACCAGGTAAAAAAAAGGAAAAAAGGAAGAAAAAAAAGAAAGGGTAAAGACATAATAGCACTGGAATGAGTGGAAGATGGGTAGTTGTTTTACATTTTTTTTCAGGTTTGCATGTGCTTGGACTTGTACAAGTGGACCTGGACTTGAGTAAGTTATTATCACAATATAGAATTTTAGTATAATTGTTCAAAAATGTTCCACCATTTCCCATTAAAATAGTCATATTTATGAATCCAACTAAATTATTGACTTTTCTTTAATTAATCAAAGAAATCAATTAATTACCTGATTAAATCTAGAAATGAAGTATCATATTGGGATGTTAAAAAGTCCAGATATTAATTGTGTTTAAATGTAAAATCTGATGAAAAAGTTACATAAAGCTGACATATTTTAGGGGCTAGACCCATCAGGGCCGAAGAGATGAAAAAAAATTGGGCCTGATTTATTAACTAAGTTCTCCACGACTGGATAAGATAGACTATCATGGTAGAAACTCGTTCCTCCAACAAACCTGGAATTCATTTCTTAAAAATCATTTGCTATTAATTGACTAAGTGTTTAGTGGCTATTAATTAATTAAGTGTTTTCACCCCTGGACCAGATCCATTCCAGGTTCCCCCATGAGAGTCTATCTTCTCCAATCTTGGAGAACTTAAATAAATCAGGGCTAATGTCTTTGGATATTTTGTAGTAAATGCTCACATTTAACTGGACCTATTGTGTATTGAAGACCCCTGGTATATCCAGTAGTAGTTAGTCACATTCAGACAGACTCATTCTATAAATGTTAAAGACATTATCCAAGCCACTTCTATTAAAATAACATTTACAACAATAACAACGGAACATGATGAACTATTACTAGATATTTTACGATATACCATGACCTGGATGAATGAGAATCTTCACAGATAATGCATGTGGACTTGATATTGAAGATTAGGTAACTTTATCTCCTATTTATTCCTTCTTTACTTTCTCTTCTAAGCTTGAGACATTACAGTTTATCTCAAAAGCCCACCAATGGGTGCATATATTTACATCTGGGGTTTAAACCCCACCTAGCGGAATTCTCAGAGAATAAAGCTCCATGTGAACTTATTTTTCAAAGACATCCAGTAATTGAGCTGGCGTTTTATTGAACAATGTTAGTATATATGCACTACATCTCATACCATACCTGAGGTACCAGTGTTGTTTTTCATAGATAATTAAAAGGATGCCAGGTAAAATGGTTTATATTATGTTGTGTATAGTCAGGAGAATTAAATCTCCATCTGACTAGACAGATGCATTTATTAGGATCTAATATCAGTTATTTATTTTAACAATGTCATAGGGGATTGCTGATGGCACAGGCTAGTTCTATATTATTACTGAAAAACACAATGACAACCAAAAATAATATTAATTAAAATATTACAGTAGTATACCAATTCCCCGTTTTCTAAAAGTCTGTATTTGTTTTGCATTAAACAGTCTATTCATCAAATTTTTACCTTATTATTCATTTATAATTTACTGATTTTCCAAAATAATGAATTTTTTCAAGTAGTTACATTGGGAGAATGGCCAAATGTTGTTTGCAAGTTGTATGAATACAGTGCTAAATAAAGATAGCCCCTGCCCTTTATTGATTAATTTGATAACATTTGCCAACTAATAACAAACCCATTCCAGGTTTGATGGGTTATTCAGGTTCACCCCTAATAGTCTGTCTTCTCTAGTCTTAGAGAGCTTTGATAAATCAGGCCCATTGATTTATTTTGCCATGGGGCCAATTCATTTTTTTTGTAAGGACATTTGGGGATTTTATTTTTATTATTATAAACTGTGTTTATATGACACTGAGACTGCAAACCTGCTTCAAGTTGGTTCCATACAGGTCAGAAGGAGGTCAACGTCAGTAATCACTTGTGTGACCAGAATTCATATATATATATATATATATATATATATTTATATACATGACACGACGTTTGGCAAAAATACCGAAATGCCTCTTTATATTTGCTTCTAGTAATCTACAGCACAGCAAGGATCCTGTCAGAACTTTCGCATTAAACAATGCAAAAAACACAAGAAAAAGTTTTCTGTGTGCTGCTGTTTAATAATTATCCATTCACAGTCTGGCATGGTTCCTAGATCAGACTATATTACTTAAAGAGGAACTGTCATTAAAATAAAAAATCACACTTACCTTTACTTCTGCAGAGCCTTCGATCCCTACACAGCTGGCCTCAAGTTGGTCCCATGCTGTCCTAGATTCTTGCTTTGTCCCACCACCATCTTCATCCTTTTTCTGCCTACATCACCTGATCTCGCAGTACACAGGCATGAAGTCAGGTGATGTATCCTGCTTTAACTGAAAGATGAGCATGCGTTAGGGTGGCACTTTTTTCCATTGAGGGGAAAAACCCCTTCTGGGCATGTCCGAGATCAGGTATGCGCGGAAGTAGCAGCCCAAAGTCCCCTGAAACACGTGGCGTAGGTATCCATGGAGGCTTGCCACACCAGTAAAGGCAGAAGGGAGGGGATGCTATTAAGGGTGAAAAACACATTCTTGCTATATATAAAAGGGTTATCCACCATTTTATATAAAGTAAAAATTGTAGTGATAGGTCCACTTTAACGGGAGTATTGTTTTGCAATCGTGAGGTGTCTGGAAGTGTGATCACGCCTGTGAGATAACTTTCCAAAAGGTTCAAAAAGAAAAAAAGAAAGGTTATTGACTGGCCCAGTCAAAGCTTCAATTTGATTCCCATTATTATTATTATTATTATTATTAAACAGGATTTATATAGCGCCAACATATTACGCAGCGCTGTACATTAAATAGGGATTGCAAATGACAGAGGTGTCAGCAGGGTGTAAAGCAAAGATAAACCTTTGCTAATATTGACAGAATTGCTGCTCGGTGGAAAAATATAAATGGATGTTAATGTCCCATAATAAAGACACACAATGGTTAGGTGGGAACTGCAGGTAGAGAAGGCCTTCTGTCTCCCGTTAGTGGATGGAATTTTCAAGATCGTGTGAAGGATAGAGATGTAGGTGGCAGAAATGAAGAGAAATGGAGAAAGGATAACAGGGAAAGACACCAAAGAAGTCACAAGTTCAACAGTTGAGGTGTCTGAACATGAAAGTTCTACCACTGGAGCAATGTCACAGTAGAAATGATTGATAAGATTTGGACCACAGAACTCTAACCTGGTTAGGAAAATATAAATTATAAATGATAGTGTGAAGCCCAGCAACCATCACGAGATGACAATCTGAACTTGATTTTCAATGGTCATGATGATAGTATAATGTAATGGTTTACAAATGGCCACTTGTCGATCCAAGGACATAGCAGCTATCAACAAACATTGAGCCATGGTAGGGACACCTAACAAATAGAACTGAGAAATACATCTGCTAACGGACACTTTACCACCACCAACCAGTATCAACCATAGCATGTTGGGTACTATGTTACTAGTGAAGAGGATTTCCGACAATGACAGCTGGCTTAGGAAGAAGTACACGGGGCAATGGAGACTCCGGTTGACCACCACCAGGAGAATGACAAGAAAATTGCTGGTTAAAGCCATAATATGAATAATCAGAAATAGGACAAAAACTAAAATGGTGACTTTATGAAGATTTCCGAACCCTAAGAGCAAAAATTCAAAGACTACTGTCTGGTTCCTCTCAACCATTGTCTGAAGAACAGAAGACAACAGAAGATCCAAGTAAAGCAGAAAAATTTAAAATCAAAAGTTGTTTCTGAAAGTAAATAAAGCACAACATAAATTGATAATAACGTAAAGGAAATTCCAGAAGTACAGTACAGATAAAGTGATGTGGTTTGCAAATTCAGAAATAGGGCATGTTTAACCTTTTATATCAAATCTCCCCACCAAGAATAAAGAGGTGCTCCACAATCCTATTGATGCACTGCTGGGTTCTTTAAAAAAAAAAAATTAGCATTACCATATGTGTTACCAAACATCAGGCACTGTATACTTTCACTTCTCTCCCTCTGGCTTAGTTTTTCTCCACCAGGGTTCGGTGGAACCCTAGGGTTCTTCCAGAAGTTGTGTAGAGCTAGGTCTAAGGCTGTGGTTGGTGCTAAAGCTCTGGGGAGCTGTCAGGTTGTATGTACAGTCCTCTGTAGCTTGTATTCCACGGGGCATCATTGTGGGCAACAGTTCTTCAGCAAAGGAAGCATTTCAGATAATGTTATTACCCTAATACAGAAGGTTAAGAAAATAGCAGGCCCACCAGGTGAAAAAAGGCAAAGAAAGGGTAAAGAGATAACGTATGAGTAGAAGATGGGTAGTTGTTTTACATTTTTTTCAGGTTTACATGAGCTTGGACTTTTACAAGTGGACCTGGACTTGAGTAAGTTTTTATCACAATATACAATTTTAGTATAATTGTTCAAAAATGTTCCATCATTTCCCATTAAAATAGCCATATTTATGAACCCAACTATATTATTGACTTTTCTTTAATTAATTAAATAAATTCATTAATTAACTGATTAAATCTAGAAATGAAGCATCATATTGGGATGTTAAAAAGTCCAGATAACAATTGTGTTTAAATGTAAAATCTGATGAAAAAGTTACATAAAGCTGACATATTTCAGGGGCTAGACCCATCAGGGCCAAAGAGATGAAAATTGGGGCTGATTTATTAAAGTTCTCCAAGACTGGATAAGATAGACTATCATGGTAGAAACTTGTTCCTCCAACAAACCTGGAATTCATTTCTTAAAAATAATTTGCTATTAATTGAGAAATGTTTTCAGCCCTGGACCAGATCTATTCCAGGTTCCCCCATGATAGTCTATCTTCTCCAATCTTGGAAAACTTTAAATCAGGTCAAAGATATTTTGTAGTAAATTCTCACATTTAACGGGACTTGTTTATTGAAGACCCCTGGTATATCCAGTAGTAGTTAGTCACATTGAGACAGACTCATTCTATAATTGTTTAAGACATTTTCATAGCTTGTCCAGGCCACTTCTATTAAAATAACATTTACAACAACAAATACAACGGAATAGGATGAACTATTACTAGATATTTTACGATATTCCATGACCTGGATGAATGACAATCTTCACAGACAATGCATGTGGACTTGAAATTGAAGATTAGGATACTTTATCTCCTATTTAATCCTTCTTTACTTTCTCTTCCAAGCTGGAGACATTACAGTTTATCTCAGAAGCCCACCAATGGGTGCATATAATTACATTTGGGGATCAAACCCCACCTAGCGTATCCCATAAAAAAATATATAAGCAGACTTCTCAAAGAATAAAGCTCCATGTGAACTTATTTCTCAAAGACTTCCAGCAATTGAGCTTTATTGTACAATGTTGGTATATATGCACTACATCTCATACCATACCTGAGGTACCAGTGTTGTTTTTCATAGATAATTAAAAATGGTTTATATTATGTTGTGTATAGTCAGGAGAATTAAATCTCCATCTGACTAGACAGATGCATTTATTAGGATCTAATATTAGTTATTTATTTTAACAATGTCATAGGGGATTGCTGATGGCACAGGCTAGTTCTATATTATTACTGAAAAACACAATGAGAACCAAAAATAATAATAATTAAAATATTACATTAGTATACCAATTCCCCGTTTTCTAAAAGTCTGTATTTGTATTACATTAAACAGTCTATTCGTCAAATTTTTACCCTAACATTCATTTATAGTTTATAGTTTTATATTCCAAATTAATTATTTTTAAGTAGTTACATTGGGAGAATGGCCAAATGTTGTTTGTAAGTTGTATGAATACAGTGCTAAATAAAGATAGCCCCTGCCCTTTAATGATCCATTTAATAACATTTGCCAACTAATAACAAACCAGTTCCAGGTTTGATGGTTTAGGCAGGTTCACCCATGGTAGTCTGACTTCTCTAGTCTTGAAGAGCTTTGATAAATCAGGCCCATTGATTTATTTTGCCGTGGGGCTAATTGATTTTTTTGTAAGGACATTTGATGATTTTATTTTTATTATTATAAAATGTGTTTATATGACACTGAGACTGCAAACCTTTCAAGTTGGTCCCATACAGAAGGAGTTCAACGTCAGTCATCACTTGTGTGACCAGAATTCAGATATATATATATATATATATATATATATATATGTATGTTCATATACACGACATAACTTTTGGGAAAAATACCCAAATGCCTCTTTATATTAGCTTTTAGTAATCTACTACACATCCAGTCACAATTTTCGCATTACACATGTGGAAAAAACACAAGAAAACGTTGTCTGTGTGCTGCTGTTTTATAATTGTCCATTCACAGTCTGGCATGGTTCCTAGATCAGACTATATTACTTAAAGAGGAACTGTCATTAACATAAAAAAAAATCACACTTACCTTTACTTCTGCAGAGCCTTCGATCCCTCCACAACTGGCCTCAATTTGGTCCCATGCTGTCCTAGATTCTTGCTTTGTCCCACCACCATCTTTGTCCTTCTTCTGCCTACATCAGCTGACCTCGCACTACACAGGCATAAAGTCAGGTGATGTATCTTGCTTTAACTGAAAGATGAGCATGCGATAGAGTGGCACTTTTTACCATTGAGGGGAAAAACCCCTTCTGGGCATGTCCAAGATTAAGTATGCGTGGAAGTAGCAGCCCAAAGTCCCCTGAAACACGTGGCATAGGTATCAATGGAGGCTCTGCCACACCGGTAAAGGCAGAAGGGGGGGTGGTATTTAGGGTGAAAAACACATTTTTGCTATATATAAAAGGGTTATCTACCATTTTATATAAAGTAAAAATTGTAGTGATAGGTCCACTTTAACGGCAGTATTGTTTTGCATTAGTGAGGTGTTAGGAAGTGTGATCACGCCTGTGAGATAACTTTCCAAAATTTTCAAAAAGACGAAAAGAAAGGTTATTGACTGGCCCAGTCAAAGCTCCAATTTGAATCCCATTGAAATGTTGTAGGGCATTTGAATTGTCCCTAAAGAAATATGGAGAAATAAAGAAGTGGTCAAAAAACGACCAAGTCAATATCAGGCTCTGACGGGAAGTTTTGAAAAGTGCAATCTTATACATACAAAACATTTAAAATGATAGTCCCCTCCACAAATCCTCAATTTACAACAATGAAGTCTGATAATCTTCCTATTGTTTCTACTTGTCAACCATGCAGGCTTGTCTTCTGCAGTCCTATTTATTGTACAGTGCTGTTGGTGCTTTTTAAATGAAGTTTATTATTTAAAGTATTAAATAATTAAATTATTAAATTAATGAAAGTAATAATAATTTGTTTTTATTGCACAAGCATTAAATACTCACATAAGCAAACACAATGTCACTTTGTTGTGATTGTAAACTTGTAAAAAGTCACTATCATGCTAATTTGTGTCGGACCACTGGTCTGTTATTATGTTTTCATGTTTGAATGCAGAGTGCTGGTACCTTCTGGTTCTGCCTTGATGTTTGGAAGAGGTTCCTAGCCTTATGGTGGGTCACTCTCCATAAGTGCGAACCTCTTTTCGGAGGAGCTCCCGACCTAGTACTCAATGGGCCGGTTATGGGATGAGATATGCCTGGCTTTAGCTAGGTGTGGCAAGTTAATCTGCTTATATTTTAATTCGGCACATCACCTTTTTCTGCATTAGCTGTGGTTAGTGCAGGTGGGCAATTTTTAAAATCTGTTGCCCTGTGTGTTATGCAGAGGGTCTGTTTTAGCAAGGATCGTGAAATTCGATATAAAAAAGGTGTGGCAAGTTAATGCTGTCCCCTGTTTGGAGCATTATGCCCCAGAAAAGTCAGAAATGCAATGTCCTTCCTTTTCAGAGCAGGTCCCAAAAGCACCCCAGTGCACTTTTTTTGGTGGTATGTTTGCACTGTCCCATTTTTTATATTTGCAGGGTTTTTTGTTTTGGAAGAAGATTACTGCAGCTTAAAATGAAAAACAATGCCATAAAAAAGGAATAAAGCTGCCTTAATGTGCAAAGTTTCACTTTAAGCCTTACATTTCAATGAACAAACATCACACTTTGAGGGTTTGCTAATTACATCAAATTGACTTTGGGAAGAATTGCAGAAAAAATCATATTTTTCAAGTTTTTAATCTTTCTTACAAATGAAATCTTTGAATAAGAATATAAGTAGCCAAATTTTCTTTAAGATTATATTTATACATGTTCCAAGAAAACCTTTATATGATATGTTAGAATAGATTACAAAACTTATACCGATACTGCATTATGATAGATTGTGCAGAACCCTAATATTGTCGAAATGAAAAAATGCTTTTAGGTGTTAAAGCGAGAAAAGGCGTAAAGATTTAAGTAAAACATGATTTTAACATTCCATACTTCTTTTTAAAAATACTAACTGTATGGCTGTCTCTGACACCAATAGCTTAAAATATTGATCTAGAACAAGCACTCAAATTACAAAGTGAGAACTCCAGATTTGTATACCTGTTCTGGGCCAGTGAGTGCCAAGATCAGCCAACCAAGTAGCCCCCATGTAGAGGCCAGCAGTGTTATACTTTGCTTCATTTTTTATTATTCTTTTTTTTTATGCACTTTAGAGCACCCTTTTCCACTTCAAAGTTTTCACCCAAAATTTGTTTGTTAATAGCAGTCCTAATATCATGATTCCTCAGGCTGTAGATCAGAGGGTTGAATAATGGTGTCAGTAGGGTGTAGAGCAAAGACAAACCTTTGTTAACATTAACAGAATTGTTGTTTGGTGGAAAAATGTAAAGAAAAGACAATGTCCCATAATAAAGACATGCAACACTAAGGTGGGAACTGCAGGTAGAGAAAGCCTTCTGTCTTCCAGTGTTGGAGGGGATCTTCAAGATGGTGCAAGGGATGGAGATGTAGGTGATTGAGATGAACAGGAATGGAGAAATGACAACAGGAAAAGATAGAAGAGAAGTGACTAACATAACATTGGAAGTATCTGAACATGAAAGTTCTAGGACCAGAGCGATGTCACAGTAGAAATGGTTGATAATATTTGGGCCACAGAACTCCAGTCTTTTTAAAAGAATAAATATTATTAATGAAAATGTAAAGCCCACCAACCAGCAGGAGAGGACTATCTGAACTTGATGTCCAAAGGTCATGATGATGGTATAATGCAATGGTTGACAGATGGCCAGGTGTCTATCAAAGGACATCGCAGCCAGGAGCAAACATTGATTGATGGTTGGGACACCTAGCAAATACAGCTGGGATAGACATCTGTGAACCGATACTCTCCCACTACCAAGCAATGTCAGCCATAACATGTTGGGCACAATGTTGGTAGTAAAAAGGATTTCGGACAAGGAGAGTTGACTTAGAAAGAAATACATAGGAAAGTGGAGATTCTGGTTGACCAAAACTAAGATGATAACAAGAACATTCCCTGTTACAGCATTAATGTGAATGACCAAAAATAAAATGAAAAGTAAAATTCTGAGTTCATTGAGCTTTCCAAATTCAAGTAGAAGAAATTCTGTGACTATGGTCTGATTCTTCACTGCCATTGCCTAGAAGTTCGGAGAAAGCAGAAGTTTAGGCAAGGAAAGAAAATTAAGGAAAGGCAGGAGAAATACATAATATAAAATGTCAAAAATGAAAGTCTAAAACAATTTAATATCATATATGGTAT
The DNA here is from genome assembly GCF_032062135.1 of Pyxicephalus adspersus. Classification (NCBI taxonomy): domain Eukaryota; kingdom Metazoa; phylum Chordata; class Amphibia; order Anura; family Pyxicephalidae; genus Pyxicephalus; species Pyxicephalus adspersus. The sequence continues at coordinate 5,562,716 of NC_092859.1, forward strand.
GTAGAATGTAATAATTTTACAATTTATCAATGTGAAAATGTTATATGAAAGCTAAATCTCATGTTGGAAAAGTGTGTTCTTCTGCAAATTAGAACAAAATTCCAGAGAGAAGGATTGTATTTTTTGCTTCACCTACTTTTTATATCCTTCTTTATTTTTACACTGTAATTGGAAACACAATCAAAAAGTCCTATGATCAGTTTTAGATTTAGTGACTCTTTAATTTTAATAACATTAATTGTTAATTACATTGGGTTATAAACAAGTGAAGACATCTGTCCAAATGAAATAGTCTAATCATCAACGGTCTATGAAGTTCCTTATCACAATATTCTAGAAGCACAAAACATGAGATAAGAAAATGTATCCACACATATAAATTAGTTTCTTTATTTTTGGAAATAAATTACATTTTCAAAAGAATATAAAGTTACATAATACTTAAAATTTAATGCATCACCTCTTTTACTATAATTTCTAATATCTCCTTGGTCCAATATGCCCAACATATCCTAATAAATGTATATGAATGCATATGAAAACCAATCTCTACTTGTCTCATGGAACATAATAACTTCTTTGGGAGTTTTTGGAGACATATCAAGACACATAAAACATAAAAATATAATTTAAATAACATTTTCACATTTTTGTTCAATATACAGTGAATGATCACAGCAAAATCATATGTAATCATATGTAGACTGATGTGTTGGACTCCACAAATCACCTAATATTCTCATTTTAGTACCAGCTTTGAGTCCAGAATCTATTATCACTAAGCCCTGGTGAAGAAAGTGTTGTTCTTTTAGTTTAAGTACAATTAGTGTATGGGATTGAATATTTACCATTTAGTTGTTAGGATTGTTAGCTGGTATAGTAAAAGTCCTATTAGAAAAAAAATGTATACAAAGAGAAAAAATACACAATAGGTCAAGTCTTCTGCAAACTCATGCATACAGCTCTATTCCAGTTGAAGGATTTTATTTAAGAGGTTAAAAATGAATAAACAATTTGGTTTAGGTGCAGCTGATGGGCCAAATCTATATTTTCCTCATCGTCATCGTGCATTAGCAGAATATTCAACAAATACAACAAAAATAAAAAATATTACGTTCAAGATAAGTCAAAGATTTCCAATACAGGAGTCAATATATCCAAATCTAAGACAATCTCAATACTCGATGAAGCCGTCTAACATTTCATAAAACAATAAATTGAAAATATAACAGTTTAGACGGTTTATATTTAGTTTGTCAAAATCAAGATGATAAAATCCCCAAAGCACTGGACAGAATAATTCTTCATTATCTATTGCCAGGAGACTGATTACTGTGTATCTGTTTTAACCTTTTTTTTTTTATAATTGTAATTTTTATTGAATTCTATGGGAATTACCAACAGATATACACAAAAAAAACAAGGGAATGGGGGGTTAACAATGACTATCATTATTATTATTATTATTATTATTATTATTAATAAACAGGATTTATATAGCGACTAAATATTACGCAGCGCTGTTCATTAAATAGGGGTTGCAAATGACAGACTAATACAGACAGTGACACAGAAGGAGAGGACCCTGCCCCGAAGAGCTTACAATCTAGTAGGTGGGGGAATATACACACAATAGGATGGGGGAAATGGAGCGATGGGAAGTAGTGATGGTTTCAGCATATGATAGCGTATGAAGGATTAGGGACAGAAAATGTAAGCAGGTTGGGGAGGATACATAGAAGAGAATGTAAGAAGACTAATTACCCAGAAGCTATTCAGGGTGATAGAACAAGTTCAGTGGTATTAAATGAAGCAGTGGTGGTTCTTTGGTGGGGATTAATGGAAGGATGCTGGAATAAATTGAATGTTGATAACAAATAGGAACCCCAAGGTGCCCAAATTACTAAGAACGTATTGATCCTTTACTCCTGCTGTAAGGTGTTCCATACATTGGACATCCCTGGGGTAGAGATCAGAAAAACCAGGAGGACGTGAATTTCCAGTGTCATGAATCAGAATTAGAATATGAGATGCTAGTTTTCAATTCAACTTAGTAAGGTTAGATAAAAGCAAACAGAAATTGCACATTTTTATATTTAAATACCGTATTTTTCGGACCATAAGACGCACCAGTTTTTTAGAGAAGGGAAATGAAGAAAAAAAAGATTCTGAAACAAATAGTGTCCTAAAATATTTTATGTGCATTAAAAACCAACATCNACATTTTTTATATTCATGATCTACTAGAACCCTGTTCGGACATATTTCTGTAAGTTACAGGTCTACAATTTAAAAAAAAAAAATTTCATGAAAACCTGTGACGCTTTTGGAACAGAAATCTAGAAATCAGTGTAACGCTCAGGTGGTTAAATAACTAAATTATTAAATTAAATAAAGTAATAATAATTTGTTTTTATTGCACAAGCATTAAATACTCACATATGCAAACACAATGTCACTTTGTTGTGATTGTAAACTTGTAAACTTGTAAAAAGTCACTATCATGCTAATTTGTGTTCATTAACCTGACTTGATCTCATCTGATTGTTATGATAATAATTTAGCAATTATTTTTCCTGCATACATCAAAATGTACTGTCGGATCACTGGTCTGTTTTTATGTTTTATTGTTTGAATGCTGGTACCTTCAGGTCCTGCCTTGATGTTTGGAAAAGGTTCCGGGACTTAGTGCTAACCTCTTTTCAGAGGAGCTCCCGACCTAGTACTCAATGGGCTGGTTATGGCTAGGTGGGATGAGATATGCTTGGCTTGGCTAGGTGTGTCAAGTTAACCCTGTCCCCTGTTTGAAGCATTATGCCCAGAAATGCAATGTCCTTCCTTTTCAGAGCAGGTCCTAAAAGCACCCCAGTGCACTTTTTTTTAGTGGTATGTTTGCACTGTCCCATTTTCTACATTCACAGGGTTTTGTTTCGGAAGAAGATTACCACAGTTTAAAATGAAAAACAATGCCATAAAAAAGAAATAAAGCTGACCTAACGTGCAAAGGTTCACTTTAAGCCTTACATTACAATAAACAAACATCACACTTACGTAATTAATTTTAATCAGGGTTATTTTGGGGAAAACTTTGAGGGTTTGCTAATTACATCAAATTTACTTTGGGAAGAACTGCAGAAAAAATCATATTTTTCAAATTTTTACTCTTTCTTACAAATGAAATCTTTAAATTGAATAAGAATATAGGTCGCCAAATCTTCTTTAAGATTATATTTATACATGTTTCAAGAAAACCTTTATATGATATGTTAGAATAAATTACAAAACTTATACCGATTGCATTGTGATAGATTGTGCAGATCCAAAATATTGTCAAAATGAATAAAATGCTTTTGGGTGTTTGAGGGAGAAAAGACGTAAAGATTTAAGTAAAACATGATTCTAACATTGCATACTTCTTTTTAAAAATACTAACTGTATGGCTGTCTCTGACACCAATCTCCCTCTGAGCTGTGATCCCCAGGGACGCTACGGGCTCACAGGACAGGTAAGTTCTTTACAGCAGCATACTTATCACAATCCAACCCCAACTCACATACTATAAAAATGTAAACATGGGGATATCCAGCCTGGATGACCAATCAATTTTTTTTCATTTATATCTTAATGTTTATTAACTGAGAAATTAATTTACTGATTAAAAAACTGATTACTTTACCTATTGATTGATTATTACAACAATAGATCCAATAGGATCGATGACCCCCTTTTAAACATAGGATTCCTTATTTTAAGCAAATCCTCAAAAAGCAAGTACAATCTTTTTGTTTGTAAAAACATTACCAACACATTTTTATAAAATTATTGACAAAAAAGAAAACAATACAAAAACATTTAAAGCAAATGATTGGACGTCATTGACGTTTAGGAATCTGTTACGTTATTTATGAGAGACATAAGTTCCTCCAAGTAAGTAAGAGAGTGTTCAACAATAAATTCACTAAAACTTTTTTTGAATATAAAATGATCACAACAAAATATTACGCGTTTCGCCGAGCTTCAGTCCACTTCTTCAGACCCTGATAAAAAATTTAATCCTTTACTATTTATATAACTGTTTGTACATGAGATAGTATACATTTTTAGGAGGTGTATTTTTGCTGATTGTGCAACCTGACCCCTTTACCCCTCTTCTCTTTTTCTTTTCCTTCCATTTCTATGTTGTTGGTGTTTTGTGTTTCCTGGTGTTACGGGGCCCCGGGGTTGGTTATTAAGCGACCATACCAAATAGGATCCCCTGATCCTTAAGTTTTGGGAAGATATTAATGTTATGTGTATAGTTCTGTTGCAATATAAAATTTACTTTATACAAATAGTCCTCTCCTGATTTTTTCCCACATGACATACTGAATACAAACATCTTCCTTTTTACTCCTTAGGTATTCAACTCCTATACATTTAATTTACAACCTTGTAGGAGCACAAGACCACAGGATGAATACCCATATTCACCCAAATATTTCATCATTTGGTACTCAACAATTTTGTTAGTTTAAACGAGTCCTACTTGGTAAGCCATCATATTTTACCTAAGATTAATATCCTTACTTTCTAACAATTCTTATATCTTGACTCTCTTTTCAGTGATAAGTATATATACCATGATTCTAATGCTTCAATCTTTATGAATGTCACATACTACTATTATTATTATTATTATTATACAGTATTTATATAGCACCATCATATTACACAGCGCTGTACAAAAGTCCATAGTCGTGTCACCAACTGTACCTCAAAGGAACTCACAATCTAATGTCCCTACCATAGTCATATATCATTAATACAATCTAAGGTCAATTTTTAGAGAGAAGCCAATTAACCTCACTGCATGTTTTTGGGATGTGGGAGGAAACCGGAGTACCCGGAGGAAACCCACACAGACATGGGGAGAACCTGCAAACTCTATGCAGATAATGTCCTGGCTGGGGATCAAACCTGGGACCTAGTGCTGCAAAGGCCGGAGTGCTAACCACTGAGCCACCGTGCTGAATTCCAAACAGTCTAACTAAGCTATATATTATTAACTGTAATATTTCAGTGTATCAACACTACTCTAAGACCTACTGTCCTGAATATATCACTCAGAACTGATCTTTATACCATCTGTAAGTACTATTTTTATCACTATCTTATAATGTTCCTATTCATATTAAAATTGAGAAGGACCCCATACCAGACGTATATGTATCCCTTCTCACTATATCTGTGAATTTAAACATCAATTTGCAATATAACTATCATTGCATATAATAATTTACTATGTATAGTTATTTGTGATATCTAACTGTCACTGATATATAATCTTTATGTGCACACAGACCATAAATCGTATAAAGCCTACGCGTCGGGGACTTGTATACGGAAAACATGATCTTATTATATTATTACTTTTTCTTATTTTTCTTTGTTGTCTACTGTCCATGCTAGCAACAATATGTCTAGTGAAATACCCCATTTCTGTGACTCAAAACAGAAATAGGTGTAACCAACATAACATGGTATATTAACCTGCAATAATGTTCCTACTTCTGTATTTCTGATATACCAGAACTAGGCAAGATAATGTACTACATGTTCTAGGTTTATGAACTATGTATTTGTATGACTTTGTTACATATGTAGTAAATATGTACTAATACATCCATAGTTTGACACAAAACTCTTGAGCCTCAAAACCTCTTTCTTTGCTTTCTCCTTGCACTCCATGCTTTTTCTGCAATATATTATTTAATCTTTATCTCCAATCTTTATTTCTTGCACACCATGAATTTTTATGCTGTTTGTAACTTGAGCATTGTTACTTTTATATATATAAAACTTAATGAAAACTTATTGAAACTAAAAATATAATCGTCTAAAATTCTGAAAAAAAGTTATTCAGGCTATCCAAAGGTAGTCAAAAAATGAATTGTTAGTGTTAAATCATATCTATGGGGCAATGCTAGGTCCTCAATACCACATGCTGCATATTCAGATGAGATTCTTTCAAATGGGAGACATATAAGAGTCATAGGATTTGTATCAACAGCAACCTTTCCCACATATACTTATACAGTATTGGAGCTCTGCAATCTTAACATGCAAACAGAGTTTTATTTGTTTTAATGGGGGTCCCACCTATGGGCCCCATAGTAGTGGCATGGGCTATACCACTGAAAGTAAGTATAAATGTGCTATCAACAATGTTTAAGCCCAAATACCAGATCATACTGAAGAAACTTAATTATTTTGGTTGCCATTTGCTTGCAGAACTCTCAACATACACCAAACACCACCACTCCATCTACTTATCTACTGTCTTTCTGGTTTGAATGACACCCAATCTTAATTAACCCCTTTTTGTGAGCTCAGGCTGTCAATGATATGGAACCCGATTTAATAAAGCTCTTCATGAATAGTAAATATAAACTGAAAGAGCATAGGTGATCCATCAAACCCAGAATAGATCTGGTTTAGAAGGAAAGGATTGGATCTACAGTATGTGGAATTTTAAGTCTGTCTGAAATCACTCACATGTAAGGGAAACTCATGACAGATGAAGAGAAGTCCTAAACCTTTCTCACTTGAAGCTGTAAATTGTATATTTTCACATCCTCCAGAGTCAAATTCAAAGAATTTAGACATTCTTCAACCAAATAGTCAAAGGCGGACAAAACAAAAGGGGGTACATACAACAGTTTTTAGGCCATTTGTGTAAAAAAAAAAATGAAAAGATACTCGTTGGAGATTTCTATTGAACAATACCTCTACTTACCTATTGGTGTTATATAGGAAGTCTTCTTTTGTTCATTAAAAATGAGTTTTAAATATCTGCTAAAATTGCTGATATTTGTACATCAGTAATAGAAAAATATTAATTTAATCTACACAGAAATATGAGGATTGACTTTTTTTAAATTTTATACTTCATAAACCTTGTGACTGTGTAACTTTTTAAATGATTAGTGCATTTAGGAGACAATAATGTCTACAGGCCTATTCACTCTTTGGGGCTATTTCCTCAAAATGGCCTCTTGTCATAGAGGTGAATATACTGATGGCAATGAAATCACTTGTAATGTGATGTTTAATACCTAAAGCTGCAACCTCTCTTTTCATATAATTCTAAATGGTCATGATATCAGGATGATTTTATTCATTTTTTGTCATCCACAGAATAATCTCATAAATAATCTCAAAATAATGGGAGGAATTAGTTAACTATGATTTATTGTCAATAGACTGATTAGTGAATGCTATGTTTTAGTAAATTGGAGGTATGGGTATTGTTGTTGTGTTCTAGTAATCATGTGGTTCACAATGAAGATACACTAATCCTAATGTATGAAAACCCAAAACTTATTTTTTAGTATGTTTGACATATTCCCACACTTTAATAGGTTTTGTTAAGCAAATCATTTATAGTAAATCTGTTGCAAAGTTTTATACCTGAAAACCCTGCTATCTTTTTCCCTTGGCCAGTCGAGCACGTTTCACATCAGTCCAGCACATTTCACTTGCAGACGTAATAAGCAATCCAACAGCCAACTGAAAAATGCACAACTGATGCCATATGTGATGTGTCAGCTTATTTTTTTAATGTATAAATTCAGTATTCTATTGCACAATGAATATTTCCCTATTTATTTGGTTAACAGGAGAGTATATTCTATTACAGTACAGATATTATGAGATATTATCGGATGAGCACATGACAATGTATAAAGATAATATCTACAAACATTTTCAGCTACACATTGTCTTGTGCTATGGATAAATAGTCTGAATCCAAATGAAGACACTGTCAAGTGATGTGTCAATTAGAAAAATATTAAGGCGATACATTTTGAATAATTGATGTTCTCTTATATGCTATGACGAAAGTTAAATTTTTAAATATGGTGAGGAAGTGGGCCTTTTATAGTGGTTTTATTAGATATCTTCATCCTATTCACTGTTGCATTTTTTGGGAATTATACACTTTTTTAATTACTACCTTAAAAGTTTGAAATGTAATACGAAATGTATTCATGGTGCTACTGATTTTGTAAATTTCATGATAGCTTGTTGATCTATGCATCAATGACCGATGGGTGGAGGTAGATCAGAATTGATGAAAAGGCAACTTTAGCTAATACAGGGTTTTTGAGCTTGGAGGATGGAGTAGCCTCATACAAACCTTTGATAAAGGTTAGCAATATAAGTGAAGTCAGGAAAGGAAATTATTTCTCTTACTACAATAATCCAGATCCTCTAGCTGGAACTAAATCTGGTGGTCCAAGGTACTATAATGGAGTAATTAAAAGGAAGCATACCATGTCTTACAGATATGATTGACATTGAGTGGCCAATTATATGTCTGAATTTAAGGGGGAAGTAGATTCTTGAATCTACTTCATGTCCAATTAGATTTAAGCTGAGTTCCAAAGCAAAGCTTGGAGCTCGGTTGGGGCGACTGGTAAATTCAAATTGAGCTAATTAAATTATAATCCCACTAGGAAATGTTGGAAGATAGTGAAGGTGATTGAGATGGCTGTTGGTCAGGAATCCACATGAAAGAATCCACATGGAAGAAGTGAGGTCCATCTGAGGTCCACTGTGGCCTGGATGTGAAAACCAATGAAGATCTATATCAGGGACAGGCTGGCAAGAAGCAATGCTTGTCTTTCTTTTGGTCATATGGTCAATGAATAGAGAGGAAAGAAAGAGGTTTGAGGCTCATAGGTTTTTCATGCAAAAAGTGAAGTGTATTGTTTGATTATTCAGTACATAAGTCATTAAATACACATAAACATATATTGTTTTCGTCTCTGTCCTGTTACTAATTCACAGCGCAGAGTAGTTATACATACTATATAGTATGGATTTTGTCATAAATTATTACATATACCCATAAAACTATTCAAAATACTGTGTCGTGGCACGCAGTGATTCCACGCGTTTCGCCACAAAGTGCTTCCTCAGGGATAGATAGTGGTGCGTGCTTATCGGTCTGTCGTGTATAGAAATAGTAATAGGTCAGGGGTGGCATAACAAAAAAGCATACTCAGATAAGAAATCCAAATAAATGCATCCATCATAAATTAAATACAGTTATAACATTATATACAGGCATACTCAGGACATAAAATAATAAACAATGGTTTGAGAGTAATTAGTTAGTGCTTCTTTGTTTAAACATTAGCATTTTATGCCTCCTTAATTACTGTCTGAATTAACTACTTTGAATCAATCACTCTGAACATACCTAGAGGTATTTTTTTTACTTCAGTTTTACTTACAAATTACTCACAAATCATCAATACACTTTCATCAGTGAAGCTGGGTGATCCAGTAAACCTGGAATGGATCTAGCCTAGGATTCAAAACACTAGCTAGCAAATAGCAAAGGACTTTGAAGAAATCCATTGCAGGTTTGCTGGATCACCCAGCTTCACTGATGAAAGTGAATGTTCTCTAGCCTTGGAGAGCTTTAATAAATGAGGCCCGTTGAGAGGATTTCATAGCCCTTCACCAATAACCAATGACCTTTAAATATTCCTAAAAACTTAGCAAGCATGAAAAACAAGGCTCGTTTTTAATATTCACCACATTTATTTACAAGTATTCCTTCAAAAAAATACAGATTACATATACAACTCCATATGTATATAGCACTATAGTTGGTTTCCACGTCCACAAAACTGTAATAAATTAATTTGAGGATATTTATTTTTGTATATAATACGTTTTAGAATGTGGGAGGAAACTGGAGTACCCGGGGGAAAGCCACGTAAACACAGGGAGAACCTGCAACATCCATGCATATAGTGTCCTGGCCGAGATTCAAACCTGTAACCCAACACCCCAAAGTCTAGAGTGCTAACCACTGAGCCACCATGCCACCCATATTGATCATGTTATGTACAGAGTACAATCACATTATTATTGTTATGGAAATATCTTTTCAGTTTATTGGTTACTCGATGTTCTAAAGGTATATACTGTACATTTGCTAATAAAATTCCTAATTTCTTGGTTCCTTAGACTGTAGATTAAGGGATTGACTAAAGGTGTCACCAGGGTGTAGAGCAAAGACAGACCCTTGTTTATGTTAAAAGAACTTTTTTTTGGTGGGAAAATATATAAAGATCCTAAGCTTCCATAGTACAGACATACAACAATGAGGTGGGAGCTGCAAGTAGAGAAAGCTTTCTGTCTTCCAGTGGTGGACGGGATCTTCATGATGGTGTGAAGGATGGAGATGTAGGTGGCCATGATGAACATAAATGGACAAACAACAAAAGGAAAACACAATGCGGACGTCATCAGCTCAACTGAAGAGTCTTCAGAACATGAAAGTTGTACCACTGGCGAGACATCACAATAGAAATGATTGATAATATCTGGACCACAGAATTGTAAACTACCTAATAAAACATATAATATGAAAAGGCAGAGGGGGGGCTACAGGGGGGACGGGACAGCAGCTGGGAAGGATACATTTTGATACATTTGGACCATAAGACACAGGGACTTTTTCCCCCCACTTCTGGGGGGAAAAAAGTGCGTCTTATGGTCCGAAAAATACGGTAAATATTATTTTCTTCTTTTGTCAATGTGTTTTATTTACTGATTTTTAATTTAAATTAAAAGATAATGTTGATTAAAGGATAACTGCAGCCAGTGACCAAAATGGAACATATTAAGCTTACCAGTCTGTAGATTTTGTGGCTGTATTAGATTTTTTTTGCATTCGAAACGTACAAATTTTTAAGCAAGTACAAAAGGTACCTGTTTATCCTGCTTGAAATGCAGCTGTAATGCACCTGGGCACACAAACCACAGCCAACTCCAAGAATCGTTTTGTCAAGCTTTATTGGTAGTCCTAAAACAAGACAAGGGTTAATCACAGATGATAAGTCCGATAAGCGTGGTACAGGAGGATAAGGCAAAGGCAGGTCAGGAACAATCCGAGGTCGGGGCAGGCAGCAGGCAAGAGTGGTCATAAACAATTCAAGGTCAGGGCAGGCGGAGTTCAGGCAGAATCAGGTATCAGACCAGGTCGCTATAGGTAATGACACAACAGGTTAATATAAACCAACACTGAGAACGCACACTGTACTCACAGAGGCTTGGAGCGGGCAATGGTGTTCAGGTTCTCCTTAAATGGCCAGAGTGCCCAATGACCTTGCGCCACCTGGCGCCATTTGATTGGAGAATACCTGAATCCCCTGCGGTCGATTGGCCACGGGGAATTTAAACTAACTATGTCCCACCCCGTGGCGAGGCAGCCGAGTGCCACGCCCCCAGGGGGCACAGCACTCCCACAGCTTTCCCGGGACGTGCCCTACTTTGCACATCTACAGGAGTGCTGAGAACAGGACTTTCTGTAATCAAATCCATGAAGACCCAGGGGATGCCGCCTGGCGAACAGTAGTTTGGCTAGAACCGATCCCTCCACCTGCAGGGAGAGATGTGAGCAGGGCGGCAGCCTCGGCCATGCTGCCTGCTGCAGCGTCATCTCCCTCTGGGGCTGGGATCCCCAGGGATACCACGGACTCACTGGACAGGTAAGTTCTTTACAGCAGCATACTTATCACAATCCAACCCCAATTCACATACTATAAAAATTGGGATATCCAGCCTGGATGACCAATCATTGTTCATTCATATGTTAATGTTTATTAACTGAGAAAATAATTAAGTGAAAATATACTGATTACTTTACCTATAATATGAGGGAAATATAATGTAAGGAGAAAACTAAATCTCAGATACTGCTAAAATATTAGATCCAATAGGACTGATGACCCCCTTTTAAACATAGGATTACTTATTTTAAGCAATTCCTCAAAAAGCAAGTACAATCTTTTTGTTTGTAAAAACATTACCAACACATTTTTATTAAATTATTGACAAAAAAGAAAACAATACAAAAAAACAAATGATTGGACGTCATTGACATTTAGGAATCTGTTACATTATTCATGAGAGACATAAGTTCCTCCAAGTAAGTAAGAAAGTATTCAACAATAAATTCACTAAAACTTTTTTTGGATATAAAATAATCACAACAAAATATTACGCGTTTCGTCGAGCTTCAGTCCTCTTCTTCAGACCCCGATAAAAAATGTAATCCTTTACTATTTATATAATTGTTTGTACATAGATAGTATACAATTTTAGGAGATGTATTTTTGCTGATTGTGCAACCTGACTCCTTTACCTCTCTTCTCTTTTTCTTTTCCTTCCATTTCTATGTTGTTAGTGTTTTGTGTTTTTTGGTGTTGTATGGGGCCCCGGGGTTGGTTATTTAGCGACCATACCAAATAGGATCCCCTGATCCTTAAGTTTTCGGAAGATATTAATGTTATGTGTATAGTTCTGTTGCAATATATTATTTAATATTTATCGCCAATCTTTATTTCGTGCACACCATGAATTTTTATTCTGTTTGTAACTTGAGCTTTGTTACATACATATATATATATATATATATATATATATATACTTTTTTGTAAAATGAAAAAAACTTATTTAAACTAAAAATTGAATCATCTAAAATTCTGAAAATAATTTATTCAGGCCATTCAAAGGTAGTAAAAAAAAACGACTCTATATTTAGAGCAGGAATTGTTAGTGTTAGATCATATCTATGGGCAATGCTAGGTTCTCAATAAGACATGCTGCATATTCAGATGAGATTCTTTCAAATGGGAGGCATATAGGAGTCATAGGATTTGTAGCAACCTTTCCCACACATACTTATGCAGTATCGGACCTCTGCTATCTTAACATGCAAACAGAGTTTAATTTGCTTTAATAGGGGTCCCACCTATGGGCCCCATAGTAGTGGCATGGGCTATACTACTGAAAGTAAGTATAAATGTGCTATCACCAATGTTTAAGCCCAGATACCAGATCATACTGAAGAAACTTAATTATTTTGGTTGCCAACTGCTTGCAGAACATACACCAAACACCAATGTTCCCAGCACTCCATCTACTTATCTACTTTCTGGTTTGAATGACACCCAATCTTAATTAACCCCTTTTTGAGAGCTCAGGCTGTCAATGATATGGAACCCGATTTAATAAAGCTCTTCATGAATAGTAAATATAAACTGAAAGAGCATAGGTGATCCATCAAACCCAGAATAGATCTGGTTTAGAAGGAAAGGATTGGATCTACAGTATGTGGAATTTTAAGTCTGTCTGAAATCACTCACATGTAAGGGAAACTCATGACAGATGAAGAGAAGTCCTAAACCTTTCTCACTTGAAGCTGTAAATTGTATATTTTCACATCCTCCAGAGTCAAATTCAAAGAATTTAGACATTCTTCAACCAAATAGTCAAAGGCGGACAAAACAAAAGGGGGTACATACAACAGTTTTTAGGCCATTTGTGTAAAAAAAAAAATGAAAAGATACTCGTTGGAGATTTCTATTGAACAATACCTCTACTTACCTATTGGTGTTATATAGGAAGTCTTCTTTTGTTCATTAAAAATGAGTTTTAAATATCTGCTAAAATTGCTGATATTTGTACATCAGTAATAGAAAAATATTAATTTAATCTACACAGAAATATGAGGATTGACTTTTTTTAAATTTTATACTTCATAAACCTTGTGACTGTGTAACTTTTTAAATGATTAGTGCATTTAGGAGACAATAATGTCTACAGGCCTATTCACTCTTTGGGGCTATTTCCTCAAAATGGCCTCTTGTCATAGAGGTGAATATACTGATGGCAATGAAATCACTTGTAATGTGATGTTTAATACCTAAAGCTGCAACCTCTCTTTTCATATAATTCTAAATGGTCATGATATCAGGATGATTTTATTCATTTTTTGTCATCCACAGAATAATCTCATAAATAATCTCAAAATAATGGGAGGAATTAGTTAACTATGATTTATTGTCAATAGACTGATTAGTGAATGCTATGTTTTAGTAAATTGGAGGTATGGGTATTGTTGTTGTGTTCTAGTAATCATGTGGTTCACAATGAAGATACACTAATCCTAATGTATGAAAACCCAAAACTTATTTTTTAGTATGTTTGACATATTCCCACACTTTAATAGGTTTTGTTAAGCAAATCATTTATAGTAAATCTGTTGCAAAGTTTTATACCTGAAAACCCTGCTATCTTTTTCCCTTGGCCAGTCGAGCACGTTTCACATCAGTCCAGCACATTTCACTTGCAGACGTAATAAGCAATCCAACAGCCAACTGAAAAATGCACAACTGATGCCATATGTGATGTGTCAGCTTATTTTTTTAATGTATAAATTCAGTATTCTATTGCACAATGAATATTTCCCTATTTATTTGGTTAACAGGAGAGTATATTCTATTACAGTACAGATATTATGAGATATTATCGGATGAGCACATGACAATGTATAAAGATAATATCTACAAACATTTTCAGCTACACATTGTCTTGTGCTATGGATAAATAGTCTGAATCCAAATGAAGACACTGTCAAGTGATGTGTCAATTAGAAAAATATTAAGGCGATACATTTTGAATAATTGATGTTCTCTTATATGCTATGACGAAAGTTAAATTTTTAAATATGGTGAGGAAGTGGGCCTTTTATAGTGGTTTTATTAGATATCTTCATCCTATTCACTGTTGCATTTTTTGGGAATTATACACTTTTTTAATTACTACCTTAAAAGTTTGAAATGTAATACGAAATGTATTCATGGTGCTACTGATTTTGTAAATTTCATGATAGCTTGTTGATCTATGCATCAATGACCGATGGGTGGAGGTAGATCAGAATTGATGAAAAGGCAACTTTAGCTAATACAGGCTTTTTGAGCTTGGAGGACAAAAGGAAAACACAATGCGGACGTCATCAGCTCAACTGAAGAGTCTTCAGAACATGAAAGTTGTACCACTGGCGAGACATCACAATAGAAATGATTGATAATATCTGGACCACAGAATTGTAAACTACCTAAAAAAACATATAATATAAAGGACGCCGTGAAGCCCACCAACCAGCAAGAGCTGGCTATTTGAAATTGTAGAACATTAGTCATGATGGTGGTATAGTGTAATGGTTTACATATGGCCACATATCGATCGAAGGACATGGAAGCCAACAATAAGCACTGGGCCATTGCAGCAAATGCTAATAAAAAGAATTGAAAAATACAAGGGGTAATGGAAACTCTACCACCACCCACCAGTATCAACCACAGCATGTTGGGTACAATATTGCTGGTAAAGATGACTTCAGATAAGGACAGCTGACTGATGAAGATGTACATGGGAGAGTGAAGACTCTGGATGAACACAACCAAGACAACAACAAGGATATTGGTGGTTAAGGCCATAATGTGAATAATGAGAAAGACAGTGAAAAGTAGTATTTTAAATTCTTGAAGGTCCCCAAATCCAAGAAGTAGAAATTCTGTGAGAAATGTTTGGGTTTGATTCCACTTGACCATGGTTTGAACACCATAATAAAAGTAACGCACAATGTAAAAAAATAACGATAAAAATTGTGTGCTTAAAAAACCGTGCCAATGCAATTTTAAAAGAAAGTGAGACAGATATATTCACATATTATATTAATCCAACACTTAGCTAACTGTATTTTATTTTTTTCCAAAATTACATCATTTATGTCACTTAATTAATTGCTATAATTCTGAAATTACAAACAAATGTTAATGTAATTTAGGATTATGGTGAATCATTTGTATTCATGTTAAATGTTCAACCCATCAAGTAGTAGAACATGTTAAGGTAGCAGTAGTGGCTTTGTGACGGAAATTGGGAGGTCAGTGAGTTTGTTGTCTTTCTCTCCAAAATGCTTAAATTGACTCAAGTTTTTTTTCGCACCCTGCAGAAAGTTCTTCCTACAGTTGGATGGTCCGTTGTGAATATGATAGAACATAATTGTAGCCTGTATCCTGGTGGACAAATAAGGGTTGAGTTAATAAATTATTAGGAAATATTTACAAAGCTTAGTTGATATAGTAAATATATGTTTTTTTTGGAATACCCAATCAGGCAATTATAGCCTGATTGGTATTTCAAATAATGAACAGAATCTTGATGATTGGATGATTGGAAAATAAATTGGCATTAGCTCACTTCATTCATTTAGTAAGTGTGCACCGAATGGCCAATTCTTTTTGGACACCTGGTGATCACACTTGTATTTAGGCATGTTGGACATTCCATACACACTTTTCTTGTACAAACTACATAATTTCACCTAAAGTGGAACCAACCCCACAATACTTACCTGTCCATATTCTATTGCAGGGTGCCGTCATATTTTTCCCTGTTCTCTTCCTTTGGCCATCTTGATTTGCCTGGCTGGGATTACATAACTACCCCATTGGCACTGGTGAGTTCATTTATTCCCAACACGTGCAAGTAAAGTAAGAATAAACACCAGCCTGATCCTGAAGTTTTTAAAGTGGGACTGTCATAATTACACATGCTATAACCTGTTGAATGGAGTTTTAATAAATAGTCTTCAGGTGGGATGTTAATTGTTTGTACTTTTCCATTTTTCAGTAATGTTAACTTAGGTAACCAACCATCACATCTGTATCAGCTTGTTGGACACCCCAATCTAAGAGCCATTGATATTAATATGAAGTTGGCTTCCCTTTGCAGAAATGACAGCATGTGATAAGGCTTTCTATCAGAGTGTATCTATGTGTGTTGGTGTACATTTAAACATTTAGTCAGGTGTTGAATGAGAAGACCGGGCTTGAAGTTGGCATTCTAATTCATCCCAGAGGTGTCCTCAGTAGGGTTAAATCCAAAGCTCTGTGCAGGACACTCAAGTTCCTTCACATTAAACTTATCCCATTGTCTCTATATAGAACTGGCTCCACACACAAGTCCTGCTGGAACAGAAAAGAACCTTTGTGAAGCTGTTATTACAAGGCTGGAAGAACATAATTGTCGAATGCAATGTTTCCCAACCAGGGCTCCTCCAAAGGTTGCTAAAGGTTCATTGAGCAATGAGCAGTTGGGAAGCATTATTCCTACTGACCACCATGCTAATGTACTGTGAGCTGTGAGTCCCCCATGTTCATGGGAGTGTCACATATTGTTTAGCATATTGTGTTTGTAAAGTAAAATATCCTTCTCCTTTATTATTAATAAAAATAATTTAAACAGTATTTATATAGTGCCGATATTACACAGAGCTGTGCAAATTCCATAGTCATGTCACTAACTTGTTTATTTCTATACCATGGGTTTTCCCGTCTCTGTTTCCTGCAGCCTCATTTACTGACTTATTTTTTATTACATGCACATCCTTCAGGATCAAGTGCTCCATCATTATTTAAGGCTGGTCCTCTGATGATGTGGACCATGTCTATACAATGGGTCTGATTTAATAAAGCTCTCCAAGACTGCAGACTCCAAGAGACCCTTGGATTCCAGTGTGTCAATTTGCTAGGATAACGTTGTGTTAGTGTGGTATTCCTCTAGGATGCTCATTGAGTCAGTTCCTAGACTGGAAAAGTAGTTTTTTTTAGGAGAACCTTGGTGAATAGATGGATTTCTTAAAAATAATTTTCTTATTAGTTGGTAAAAATTTTCAATCCTGGGCCAAATCCATTTGTGGTTTGTTGGATCAAACTCTCCCATGATAGTCCATCTTCTCCTTAGTTTTGGAGAGATTTATTAAATCAGACCCATTGTCCAAAAGCACATACTTCAGGATCAAATGCATATCATTGCTCTGGACTGGACTGGTGTTCTGATGATGTGGGAAATGGCAGGACAATGTGTGTCAGCACAACCTCTTAGTCTCCAGCAAAGGTGGATGCGGCAGGGTGACAAAACAGGAGCACAATTAAGAGACAGTTGTAAAGGACAGTCTTCGGATGATGTGGGCTTTCCCAAAACAATGAATATCAGAACATTATCTTGTAATATCCAAAAGGTGCATTTGACATGTCAAACCCAGGAGCACAATTAAAAGTCAGTTGTCAGGGTGATAGAGCATTTGGGAGACTAAATGGGACTGTACCCCTACCCTATAGGTGCTAACAATACAGCTTCATTGAAATATGTGGGCATTTATTGTGCAGTCATGCTAAATACTTAGAAAGATTCAGGGCTAGAGAGGGGATAACTTGTCATTAGGATCTAAGTAAGAATCTTTGTGGGGTGTCTGGGTTAGGTTAAACTAGGTTGCTAGAAAAATAAATTTGTCCTAAAAAGAAATCCACCCAGGCAAATGACAAGTAAGTCATTATTAAATTAAAGTTTAATATTATTTTGGGTGTGGTCCCTTGCAGTCATTTTGGAAAGGTCCTTCAAAGATCTTCTGGTTCTTCAACTTGTAAGTTACTCATAAGAAGAAATATGTATTTTATTTTCCACCCAAAAGACTGCTTGCATTAAAAAGCAGATTGTAGGTTTAAAGTTTAGCTTCCACACAAACCTTTAATTAACACCCCTCCTCCATCCCACCATGGTCACCCTATTCTTTTGTTTAAAACAAATCCCTGTAATAATAATGTATTTATCCTCCTCAACAACCTCTCATGTGACCGTAGTTGAAGGATATAGGCAGATTGGACCGCTCTACCTAATGGTCATCCCCATGTTCCCCCTGCTTAGCTCACTCATCCAAATGCTAAAATGTTACACTTTTTTTAAAGTTTAGTATATCAGGCTCTACAATTCCCTACAAACCATATTTTCAGAAGACACTGAAAGAGGCAGATTAGTGATATGGGCATGATTTGCATGACTTTATTCTAAATATTGAATTGGTAACCTGCATATTTACAAAGTTAATTTTTGAAATTTCCAGGAAATTTGTTTCTTGTTGGCTATATAAGGGGGCCCAATGCATACACTTGGTATTGAGGTGTATTCTTAGACTGAAGCATGTGACACTAATTTTTGGTTTAGTTTTTAAGAATGTTAAAGTTATGACAAGGACCCCCACATCCCACAAATAACAATCCTCATGTATCAATTGTCCATAGGGTTTTTTTTTATCTGGGATAGGTTTATGGACTGATGTCTTTTTCAACTTCACTAACTATGTAACTATTAGAAAGTGCTTTTTTATATATAGGAAATTGTAATTAGGTGAAAGAGGGATTAGTGAATTCGAAGGCATGGGCTTCCTATGGGTTCATAAGAAACATATCATCACCAGGATGAATGACAGCTAATGGTTTTAAAGTTTATAACAAGGGAGATTATCATTACAATTTTTGACAGAAGAAGCAGATTTTGCAAAACAAGTTGACAAATAAGACGGGACACAAACTATCTGTATATTTGTTAAAGATGAAAGATCTGTTTTTATTTTTTAACAAATAAATTATGATTTTATTAATATATAGAATGTGTAATTAAATCCATTTATGTGAAAAAGTCAATTTGAAATGTAATTAAAGAAATTCATAAGGTACTCAAAATTTTGTAATGTTACCAGAAAAGAAAAAAAGATCCAGAAAGAAAAAGAAATTAAGCAAAATGATCTAATTAGATTAAGTTAATGGATAATTATGCTATCATTACTCTTTTGTCAATTGTTATTTAAGGGGACCATAATTCATAAAGAATTATTACTGAGAATTACTAGAAATTTTTAAAACTTACTAAAAAATTCAATGTGACATAAAAAAATTATAAAGAAATCACTTTTAAACAATTTTTCATCACACACGATCAAATGGACAAACATTAGTATAATCTAGGTCAGAATTGTGTTTGCTGCAAAGAAACTATAGTTGCAAACCCTCAAAAATAGTATTTTGGAAATCCATCATTGAGAGCAGAGGAACTTCAAAGACAAATATCTCTGTTGCCTAAACTTAATCAGTGCTCTTAACACATTTGTTGCAGAAAAGTATTTAAAAGAATAATAAATCTTTAGGTGAAAATGTTTTTTGGGTCCATCAGATAGTCTATAGATGAAGACACCAAGAAGGTAACAGTTTTCAAAACTTCATCACTTTGAAAGTCTTAATAGCAGCAGCTCTTATATCCTGATTCCGTAAACTGTAGACCAATGGATTGAACAAAGGAGTCACCAATATATAAAGCATGTGATGTTATGTGATATTTATTACCTGAACAAGCAGGCTCACCTTTTGGTATGATGATCAATGGTAACAATATCTGTTAAGATTTTATTCATTTTTTGTCATCCAGAGAATAAATTCCCCACTGAGTAAGAGGGATAAATTATTAAGGTTTATTGTCAGTAGACTAATTAGTGAATGTTATTTCTTATTAGATTAGTGCTCTGGGGATTGTTGTTGTCTCCTAGTTATAATGTGGTTCATATTGTGGGTACACTATTCTTAATGTATGATAACCTAAATGTAGTCTAAATGTATGAAAATGTTTTAGTAGGTTTGACATAATCCTACACTGTAATAAATTTTGTTAAGCAAATCAACTTTAGGGAATCTTTTCTAGTTTCCTACCTGGGGATCCCGCTAATAAAACCATTTTTGCTGCTTTAGAATGATAACATGATGCCACCAATTAGTTTTTTGTTGTCACCCAACCTGTTCTCTTCTTTAGTTTGTCATTGGACTGTCTATTCTGCACATATACCCTTCAGCCGTAATTAAGAGCCTAACAGCCAATTGAAAAAATGCAAACCATATGCCATATAGGATTTATTATATTACATAACATAAGAGAGTACACCTTCATTATAGTAAGAACATTTCTACAGAACAAATATTTTGTTGCAGCCCCAATAAGCAACCCAATGTCCTACTGGAAAGTTGCAATAAAGGATTTATTACATTACTTTCTGAAACATTCTGGTTCATGATTGTATTACATTAAGAGTATTTTCACATTTGTATGGCTACCAGTTTAACAAAAGTTTTATTTTTTTATTTCAACAACCTTAAAAGTATAAAAGACCCTCAAAACCCTATATTTTATGAAAATACAGAACCTGTAAAAATTAAAGATGGCAATACTGTGTACTGTAAATCCCAATATAGCCCATTTGCCTAAGGCTGGAGAGAATACACTTTCATCAGTAAAGTTGGGTGATCCAATAAACCTGGAATGGATCTGCTTCTGGATTCTCATCACTAGCTAGCAAAAAGGAATTTGAAGAAATCCATTCCAGGTTTGCCAGATCACCCAGCTTCACTAAATAAAGTGTCTCCTCTCCAACCTTGGAGAGCTTTTTTAAATCGGACCCATTGTCTCAGGAATTGATGAACCACATCTAGACCAAGGTCCAGTAAATTTGCTGAAAAGGTGCAATAACCAATACAATCTTCCTGAGCTGACAAGGTGAAACAACCTCAGGTAAACCTTTGATACAGATATAATCTTTTTCCATATTGTCCAGGAGGATCTCATCTGGATGAGGTGGGAGGAAAAACAAAGCTTGGAGCTCTCCCGATCTAATGAAGCATTGGGTCAGTCCATCTCTTGGGGTGAGGGAACAAAACTAGAGCCTGCCAGGACTTGCAAATCCTATTGAGGCAACTAGGAATTACTGGGAGAAAGGGAAGTGGGCAGTTGATCAAGAATCTGCATAGAAATAAAGTAATAAAAAATATGAGGTCTCCTGTGGTCTGAATTGAATGATAAAAACAAAGCTACATACTATTGGAAATCTGTATTGGGGCAGCCTGGATTTGGGCTTGGTTGATTCGGTGTTTGGTCATGGCAATCATATTAAAGCCAGGTATAAAAAAAATTAGGAGAACTGGAAAAGACCAGAGGGAAGGCTGAGGTCCACAGGTTAGCATCTCATGCAGCCATACTTGAGATTCTTTACTTGTCATTAAGGCCTTATTATGTATTATTATTAATATTATTAATAAAAATCAGGATTGATAAAGCTCCAAC
The DNA here is from genome assembly GCF_032062135.1 of Pyxicephalus adspersus. Taxonomy (NCBI): domain Eukaryota; kingdom Metazoa; phylum Chordata; class Amphibia; order Anura; family Pyxicephalidae; genus Pyxicephalus; species Pyxicephalus adspersus. Next base: position 5,584,568 of record NC_092859.1, read on the forward strand.
ATATTAGGCAGCACTTTACAATAAAAAGGGTTGCAAATGACCCTGCCCCGAAGAGCTTACAATCTAGGAGGTGGGGGAAGTATCACACAATAGGATGGGAGATATGTAGTGTGGGAAGTAGTGAGGGTTTCAAAAGACAGAAGAAGACGCATAGGCAAGTTTGAAAAAATGGGTTTTGAGTTCTCTTAATTGAGCAGAAAGTAGGAGCAAGCCGAATAGGACAAGGAAGACCATTCCAAGGAGTTGGGGCAGCTGAGGAGAGGACCCTGCCCCAAAGAGCTTACAATTTAGGAGATGGGGGAAGTATCACACAATAGGAGGGGAAATATTAAGTGGTGAGAAATAGTGAGGGTTTAAAAAGACAAAAGAAATCGGGTAGGCAAGTTTGAAATAAATGGGTTTTGAGTGCTTTTTTAAATGAGAAGAAAGTAGGAGCAAGCTGAATAGGATAAGAAAAACCATTCCAGTGAGTCGGGGCAGCTCTAAAAAAGTCTTGAAGCCGTGTGTGTGATGAGGTTATGAGTGAGGACAATGTACAATATACAAGCACATTTTTATTTGCATGGATTATTTGTAGTGGTTCTAAAAGTGGATATATTTGCTAATAACACGTCTAATTTCTTGGTTCCTTAAGCTGTAGATTAGAGGGTTGACTAAAGGTGTCACCAGGGTGTAGAGCAAAGATAGACACTTGTTTATGTTAAAGGAACTTTTGTTTGGTTGGAATATATATATAACTCCTAAGCTCCCATAATACAGACACACAACAATGAGGTGGGAGCTACAAGTAGAAAAAGCCTTCTGTCTTCCAGTGGTAGAAAGAATCTTCAGAATGATGTAAAGGATAGACATGTATGTGGCCAAGGTGAACAAAAACGGAAAATAACAAGAGAAAAACATAAGGCTAAAGTCACAAACTCAACAGAAGGGGTTCTAAAACATGAAAGTTCTACCACGGGTGAGACGTCACAGTAGAAATGATTGATAGTATTTGGACCACAGAATTGTAAATTGCCAAATGAAACATATAGTATAATGGATGCAGTGAAGCCCACCAACCAGCAAGAGCAGATTATTTGGACTTGCTGTGCAAGGGTCATAATGGTGGCATGTAATGTAATGGTTTACATATGGCCACATATCGATCAAAGGACATGGAAGCCAACAGTAAACACTGGACCACCGTAGGAAATGCCAATAAACAAAACTGGAAAATACATCGGGCGATGAACACTCTACCACCACCCACCAATATCAACCACAGCATCTGGGGTACAATGTTCCTGGTAAAGATGATTTCTGACAAGGACAGCTGACTGATGAAGATGTACATGGGAGAGTGAAGACTCCGAAGGAACACAACCAAGGCAACAACAAGGATATTGCAGCTTACGGCCATGACGTGAATGATTAGAAAGACAGTGAAAAGTAGAATTTTAAATTCTTTAAGGTCACCGAATCCCATAAGTAGAAATTCTGTGAGAAATGTTTGGTTCCTCTTGACCATGGTTTGGACATCATAACAAAAGTATCTGACAATGTAGAAAAACAAGGTTTAAAAAAATTGTGCTTACAAATTGTGCAAAAGTAAACCTAGAAAAAGAGGTAGAGATGCCACCATACTATATTTTATTCCAAAACATAGCGAATTGTGTTCAGTCTTTTTAATAAAATTATATATATATATCACTTACTACAATTCTGAAATCACAGAATTATTCATTGTTAAACAGCGCTGCTGAATCCAATGTGTCCAACGTTCAAACCACCAAATATAATAAAAGGTTAGAAAAGTTTCTTGTTGACTTTGCTGCCTTGCTCTCCAAGGTGCTGAACTTGCATTTTTCTTTAAAGTCTATTTTATTTTGCTGGATGCCTTGAATTTTGTTAGGTGTGTATGCACTATAACAATATTGTGAGCTGCATTCAGGTAAACACATCAGGGTTGATTTAATAAATGTTTACAAAGCTTAGTTAGCATAGTGAAGCTATGTTGGAATGCAATTATGGTCCATGGAAATTATATTTTTGGATTTTGATAGCACATGATTGGATAATTAAAATGACAACAGCTCACTTTACTCAGCTAATTCTGCAATATATGGACAAAGTTTTGTGGATGTCTGATCATCAGCTTGTTTATAGGATTTTTGAAATGATCTATATGCTACCAAGAAAGGTTTTTGTTGCCTATATCAACAAGTCAGCTTTCATCTCCCATTTTTGCAATCAATAGTTAAAGAGAAAACAGAGATTTTGATTGATTACCACAGACAGCTAAAACACATTCATATACAGTGGTACCTTGGTATAAGTCCTTAATTCGTTCCAGATCCTTGGACCTATACCAAACAGGACTTATGCCAAACACATTTTTCCCATAAGAAAAAGGAAAATGATTAATCTATTCCTTTGAAAAAAAAATCCTATAGTTATTCGCATATTATTCATTGATGGGGCTGTATAAAATAATTTAAACACTGCTTAATACTAAAATACATAAATACAAAAGCAATTAGATGAAATAAATGAAAATGTAACCTCCCTTTACCTTGCTGAGAATAGTGCCTACTAGGATGGTGCTGAGAAGGGAGGAGGAGGAGATGTTATGTAATTCACAGAGAGTTATTCACTGAACGGTAGCAACTGGTGTACTGACACTTGTGGGCAGTCGTGGCTTTGTCTCGAGAGAGGTAAATAAGGGTAGCGCGCGGTGTTGTGACTTATTTTGACCCATACAAGTTCTAGCACAAAGGTTGTATACCAAGCAAAGGTTGTATACCGAGCTAAATTTTTCTTGTCCAAACAGAACTTATACCAAGTTGGACTTATTCCAAAGCGGACTTATACCGAGGTACCACTGTATAAACTAGATAATATTCACACAAGTTGCGTATCTGCTATACTCTGTGAAAGGAGCTTTATTATGTATACAGTATGTTGCTTGAGAACATATTTAGAAAAGAAGTAGTAATCTTTTAGTAAGTTATTTTTTCCAAGTTCACCGTGATGGACAAACATCATACATACAATTGGTGCACCATTTCAACCCAAAGGTTTTCAGTGGGGTTGAAGTCAGGATTCCATAAATGATACTCCAGGGCCTCCACACCAAACTCATCACACAACAGGCCTGATTTATTGTATCCCTCGAAGACTGAGAGAACCGTGAGAGAACCTGGGTGATCAAGCATTCCTGGAAGAGATCTGGTCCATGATTAAAACCATTTGCCAACTGCTGTGTTTCTTTGTATTTATCTTCATTGGCTTCCATTTCAACTTAGAATCAAATTCAAGCTCCTGTGCTTTGCCTTCAAATTCCTCCACATCTCTTGTGCCACTTACCTTTCTGACCTGAAAGGAAAATACCCCCCTAATTGCTCTCTTCGCTCCTCCAATGACCTACTAGTGACTTCCTCACTCATAACCTCATCACACACATGGCTCCAAGACTTTTCCAGAGCTGCTCGGACTCTCTGGAACGTTTTCCTCATTCAGCTCCTACTTTCTGCTCCTTTAAAAGAGCTTTTAAAAACCCATTTTTTCAAATTTGCTTAACCACTTTCTTCTGTCTCCATTCCATATCCCCCTTCCTATTCTTTGATACTTTCCCCTCTTCCTAGATTGTAAGCCTTCCCAAAACCATTACCACAATGCTGAAAGTGTATAATTATCTAAAATGTTTGATGCAGAAGTAAAAATATCCTTCACTGGATACTCCTTAACCTAATTTGGAGGAGTGTCTACAGGTTTTTTGGTCATAAATCAGCCATGATGGTGAGGTCCATAAAATCTTGGCCATATAGAGTATAGTGTTCCTTGACTTTGTAACGTTAGATTTTACTGCTCCTTTAGACCAGTTGTCCCATTTTAGACTTGGTTCCTATTTAGGTGATCTTTTTTTTGAGATTCAGTTTAGGTTTAAAAAGCCAAATAATGTTCACTATAATACAGCCAATGTTTCTGAGCCATTATTTAACTTCAAATTGTATCCCAGGGAAGAAATATGTTCCCTTGTAATGTGATATTTATTACCTGAACAATCAGTTTCTCCTTTCATATGATGATCAATGTTAACAATATTAAGATGATAGGATGGTTTTATTCATTTTTTGTCATCCAGAGGATAAAATCCCTGTATAGTATGTGTGATGAATTAATCATGATTTATTTTCAGTAGACTGATTAGGTAATATATATGTATTTATTTCTAATTAGATTAGAGCTATGGGGAATATTTGATGTGCCTTAGTAATGTGGCTCACATTGCAAATACACTTGTGTTAAAGTGTATGAAGACCAACATAATTTCCTACTTTCGGGTAACAATGCTAAGCCTCCACTACTTTATCAGCTTGTTGTCAACCTATGCTCTCCTATAGTTGGCAGTTTTTTAGTTTTACCATTTTATCTGCACTCCTAATGGGCATCTTAACAGTCAGTTGAAGAACTGAACAATTGATGCATCACGTGATACATTAAATATTTTTTTTATAAAATTCAAGTTCATAATTGTATTACACAATGATTATTTTTCCATTTTTATGTTTGCCACTAGAGTATATTTCCATTACATTACAGATTTCATACTATACAGATTTTTTTGTAGCCCGTCTAACTGTTGAATTTCACATGACATATACAGTATATAGAGATTATTCCAATAAAAACCTTGTTTAGGAGATTGCATTCATGTGTACACTGTCATGTGTTATGGATGGATAGTTGAAAAACAAATGTATTTCCAAGAGGAACTTTTATACCCAGACGCTGTCAACAGTTGTTCAATTTGTAAAAATATTTAGATAATACACCATTTATTGTTGAAGGTTTGATGTGCTTGGGTGATGTTCATTGAAATGCTATATTAAAGGTTTCATGGTGAGGACGATGACCTTTTATAGTGATTGTTTTGGATATCTCATCTCAAGTGACCAGCCAAATTTTGCAGTTTTGCATATTTTTTTTTTGTTTTCAGTTACAACTTAAAAAGTTTGTAAAATACCCACCAAACCATTTATTTAATGTTGATTTTATAAATTACGAGACAGGTTGTTATCCTAGGGATCAATGATCAATGATTGAGGTCCAGATGATCAGAGTTGCTGAAAAGGCAGAGATAGCCAATACTGTCTCCCTGAACTAGGTGGGGTAGCCTTGGGCAAAACTTTGGTACAGATAATATTCCTCTAATTACGGTCCTTTAGATTCTCCAGCTGGATCTGAATCTGTTTGAGATAACAGAAATGGAATCTTCCAGGGTGTGCACTCTGTCTTTCAGGGGTGGCTAACACTAAGTGACCAATTGTTCTTATAAGGTTAAGGTAACATATATTCATGAATGCCCCCGATGTGAGATTTCAAAATACAGCAAAGCTCAAAATACAGCCAACATGCCCAATGGGTGCATCAGGTAACTCCACCTGAACCAGATCTGAGCCTATACCCACTGGGGTGACTAGGAATCATAGGAGGATAATGTAGTAAATTACTTAATAATAATGAATCCCCAAGAAAGGAGTGAGGCCCAACTGAGGTCCTCTTTGGTCTGGATTGGAAGAAATCTACAAAGTGAAAAACTAAAAGAGATCCATTACTGGGGAAGGCTGGCGTGAGGCTCTGTCCCTTTTTCATTTGGTTAGAACAGTAATACTTAGGTCAACCTGCTATAAATGTATTTAGGAGAACTTGAAAAGATTAGAGGGAAACCAGAGCTCAGTAGGTTAGTTCCTCGCACAGTCATACTTTGCTTCCCCAAAGGGGACCAGTTGTGTTGTGTCAGGAAACATGTAATAGAAAAGGAGGAAGCACTAGGTAAAACATATAGGTTCTGAAAAAGAAAAACTGAAGGAGTTTGTCCATAGGACTCTCATGGACTTGGATAGTTTGCCAGACTGTTTACACCTGCAGGAAATTTATAATGCAAAAAAAAAAAAATGGGGCAACAAAGGTAGTATGCAAAGCTTCCCATGGTTTTACTTACTAAGAAAAGTGCCTATGTTGAATCTGGATATTCTATTGCCAAACATACAAGTGCAGAGACCTGCACAGTCATTACTATAAAAAAAGCTATCAAGAGCCTTGCCGGAGCAGCCTCTCCCACAAAAGATTGCGGCCACAGCCTATGTATGGTTTGCCCTCTCTAAGATCCAATTTCCATTTATCTCAGCTAGGGGCTTTCCTGCACTCCCATCTCATCTCCTGCCCACTCGCCAGTCTGTCAAACAATAAGTAACAGGACAACTGATAATGGAAGTCTTTCACCTAAAGGGCCATTCTCAACACAGAAATATTAGGGGGTCCGCCAGGATGTGCCTTCTAACTACAGTCCTGCCTGATATTTTGCGTCTTGTTTAAAGCACTTTCAGATTTTTTTTAGTCAACTTTGTTGATAAACATCAACGGATTTTCTGATGATTAAAAGTCATGTGTTAGCCATCACATGGCCTTTGTTTATCAAGAAAAACCACATCAACAGCAAAGAAAATTGCAAATTATAAAAAACATCATCAAAAATTAACAGGACAAAAATGGAACTCAGCCGTCTTAGTTTTCATTGCCGTCTCTGCACACATTGAGGGAATCTTCTATCCAAGTGACTGTCTATGTATTAAAGAGAGAAGAGTACATTTTTCTGATGCTCAAATAAACCTCAAAGAGATCCTAATCATTCACCAAGATATCTAACACTGTAAAAAGGGTGATCTTGTTTTCTTTGTCCACAATCATAAATGATTTTTAACAAAAAAAAGGTCTAGCACCGCCCCCCTAATTCTCGACCACCTAGGCGATCGAGAATAAATGGGAGCGAAAAGCCTCCCGGGATACCTATGTCAGGCATCCCAGGAGGCTCTTGGTGCTCCTTCTACGCATGCCCGAGCATCCCGAGCTTTTTCATGGGGAAAAAAAAATTGCCAATCTCACGCATGCGCAGTGGAATTAGCAATTCTATTTTTCATCCTACGTCACCTGATCTCGTGCCTGGGTCAGGTGACGCAGGAAGAAGAACCAGGACAGGATGCAAGAGACTTTCTTAGAGCTTGGAGTGCCCTGCGGGATTGAAGGTAAGTGGATTTTTTAGAAACTTTTGAAAAATTGTAATGAACAAATACATTTTGATACTGATTTGACATATAGACCGTTGTACACATTATTATTTTGATGGAAATTCTTTCCCAGGATCTGGTAGGCACTTGTTCTAAAAGTGGATATATTTGCTAATACCACATTTTTTTTCTTGGTTCCTTGAGCTGTAGATCAGAGGATGGACTAAAGGTGTCACAAGGGTGTAGAGCAAAGACAGTCACTTGTTTATGTTAAAGGAACTTTTGTTTGGTGGCAAAATACATGTAGAGCCCAAGCTTCCATAATACAGACACACAGCAATGAGGTGGGAGCTACCAGTGGAGAAAGCCTTCTGTCTTCCAATGGTGGATGGGATCTTCAGGATGGTGTGAAGATTAGAGACGTAGGTGGCCACAATTAAAGTAAATGGAAAAACAATAAAATGAAAACACAATGCAGAAATCACGAGCTCAACAGAAGGATTTTCTGAATATGAAAATTCTAGCATCTGAGAGAAGCCACAGTAGAAATTAATGATATTATCTAAGGATGAACGAGTGAGTTTTTAAAACTCAATCTAGCTGTGAATTCGGCCGTTTTTGCTTACTGAAATTGTAGGAGAGAACGGGCGGTGTAAATTTGCCAAACAAGATAGAATTTTAAAAAAAGTCTCTCCATTGAGAGTTCATCTGCAGTTCAGTTCCCACGGTCACTGGGCTAATAAGTGACTGTGACTGTGGGAACTTTGCGGTTTCAGCTGACTGGAGGCACGTGAGTGCCTCCAATCAGCTGTGACTGCAGGCGAACTCTCAGTGGAGTTTCTCCGTAAATATATCCTCTCATAATGTGATGTTTAATACCTGCAGGCTCTCCACCTAAATGGTAACAATGTCTGTTAGGATGTATTTTTTTGTCAACCAGAGGATAAATTCCCTACATAGAAAGAGGGAAGAATTCATCATAAGGTATTGTCGGTGGACTGATTAGTGAATGTAATTTGTTCTTAGATTGGAGTCATGAGGATTGTTGTTGTATCCTAGTATTACTGGGCTACATATTGCAGACATACTAGTCTTAAAGTGTATGAAAAACCAAAACCTATTTTTTGTTTGATATTGTGCTGGACTCTTAAGTTTTGCTAAAGCAATTCATCTTCAGCTTACAATCTCGGAGGTGGGGGGTAACTCCTATCTGGATATCCTACCAGTAACAGGATTCCCTTCTTTAGACTGACAGCAAAAAGCCACCAATTAGCATTTTATTGTTAGCTTACTTTGTACTTTCTGTCAGTCGGCCAATGAACTGTCTATTGTAAATAAACCGGCTGCGTTAGCCCAACCGATAACTGAAAAATTGCAAACCTAAAGCCATATAGGACTTATTACATTATCAAGTTCATGACTGTAATACACCATAGTTGCCATGTATCCAAATGAGGTCTAGTAGGTAAGAGTTCCTGGAAAAGATACAGAAGATGGCCAACATATTCTCCCTGAGCAATGAAAGTGGAACAGTGTTAGGCAAACCTTTCAAATGAATAATATTTTTCCAATTAGAATCCTTCAGATTCCCTAGCTGGAGCTAAAATTGGATGAGGTGGACCCAGGTAATAGAAGTGAAACCTTCCATGATGACTGACATAGAAAGATTAATTGCTATTCTGAAGATAAGGTTGAAATAAATTCTTGAATGCCTCTGATGTCCAGCTGCATGGTCCCTAAGTCAAATTTCAAAGGTAAGTACTGCAGCAAAGCTCAGCTTGGAAATCCATTTGAAGTGACCAAATCATTATGCCACTTGGGTGACTAAGAATAACTGGAACATAGCAAAAGTGAACAAGTGGGCTGTTGGTCAAGAATCTGTATGGAAGGAGTAAGGTCCCCAGTGACCTGGAATGGAGATCAACAAAGTGAAAAACCAGTGGCGATTTGCATCGGGGACAGGCTGGCAAGATGCTTTGTCTGTCTTCCATTTAGTTAGAGTAGTAATAAATCAGGTGGGTATAAATATAGTTAGGAGAACTGTAGGTAAGAAACTGAGGGGTTGTTGTACCCAGGGAAATAAGGTGACATTAGAGTTGCCAAGCCTAGAGTGTGTGCTCTATACAAAGAGAAGAATAAAGGAAATAAAGAATGGCTTTTTTAGGGCAACATTTAAAATAAGGTGTTTTATTGAATGCTGAGAAAATTGACTCTTACACTATACAGAGCCCACCTGTGCTAATATAAAGCATAAAATATTCACAAACAATTAATTGTGCAACCAAAATACAATATTGTATAAAGTCTTTGTGAGATTTTTTGTTTGTCTCTTAATCCCAACGCGTTTCGTCTATTGGCTTCTTCAGGGAATGTTTTTTGGAGACTGATACTAAACAAGATCAAGATAGTATCAGCGTGCTTAAAAAAAAAATTCAAAAATTCATCTCAAAACATTTATTAAAGTTTTTCTAGGGCATTCAAAAACTGTTATCATCCAAACGTTGTATATCATTATTATGATAGAAATGATCTATAGTATCTGCACCACAAAATTGTAAACTGCTTAATAAAATATAAAGAGTGAAGGATGCTGTAAAGCCCACAAACCAGCAAGAGCTGATTATTTTGACTTGCTGTTCAAAGGTCATAATGGTGGCATAGTATAACGGTTTACATATGGCCACATATCGATCAAAGGACAAGGAAGCCCTCAGTAAACCCTGGGCCACCATAGGATAAGCTAAAAAAAGAATTTGAAAATACATTGGGCAATGGAAACTCTACCACCACCCACCAATATCAACCACAGCATCTGGGGTACAATGTTACTGGTAAAGATTATTTCGGACAAGGACAACTGACTGATGAAGATGTATATGGGAGAGTGAAGGCTCTGAATGAACACAACCACGACAACAACAAGGATGTTTCTGGTTAAGAACAATAAGTGAATGACTAGAAAGACAGTAAAAATTAAATTAGAAGGTTCCCGAAACCCAGAAGAACAAATTCTGTGAGCAATGTTTGATTCCTCTTGACCATTGCTTGGACAATTTAAAAGAGTATCTGGCAACCTGACAAAATAAGGTTAAAACTGTGTGTAGAGAAAATTTTAGGAAAGTAAAAAAAGATACTCATACTATTTTTTAATCCAGAACAGCGCTCATTGTGGAAAGAGTGACAGAGATATTCACATACTATTTCAATCTAACAGTTCATTATTTTCTATTTTTTTTTTTTTTTTTTACTAAAGTTATATTATTCAAATGACTTCTATAATTCCGAAAAGGCAAACAAATAAAAATGTTACTTAAAATAAAACTTAAGGAGTGCTGCTAAATCCATTGTGTTAACTATGAATGTTTCTACTCACTATATATTTACCTATAAATATTTTCTACCCACCAATATATCAACAACAACAACGAAAAGAGCCCTGTAGTCACTTTTTCTGGCAATGATACGGCCCTCCATAAAGGTATTCATATATAAAGCAAGATGCCAGATTGATTGCAAATATCAGCACTGACAATCAGATAGATCTCCCTTAGATCTGATGGTTTTAAGGACCTTTAATCTTTGTTTGTGTTGAATTTAATATAAAAAAAATATTATTTTTAAACATGATATCAGCCTCGTTATTCTGTGGAAGCCTTTTTGGGAAAAGGAGTTGTTTATGAGATTGGATGTACAGCACACACTTATTATTACTATGAGGCTAACCAGCTAACCTATCTAAGTGTTTCGGGGCTCCTCACACAAACTGGTCAATGTCTCCTATTTACGGAACCAGTACTTTATACCTAGAGCTTGCTCTTTATCTGTTACATGTTTTCTAAGCTGGGCTACCCCTATGGCAATAGACATTAATAGTACACGATTAGTCTATTTAGGGTGCATGTATGGCTTTTGGCAGTAGCTAAATTATGAAGTGATTCATTCCCATGGACTTTTCCAGCTCTTCTAACTGAAATTTCAGGTAACTGAAAGTGCTTTTAAAAAAAACCCAAGAGTATTTTCATAGTCGGATCACGACAGAGTGGAGACTAAAGGTGACAAAAGATAGCCAACACTGTCTCCCTGAGCTGGGAAGGTAAAGTAGCCCCGGGCAAACCTTTGATAAGGATATTATTTTTTTATTTATGGTCCTCCAGATACTCCAGCTGGATCTGATTCTAGATAAGATGGGCCAAGATAATGGCAGAATTTTCCAGGGCGTGCACCCTATCTTTCAACGATGATTCCCAATGAGCCATTAATGACCAAGTGTACATTCAAAGTTAAGTTGGAGATAGATTCCTAAATGCCCATGGTGTCAATCTACATGATTGAAAATTTAAAATTGATGGTAATAACTGCAGCAAAGTTTGGAGCTCAGTCGGGCTGACCAGTGAGGAATCAGGTAGGTCCACTTGTTGTTGAACAAAGAAAAAACATCCTGCAAATCCTGCTGGGGTGACTAGGAATCACTGGTGGATAACAAAGTTGAGCATGTGAACTGTTGATCCAGAATCTGCACGGAATAATCCATATGAAAATATTTAAGATTTCTAGAGCCTACCTCGAACAGCCTTTTACATATAAAATGTCAGCTGAAGCCCACATGGCTCATCTGCTGCGGGCTAATCTTCAGTTATGTCAGCCAGGGACTTTCTAACACTCCCGTGTCTTCACACTTCTCTGTCAGTATAAAAAGGCAGCAGGGAGATAGAAAGTTCTGGCCTAAGGTTGGGTCTGTTGACAATGACTTTGGCCCGGAAATGTTTTGCTTACTAATAATGTCTCTTATGTTTTAGGACTTTCTGAATTGCCATGTCTGCAAATTCACTTGTAAACATCAATGTCTTTGCTAATCAATAAAAGTCCTGTGTTAGTAATCAATTTTCTTTCGTTATCAAGATTTAAAAATCACATAATTCAGCATATAAAATGGCTTTTCACAATACACATTAATGCTACACTTTGATTGGGTTAAGCAGAACTTAACCTTAGTTTTTCCTGCAGTCTCTGTACCTATTGGGAGGATGACTGTCTATGTGTTGGGTTGCCTCAGGAAAGAAAAAAAGAAGCAGCTACTAATTTAAAGCTCTAAGAGGTTCTAACCATTCCCAAGATATCCAACACTATAGAAAATGATTGACCTATAAATATTCCAAAGATTTTATCAAGAATAAAAACTATAAAAAAAAAATAAAACTAAAAAACATGATTTTTTTTTTAATTTTTGGAATGTGTACAACATTGTACATATACATATAAAAATGTACATAGCACTATCGTTGCTTTCTAAAAACTCAAAATTGTAATAAAGGTTATTGACTTGACATATAGACCTTATTATGTAGTGCAGCATTCTGTTATTTGGCAGGTATTTGTTCTAAAAGTGAATATATTTGCTAATAACACTCCTAATTTCTTGGTTTCTTAAACTGTAGATTAGAGGATTGACTAAAGGTGTCACCAGGGTGTAGAGCAAAGACAGACCCTTGTTTATGTCAAAAGAACTTTTGTTCGGTGGAAAAATATATAAAGATCCTAAGCTTCCATAATACAGACAGACAACAATGAGGTGGGAGCTACAAGTAGAGAAAGCTCTTTCTCTTCCTATGGTGGATGGAATCTTCAGGATGGTGTGAAGGATGGAGATGTAGGTGGCCACAATTAACATAAATGGACAAACAACAAATGGAAAACACAATACGGAAGTCACCAGCTCAACAGAAGGGTTTTCTGAACACGAAAGTTTTACCACAGGTGAGATGTCACAGTAGAAATGATTGATAGTATCAGGACCACACAATTGTAAACAGTCCATTAAAACATATAGAATAAAGGAAACTGTAAAGCCCAATGACCAGCAAGAGCTGACTATTTGGACTTGCTGTCCAAAGGTCATGATAGAGGCATAGTGTAACGGTTTACATATGGCCACATATCGATCGAAGGACATGGAAGCCAAAAGTAAACATTGAGCCACTGTAGGAAATGCTAATAAAAAGAACTGGAAAATACACCGGGCAATGGAAACTCTACCACATCCCACCAATATCAACCACAGCATGTTGGGTACAATGTTACTGGTAAAGACAATTTCAGACAATGACAGCTGACTGATGAAGATGTACATAGGAGAGTGAAGACTCCGGATTAACGCAACCAAAACAACAACAAGGACATTGCTGGTTAAGGCCATGATGTGAATGATCAGAAAAATAGTAAACAGTAGAATTTTATAGTCTTGGAGGTCTCCAAACCCAAGAAGCAGAAATTCCGTGAGAAATGTTTGGTTCCTCTTGACCATTGTTTGGACACCATAACAAAGGTATCTGACAATGTGCTAAAATAAAGGTAATAAAACTGTGAGCTCAAAAAACAAGTATAAGTATAAAACAAGTGTAAGTATTTTCATCGATAGACAGATAGGTAGAATGATAGATAGCAATAGACAGTGCTTTACAAAGTCCATAGTCATGTCGAAATCCCTACCACAGTCATATGTCATCAACAGTCTAAGGACAATTCGGGGGAAAGCCAATTAACCTAACTGCATGTTTTCAGAATTTATAGTATTCTTTATTTATATGGCAAGGTTCTTGAAAGACATTTGACAAGCACCATTTTTATTTCTTAGCTTTAATCCTTTCACTGCTTATAAATACAAACAAATAAACTTTCAGGTTTAATCAGCTATATACATTAACACATACATATGAAAACCCTGTTGAACTCTTGCTCTTGGTGTGGAATGAGTGACCTTCTCCTCTCCCAACTTTGGAAAAAGAGACCTTTTGAAGATATGTGGTGTGCAGGGAGCTGAACTAATTATTGGACATAGCATAAATAGGCATGGATGATATTATAATGTTATTATATAAATATGATGATGATTGTATAAACTCAAAAAACAAAGAAATTACATACACAGTGAAGTAACATGTTCACCCTTAAGAAGAACTTTATTAGCTGGAAACTTCACAGCAATGTGTAATAGAGAAAAAAAACATTTTGGTTGGGGCAAGTCTATGTAATGTACTATACAGCAGGACAATGCCGTGTATAACACAGCATAGAGAGTGTATCAGTGTGTATTTTAGGGCACATTTAATTGCTGGTTAATAGAAAAAAATTCTTCAGGGTAAGTGGTGGGAAAAAAAAGTCTGTTGTCAAGACACAAAAATGCCCAGTGTTGGTGGTCAGGAGATGAAAAAGTGAAGTTAATGTCCATTTTTCAGTGGTCAGAGGGTTCCTGTCTTCCAGCAGGAGGTGAGGGGAAACAATAAGACTCAGCAGAGAGTGGGGGTAACAAGGGTGCACAGTGGAGGGTGGGAGGAAAAATAATGCCAGGCAGGGCATGGAGGAAAACAATACTGCTCAGCCTGAAATGTAGGGTAACACGAGTGCCTAATAGAGGGTAGGAGGAACAATTGTGTAAGGCAGGGCATGGGAGAGAAGCATAGTGCTCAGAAGCATGTAAGATAACAATTGCATCCAAAAAGGGCGATTTGGGTGGAGTTAAGATTGGCGGTCAGTTGAAAACACTTACCTAGCTTTGAAGTCCCACTCTTCTCCTTCTTCTCTCTTCTCCATTTCTGCTAGGACTAAGTAGGTTCTGTTGGGAGGGGGATCACTCCGCCAGACACCATTTGCATAGAGCTGAATGCTAGAACATGTTGTACAGTGATACCTCAGCTAACAAATATATATTGTTCCCGAATCACACTCATTAGCTGACATCTTCGTTAGCCGAAACAAAGTGAAAATTCAGCTCAACACGGCTGCAGTTTGTTATAGCACATCCATGAATACATTTGTTAGGTGAGTCCATCTTCCTTAGCCAAGGCTGAAGCACAGCAGAAAAAAATCTTTACGGAAACATTTGTTAGCAGGGTCACTTGTTAGCTGAGGTATCACTGTATTTTCATATGTTACTAATATGTTTCCAGAATGGGGTAAGTAGCCCATATCTACAGGATGCTTAGATTGTGTTTGTGAGAGCAATTGTTCTTTTCTGCAGCATGCTGGCAGGGGACAGATTTTTCTACTTAGGCTGTGGCTACTAGATAAAGAATAGAAACGTCAAAACTCTGTACATCTTTTGTTTTCATACAATTTTTATAAACATTCAGGAGTTCAGTTGGACTTTACAAATGAATAAACTTGGAATAAAGCAGTGGTGATGATATTCCAGGTTAATACAATAATGTTACATTGTGTCTAAAGATCTCATACCTGGTATAAACAATGACTTCTAGGCTCATAGTGAATACAAATGTCATTTAAGACATTTTATATATCTGATACTTAGGCAAGGGAGTAAAATCCTCAGGGATTCCAGCAGATAAATTAATGGGTAAAACATGCATGAAGACCAATTAGTGAATGTTTGTTTAAAATAGAATGTATTGCTAATATGTTACAGATATAATATGTGACAGTTTTAATTAATTTTGATGGGTGTGATTCTGAGTAGTGCAAAGAAAAATAACACAGAAACTTGAATATAAACTTACACAGTATAATGTTTAATTATATAATGGTAGACAGAGGTAACAATGTCAAAACAATTAGATATAATAAAACAAACTTAGCTGTGAAAATTAGATGTTGTCCAAGGAGTCCGATCCATTCTAAACTAGAGAGACCAAGGAGTCCCATCTCTTGATGGCAGAGGATTAAATTTAGGGAAAACCTAGTTTTACTGTATGTCACCAGGACCTAAAGCTGCTATTTTGGCTACTCCTATCTCCCCCTACCCCTACTTACTGTACCAATGGCTGGCATTAAAAAAAGCTCTCTTTTTACTAACCCAAAGCCAGTCACAGAATTCTCCATTTCCGAGTCTTCATTCCTTTTTTGTATACAGGAGGTTGGGCACTTCTTTGGGTGTCCATGAGATTACTTTAATGACATTGATATTTCTAACTTTGTGGCTGTCCAGTGTCAGGATCCTCTCAGGATCCAGGTGAGAAGTAAGTAGAAGTGACATCAACACAAAAGGACCAACACAACCAAGGCACCAAACCAAGGACCAAGGCCAAGCCAAAGGATCTTGATAAAGCCCAAAGACAGGTTTTAAATAAAGGAAACTCCAAAATTGCAAAGTATATGATTTTTATGTTTTTTGTGCAACCTGCAGAAGAAGGTGATCATTTAAATGTTTTCCTTAAAGTTTGTTGTAGAAGGCCTGTTGTTAGGACAGAACGTAATAGAAAGTTTCCCTAATGTGAGAAAGGTTTATGAATTGGTTGCATAAAGTTTGTAAGCTTACCTCCAACACATCCCTCCTCGGGTACTAAACCTCTTTGTTACTGTTTGCCTCTTGGT
The DNA here is from genome assembly GCF_032062135.1 of Pyxicephalus adspersus. Lineage (NCBI taxonomy): Eukaryota > Metazoa > Chordata > Amphibia > Anura > Pyxicephalidae > Pyxicephalus > Pyxicephalus adspersus. The sequence continues at coordinate 5,600,938 of NC_092859.1, forward strand.
TGTCATTTCTTTATATCTTGTGAGGGATTAGTGTCACACTCACTGAGGAATTTTTAAACTCTAGTTCAGATTTCAGGATGCTTTGCCCATTTTTATTTGCAAAAACTCAAATACATAGCAAAATTCCAGGGTTTTTCCTCCCAGGAGATCAGTGTCATTACAGCATGACAAAAAAAAACACACAAATTTAGCCTCCTGTCTCTCTCTCCTTAGAGTTAATGGTCCCACAGACTTCTTTTTTTGGGAACCTACCAAGCTTTCCCAGTGTCACAGACGCAGGTCCAGTTCATCTGTGTCACCTTATTGCTCACCCTCCTTGCAGTCCCCTGCTACCAGCACCATCTCTGCCTCTGGATCCAACAATCTGCATACTTCCTGTTCCAAGTCAGGCGATTCTCTGTCAGTTGCTCCCTTGTCTCAGGGAACCAGAATATTCCGCAGAAGCACTCCCTCTGCTGTTGGGATTGATGTTTGCGGCTCACTTGATCCATGCTCATCCATCACCTGACATTCCCTTCTTAAAGAAGTAACCTGGCAACAGGAAGTTGCCGGAACAAGGAGTTCCTTTGGCTCTGCTTCCAGGTTCCTATTGTTTGTTTCTCCTGTTCCAGATTCTTCATGTACTGACCCTAGCTTGTTTCCTGACCACTCTTGTTTCCCGCCTGCCCTGACCTCTTGCCTGTTTCCTGACCAACCTTGTTCGCTGCCTGCCTTGACCATTTGGCTCATCTGACACTCTCTTGGATTACCCTTTTGCACTACGTTTTGGTTCCAGCATTTTAGGAGTCATCTGCCCTGGCGAGCACCCGGTCCACAACCTGACAGTAGCTTGCTGCACAACATCCTCACCTCTAAAGGCTCTGGAGAAGACCAAGCTACTGCTTGGACTATGCGCCCCATTCACATCTCCACTCACAGGGTTGGTGACACAGTGGGTCCACCACTTGGCCTTGTGGAGCCGTGACACCCAGCATAAAGGCTATACCCAGCCTGTCCACCGGAGCAACTTCCACCCATTCTCAAAGTCCTGCCAGGTGTTCCAGGACCATCCTTAATTTCTGTCCTGGACAAAAGAGGAGTGCCTGGCCCAACGATTCCTTCAGGACATTCCAGGCCTGGATCCTAAATAAAATTCCCCAAATCAGCATCGGCACAGTTATGCATGGCTTTATCCTCTGCATTGCCTTATCCTCTGAATTGGGCATTATATGTTTTCATGTACTACAAGCTTTATAAAACAAAATGCACTATTTAAAGCAGGACTTTAATTTAAAAAAAAAGACAAAATGTATAGCCTGTAAAAATATCAATATCACTTTTAAGGGCAACGTTTGAGGGATATGACCAGTTCATAAAAAAACTTTCCAATAATTGTGTTTCAAATTATGGACTATAATAAAAAAAGTCTAGTGGATCCCCATTTTATATTAAAACGTAGGTCATCTAATAATGTCTGTATGATCGTAGCTTTAAAATAAATTTGGATGATATGATGAATCTCTGAAGAAGCCCATACATAGTTTGACAAAGCTTGGAGCAAACCTAATGCCCATCATGATTCCTCTTTATTAGAGATGCAATGTATTAGAACTACAAAATATTTATAAAAAGGAAAAAAATAGATAAATTGTACTCAAGATATAACCATTTTTAGGCATTAGAGGATCCATATGTAGGTAGCATTCCATTGTTTCTTTGTTGTGGGGTTATTTAAGATTATGCAATGCCACATCTAACCCAATTGTAACTGCAAACCAAATAAAAAGGAAAAAATCCACAATATCATTAGATAGAATGGGATATGTTTAACATATTGTTAGAGATGGCGTTCTATATATTGAGGAAGGTTCGAGTATAATTAATTTATTCCTGATATATTGGTGCAGTGGTGATGCCAGTGACTCGTAGATCTTAGATATGTGGTAACAATAAGGCGTGTTTCTCTGCATTAAAAAAATCCTTCTCACTCTTAGGCCCTGATTTATTAAAATTCTTCAAGGCTGGAGAGAATACACATTCATCAGCGAAGCTGGGTGATCCAGCAAATCTGGAATGTATTTGGTCCAGGATTGAAAACATTTGGTAACAAATAGCTGATGACTTTTAGGAAATCCATTACAAATTTGATGGATCACCCAGCTTCACTGATGAAAGTGTGTTCTCTCCAGCCTTGGAGAACTTCAATAAATCAGGTCCTCAGTAACAATCCTTCTAGGGCAGGGTTCTTCAATCAGGATTCCATGGAACTCTAGGGTTCCCCCACAGGCTGCAAGGGGTCCTGGAACAAGAAGCAATTTGGACCTCTCAGGTCAGTTTAGGTGACAAGAAATGAATATTGTTGTTCCAGACTTTAGTGACCCAACCCTGTTGAATAATCCTAATCCCAAAATAAAGTATAAAACTTCACAAATTGGTAGCTCAGTACCCAATTCACTAGAACAAAACTGAGCTACCAATTTGTGAAATGTTATACATGTGGGTGACACCAATGATTTGGACATTTTTACAATAGCCATGTAAGAGGCATTCGCCCACCGAAAACCAGGATAATATATGTAGGCTGTGGATATAGTAACTATAGAAGAAGTTCTCTAAAGACCTGACAGTTATTTCAAGGGTTCCCCTATGTTAAAAAAAGGTAAAACAAGGCTGCTCTTGAGTTATCATATTCAAAAAAATTTTTAAGTTGTTTATAACTTTGCATTGAGATTTACAACTACTGTAATGTATTATGTTCTATCTTTGAGCAGTCTTCTTGCTGCTGTCTTTGATAAAAATCCATCCACTTTTGTCTACACTTCCACCAGCCATAATCTTCCCACATTGCAGCACAGACACGGTGATGATGTCACTATGATTTTTTTTTTCAATAAATATACAGTATGAACATATAAATAAGGTGAAAAGGGGGAACCCTGGAAGGCAAAATATAAAGTTCATCTTGAAAGCATAACTAAACTTTAAAAATAAAAAGATGAGTACTAGCTGTGTACCTTTTCATTTGATATTTTGAAGAGATTGTTCAAAGCTTACCCATGAAGATCACCACAGGCAATATTTAGTAATAGGAGGAAATCTTGGCCACATGGCTTCTTTGTTGAATAGTACCTTCATGATTTCATCCGACTCCATCC
>NC_092859.1:5604294-5666218 GCF_032062135.1 Pyxicephalus adspersus
TCTCTGACATTCTTTGAAAGTAAAACGGCCATCTTGGCCACATGGCATCTTGTACTGAAGGGTATTTGCATCCACATCCATCTGAGCAAGAGAAGGGGATTTAGGCTTATTCTACAATTTTACAGCACTTGTTGATTAATATATATGTGCATCGAGGGATTTTCCCTGATATCCAAAACCTTTATTGCCTTTCTTAGAGGCCTAACTATACTATAACAAGGCGGCCATTTTGGCCACATGGCACCCTTTATTACACAGTATCAGCATTTAACTCCATCCTAGCCAGAGAGGGAGAATTAAGCTTTACCCCTACCTGACAGCAACCTGGTCATGAGGGCCACATGACTTCCTACATTGTTCAGCATCAACTCATGAGTATATGCTTGTGAGCGGAGGACTTTTCTACAATACAATTGCATCTGCATAATTTTCCTGTATTTGGAGACTCACTTGTGCCTCGTGCGGCTTCCCTAGTCTGATATACTCACCTCTGCACTACGGATCACTGAGTTTGTAAACCTCTTGCATTGCCTTATCCTCTGAATTGGGCATTATATGTTTTCATGTACTACAAGCTTTATAAAACAAAATGCACTATTTAAAGCAGGACTTTAATTTTAAAAAAAAGACAAAATGTATAGCCTGTAGGAATATCAATATCACTTTTTAGGGCAACGTTTGAGGGATATGACCAGTTCATAAAAAAACTTTCCAATAATTGTGTTTCAAATTATGGACTATAATAAAAAAGTCTAGTGGATCCTTATTCTATATTAAAACGTAGGTCATCTAATAATGTCTGTATGATCGTATCTTTAAAATAAATTTGGATGATATGATGAATCTCTGTTTGAAGAAGCCCATAAATAGGTTGACAAAGCTTGGAGCAAACCTAATGCCCATCATGATTCCTCTTTGATAGAGATGCAATGTATCCAGAACTACAAAATATTTATAAAAGGGAAAAAATTGATAAATTGTACTCAATATATACCCAGTTTTATTGGCATTAGAGGATCCATATGTAGGTAGCATTCCATTGTTTCTTTGTTGTAGGGTTATTTAAGATTATGCAATGCCACATCTGACCCAATTGTAACTGCAAGCCAAATAAAAGGAAAAAAAAATCCACAATATCATTTAGATAGAATGGGATATGTTTAACATATTGTTAGAGATGGTGTTCTATATATTGAAGAAGGTTGGAGAATAATTAATTTATTCCTGATATATTGGTGCAGTGGTGATGCCAGTGACTCGTAGATCTTAGATATGTGGTAATAATAGGGTGTGTTTCTCTGCATTAAAAAAATCCTTCTCACTCTTAGACCCTGATTTTTTAAAGTTCTTTAAGGCTGGAGAGAATACACATTCATCAGCGCAGCACAGACACCCGGTGATGATGTCACTATGATTTTTTTTTTCAATAAATATACAGTATGAACATATAAATAAGGTGAAAAGGGGGGACCCTGGAAGGCAAAATATAAAGTTCATCTTGAAAGCATAACTAAACTTTAAAAATAAAAAGATGGAACCGGACAGGTCCTTATTGCAGAATGGATTTTTGTTCCACTTTTTTTTCATCCCTGCCATGGGTGTCATCTCATGACAATCAGATGTCCTTATCATACTCTCTGAAGATTGTAGTGAAGTATAATGAAATACATGATGCCAAGTTCAAGGGATATTTGGCATTATCTATCTCAATTTCTCCGGGAAAGGGGATTAAAGGGCCTGGTTAGGACCATGTTTATTTAGTTTGCTGCAGACTTGCAACATTATATTTGTGATCCAGGCACAGAGTGTCCTGAAAGAATGGGTGGGCCAGACATTCAATCCCATTTCCAGGCCAGAAATTGGTGAGGGCTCTGGAGCACCAAGCCAATAATAATAATAAAAAGGTTCATGTCTTTTAGACCAGGGGGAGTTGCAGCTTGGGGTCAGGTGGCTTAAGTGAAGAGGCTGTTTGCAGCCTAAATTCTGGGAGAGCCCAGGTGGTCCCCCAAAGTTGAGGTCTGTAGGACCCACAAAGACAGTCAGGAGGATAAAATTTGTGCTTTTATTGTCATGCGATAATGACACTAAACCCCTGTGGGGGGAAACCCTGAAATTCTGAGTTTTTTGTAAATAAAAATGAGCAAAGCACTGTAAAATTGAACTGGAACCCAGATTTTAACTCTGCAGTGAGTGTTTTTGACTCCCACAGTAATCAAAGCAGGCCATAAGTATTTGCTTGAAATCCTGGGGCTGGTGGCCAATTGACCAAGAATGGCAATGCCCCTGAAGTAATTTACTTTATTTCCTCTAAGATTTTAAGGTATAATTTCCTACAAACAAGGATGTTTCACTTTTACGCAATATTTTATTTATATTCTAAGCACCATGGGAATCTGTAGGTTACAGTCCACTGACAATAAGTTGATTAATTAGTTATGTCCCATTACTAGGAATTTGTTCCCTTAGCTGTACTATGAATGAATATAAATGGCTAGGAAGAAAAGGGATAAGATTTATTACTATGATATTGGATGCCATTATGCTGGGTACACAATATGTAGATATTAAAAAAAACATATTTTAATCAAGAGATCATTTATAGAACCCTAAAGCTGTTTGTTCCTAATACAGATGAATTTATAACATTAGCCCCATTGAATTTATTACTGTCTTTTTTTTGCTTTATTTTATGCATTATCATATTGAGCATTAATACATGTGCATATTACTATAATAACTTGATATTGTGATAAGGGGGTGAAGAATTGGCACATCTTTAGCTATTTCAAGATAAGAGGCACTTTTGCCCAATGATATGTGTATTTTTCATTATTTTATTTTGGGGGTTTCAGACACTGGTTTAGTTTAGGCATAAAATGCTTCCTTTTTTGTTACAGTCAGACTTAAGCGTCTGGAGATGCAGAATGGAAATGGAGGAAGTAAAAGTACAGACTTTTATTATTATCATGCATTTATATAGTGCTGCCATTACATTCATGCCGTCATAACACTAACTGTCCCTCAGTGAAGCTCTGAAGCTGTTCAGACATTCTTCAGTCCTGACTTATTAAAGGACTCCAAAACTGGAGAAGATAGACCTGCATGGAAGAACCTGGGTGATACAGCAAACCTGGAATGGATCTGGTCCTGTACCCAAACCATTTGCCAAGTAATATCAACATCTTTTTAAGAAATCCATACCTGGTTTCCTGGATTCCTGTTCACACATGATAGTCTACCTTCTCCAGTCTTGGAGATTTATTAAAAATCAGATCTAATGCCCTGCTACTGAACCACCGAATTGATCATGGGTTGCAGTAGATGACAGAAAAGTTAGAATGTTATAGTTTCAGGTATATTTTAATGTTTCAGAACTTTATTCATGTAGACTGTCTTGTGGTCTTCAGGTGATGGTTGGGAAGAATCAGACAGCAGTGACAGAATTCCTCCTCTTGGGTTTCAGAGACCTCCAAGATCTCAAAATTGTGGTTTTTGTCCTCCTTCTGATAATTTACATCATGACTGTAACAGGAAACTCCCTGGTCATAGCCTTGGTGATGGTTTGTCAGAATCTCCATTCTCCAATGTACGTTTTTCTGACCCAGCTTTCCTTGTCTGAGATCCTCTTCACCAGCAATATTCTGCCCGGGATGTTATGGTTGACACTAATACGTGGTGGGAAAATATCTATTACCAGGTGCTTTTTCCATTACTATTTGATAGCAGTTTGCACTATTACTCAGTGTCTTTTATTAATTGCCATGTCCTTTGACCGATACGTGGCAATTTGTAAGCCATTACATTATATCGTTATTATGACGGTTGAGCTTCAAATTCAGATTGTTGCTTCATGTTGGTCAACAGGATTTGCACTGTCAATTGTACTTTATGTTTTTTTGTATAGGTTAGAATTTTGTGGTGGAGATACCATTGACCATTTCTACTGTGAAATTGCTTCTGTCTTACAACTTTCATGTTCTGATATTTCTTCTGCTAAGCTGTTCATTTCCATATTGTCTACTCCTCTCGTTGTCTGTCCATTCATGTTTATTATGGCCACCTATATTACCATCTTCAACACCATCCTAAAGATCTCATCCTCTATCAGAAGACAGAAGGCTTTTTCTACCTGCAGCTCCCACCTTACAGTAGTTTGCCTTTAATTTGGAAGCTTGGCATCTATTTATATTTTCACACCAAATATCAATTCCTCCAACACAAAAAAGAATATGTCTTTGATATACATCTTGGTGACTCCATTATTCAATCCTCTGATTTACAGCCTCAGAAACCAGGATATTAGAGGGGGGCTTACAAAATATATTCATATTTTGGGGACCTGGAGCTTGAAATAGAAATACTCTAATTCTAATGTTTTACTCTAAAAGCTGCATATATTTAGGGGTATATTTGTACGAGTGTAGTGTGAAAGACTTGGGACCCTGTTAAAATGTTATTGTTGTCTACATCAACATTGGGTAGATTTACCCTTATTATTTGTCCCAGTCATCATTGTCAGACAAAAAATATTGGAAAATTACAAAATGTACAGTTGTCACCAGAGCAAAAGGTTAGGGCAAATCTTCTAATATGGACAATCGTTCCGGTGACAAATGTCTAACGAAGGAATTTCCTTCCCTTTGGATAAATTATTTAAAACTTTGTGGAACTGCATATATGTTATGTGCATTACAAGACGTTGGGTTTTTTTTAATTTTATGAACGCAAGAGGGTGCAAAAACATTCAAAGGTAGGCAGGAACAAAGTTGATAAACTAATGTGGAAATATCAGAAAATTTTAGGACAATCTCATTGATTCCTGCGGTGACCAATACTTAAAGAGGCGATGATGCAATCAAATGCTAAAGTTAAAAAAAATTAAGGAAAAAGTTTTAAAAAAACACACTATAATTGTGTTTTTTATACTTTCTGAAAACTGCGCTTCTTGTGTAGGAATGGTTCACTTCCTGGTATATGAGCCCTTTTATCTGTGGCCAGTCCAATCAACTTTTCGATACTCACACAGCAATATACAGTAATGTAAGGTCATTGATGCTGATTTTTTTAAGCTCTCCAGGGCTGGAGAGGGCACAATTTCATCAGTGAAGCTGGGTGATCTAGCGAATCTAAAATGGATTACTTAAAAATAATTTACTATTTTTTAGCAAATGTGTTCAATCCTGGACCAGATCCATTCCAGGTTTGTTGGATCACCTAGGTTTACTGATGAACATGTATCCTCTCTAACTTTGGAGAGCTTTCATAAATCATGCCCATTGTGTTCTGTTTGTGGGTTTAATGGTTGTGAAGTTCAGATCGGAAATAACTTTGGAGATGAGAGATCTGAGTTTGGATCTGATCTGAGGTGTTGTTGGTCTTTTGTATCTCATGTTTGCTTTTATATCTAACTTAGTAAACAGTTCTTTTTAGTGTTTTCTTTCAGTTAGTTGTCTATTTAGCAATCTATTTATGTTTACCCCATGATTTACTGAACCTATACCTAAATTATACACAATTTTCACACTGGCTTCAATTAGAAAAATGAATGAATCATAGATGGTTTAAGCATTTTATAAATTAATTCAATAAAAAATGGTCTTACGAAAATCGAGTGAATCTTTGTTTTGGTTGATTTGACATATTTCAGTTTATTATGTTTAAAAAAGTTAACATCAAGTTCAAGATCTGGATCTCATAAACAGGACTTGCAGTTCTCATTGGTAAGCTTTAAAAAAATCAAATATAACCTCTTCCTTGGAGTTGATTCATGGTCTGCTGGTAAGGTCTATACATCACCACCATCCTTTTGCTTTTAACTGGGGCCCTTTAAGTCCAGTATAGTTGAACCCCAACTCTCAAAAGAGGTTTCAACACCTCTGCACCCATAAAGAATACTTAAAACAACCTCAGTGTCATCCCGCTGATTACAATGTTTTACACTGTAATTTCAAATTGTGTTTCAAATGTGCACTATTCCCCAGGAGCGTGACATACTGTCTATTTGCAACGATTTGAGCAAACTTCCTCTGGATCCTCTGGACATTTTTGGGATATGTTTGTTTCCCTGTTGGTTGAACTATGTAACTACATGAACAATGGTCACCAGACATCGTTCATGGATCTGTCATGTGAATCAAATGAGTCAAAGGAGAAGAGCACAGCCGGGTGCCACTGGCTCATTCTACCTCTCTCCATAGACAAGAAAAGTCCTGTGCTTGTTCGTTCATTTGTCATTCTTTTGCTCCTAAAAATTATCACAAACGTAGTTTCCAGCAACAAATATTCAACATGTGTACATTGTCTAAGAAATAAATGGTTATGCTGGATCATTCTTACAAAGATATCAATTCACACCTTTTGCAACTAATCTAATGTAAAAATTGTGCATTTTGTTGGGTGCAGATGGATTTATATTTAGGCTTTAAACAATAGGAACCCATAGTACCAAATTAAACACATCTTAGAATGGCGATAAATTCAGGGTGCAATATGATGGTGGTGAATTTTCTGAAAATCTATCTTGTTTATGGCTTTAGACATAAAACTCTCAGTTATTTTGTCCTATATTAATACTGAATGAATGATAAAGTGTGTACAGATAAGGCCGTCATTTACTAATTAATGTTCTTACACAAAGGACTTCTTATTTTTGGACAATATTTTATTATTTTATATACTCTGCTGACAATACATAATGATTCATTAATTCAGTCTAATCTCAGGGAGTCATAATTCCCTTAGCGCTAAGAAACATATATAAACCACTGGGAAGAAGAAGAGAATATATGATTTACAATGATACTAATTGTTATTATACCAGGTACAGAGAAATTAAGTTTGTAAAGTAATATATTATAAAACACCAATTCTTTTTATTGTATTTAATGTAAAGGGGACTTTTTTGAATGTTAACATAAATGAATGTATTTATCTCTCGCACTAGATACAGTGAATGGTAAAGGGATATATTTGTTGAGTATATTATTAATCCCACAGGCCTGAAGAAAAGCTTTTAATGCCACTTCAAGATAAGAGATAGCTGTTTGCTAATGTAAGTTTCACATATTATTATTCAACTGTGTTTTTTATTATAATATATAATATATCTATTATATTACATAATATATTTTATATTTACATTTTAGATATTGTTATTAGTTTTAGAGATTGTTTTTAGAATCTGTGTTGTTTTTTCTTTAATTGATCCAGTTTCAGACATACTAGTTTATCACTAGTTTATCACAGACATACAGTTTACCACTTTCATCAAGCAAATTATTGATGTTTTTGGAAACCTAACTAGTGAAGCAGTTAGGAATTATTCAAGTCATATATCCTAAAACATCCAATAAAGAAAAACATTAAAATGTTCCAACCCCCATTGTTGGTACTTAGCAATGGTTGTATTTGCATTCAGCTTTGTTAGTCCATCAAAAGATCTATAGATTAATAATAATAAAAATATTAATAATAAACAGTATTTTTATAGCGCAAACAGCTCTTTAAATTAAATAGGGGTTGCAAATGACATACAGATAAAAACAGTGACTGAGGAGGAGAGGACCCTGCTCAGAAGAGCTCACAATCTAATGAGTGAGGGAAGATGGGCCACCATTAGTTCCACAGAGGGAAGATCCCATCTTTAAATACCACAATTGTAGTCATTTTGTGGGCATCCCTCATATAATAGGATCTGTGCTGATGATGAAGAAGGGATTGGGTTGTGGCGCATTTGCTTGTACAATCTATTTTATTCAAGTTCTATTTATCTGACGTTTTCGACTGTCTAGGTGATGGTGGAGAAGAACCAGACAGTGGTCACAGAATTCTTCCTCTTAGGTTTTGGAGACCTCCAAGATCTCAAAATTCCAGTTTTTGTCTTTCTTCTGATAGCTTACATTATGACTGTAACAGGAAATGCCCTTGTTATAGTCTTGGTTATGGTCAGTCAGAATCTTCATTCTCCAATGTACATCTTTCTGACCCAGCTGTCTTTGTCTGAAATCCTCTTCACCAGCAATATTTTGCCTGGTATGTTGTGGCTGACACTGGTAGGTGGTGGAAAAATAAATGTTATTGAATGTTTTTCCCATTTATATCTGCTAGTAGTATGCACCATCACCCAATGCCTTCTTCTAACCACCATGTCCTTCGATCGTTACTTGGCCATTTGTAGGCCGTTACACTATACCATCATTATGACATTTGGACTTCAGCTTCAAATTGTCACAATATGTTGGTCAACAGGATTTACCTTGTCAATCTTACTATTGGTTTTCCTATATAAATTAGAGTTTTGTGGTCCGGATACCATCAATCATTTCTACTGTGACATCGGTCCTGTTTTAGAACTTTCATGTACTGATATTTCTTCTGTTAAGCTGGTCACCTCCATGTTATCTACTCCTTTCCTTGTCTGTCCTTTTGGGTTCATCATGGGCACCTATATTTCCATATTCCACACCATCATGAAGATCTCATCCTCCATCAGAAGACAGAAGGCCTTCTCTACCTGCAGCTCCCATCTCACCGTAGTCGGCCTTTATTTTGGAAGCTTGTCTTCAATATACTTATTCTCACCAATAAGCAGTTCCTCCAATACAAAAAAGAACTTATCTATAATATACATCTTGGTAACTCCATTATTCAACCCTATAATCTATTGCTTGAGGAACCAAGATATTAAATGGGCAATTATGAAATATATTCACATTATTTTCTGCACCTGGAAATTTCAACGCAACACTAACCTCCGCACGCAAGAAAAGTCAATTCAAAATTGATATTTTGATTTGAACATTCAGGAGAAGTACAAATAGGCTCATTAGCCTTCATATTTATTACTTTTGGACAATGTTTCTACAAAAAGTTTAAAAAAAATCAGGTTTTAAAGGTTGTAAAAAAGTTGTTTTTTGATTAAAGTTCGTAGACTTTACCTATGACAGTCTCATAGTTACAAACATAGTCAGATGTTTAGACATACTCAGTGCATTGGGTTCTGGTAAACACAAAAGACACAAAAAATATAGTGTTCACATTAATCATACAAACAGCTAAATAGCATATAGACAATGACAAATTAATATTAATGACGTGAATGATGTAACTAAGATAACAACTTTATAAAAAGTTTTTCAATTTCCGACTTTAGATAAATTTGAGATAGTTCCGTTAAATGTTGTAAATTTGTTTGAGAGAAAATGATTTAAACTGAACGCTTTTAATTAATATTTCGTTTGAGTTTGCCTTCAGATGGGGATCTGTATGTCCACTCAAATCTAGTTGGAATCTCAATTAGAATTCTGATCACTTTTTTAAGTCAAAAAGACGAAAGAAGAAAAGAATATTGTTCAGTTGGACTTCCAACTGATCAATTACCAATTGGAAAATTGATTGCATCAGCTAGTCTAGTAAAAAAATGGCAATTGTCTGGTGTGTACTAGGTTATCAATTACCCTTTGGAAGATTATGTGGATGGTCTATCAATCTGCTGTTTCACAAACAGTATTAGAAAAAAGTATAATACATTTCCTGCCCATTACTGGATGCCAAACAGCTCACAAGGAATCTTATGTGTCTTAATGTATATTAAGTGGCATAATCTAAATCGATCTAAATCTGTGTGGCATAATCTAAATGGATTATATACATTGGCTAAGAGTCTTCCTGTCCTAGATGGACAATGCTCTCTCACAATACTGTATTTACATCTGCTTTGACAAGAGGGCTAAATAAAAAAAACTTCAACTCTCCTCTTCCACATATCACAGGGAGTGTTCCATAGTCATTAGAGAAGGCTAGTAATTTATAACAGTCATCCCACTAGAAGTTATAAATTCCCCAGAATTTTGTCAGGATCAAAAACACATTTTTCGCATTTACCAGAAATGAAAAACATTTTATTGGGGAAAACGTTGCAGAAAGAACCAAAAAAAAAGAGATGCTATTCAACTGACTACTTTACCTGGAGTCCCTCACTAACTGATATAAAAGCTGACTGACTAGATAGAGCTAAGAGTTAGGTATAGACCACATCACTCCTAACTCCTCTTGGCCAACTATAGGAACTCTAAAACCATTTGTCTGATAGAGCCTATATTGTCTGTTCTAGAGGTTTTATGATGTAAAGTGTTCCAACCTGGGTGGTGCCCAGGAGTGTAGTGGGGGGGCATGGGTTGGCATGCTGTGCCCACACATTGTGGGCAACATCGATCTGCCACGGACACACAGACATGAGTCGTTTCAGCTCCATGGCTAGTACAATGCCCCCCCTTTTTTATTTTTTTTACGACTACTCCCCTGGAGGTACCAAGACCCCATCTGGAATTTTCACACGCAAAAACATTGGGCACCTTATCACATAACCCACTCTTCAGATTGAACCTGTGAGAATAGATACATTCTGCCACCAAATAATGCTGCCTAGAATGAACATTTGTGGTGGCCTGAAACATTCCCACTCAATGTTCCACCATAAAGTTGAAGTTCTGCAGAAACAAAAACTAGCAGGTGACTTTAGCACTCTTATCTTTAGCTTGGGACATCCATGTCCATAACAAGTCTAAATGGAGGACCAACAAAATGGTATCAAAAGGACTCTAATAATCCCTATAATTCCCAGGCACTCCCAAGCTTTTTCTTTGTTCGGGTCCATTTTCTGTCCAAGTACACAACAAGGAGCTTCCTACCTTTAACCATCTGTGACAGACATTGGACAGACATTAGAGACATCAGTCTGGACTTCAAAGGACCTCTCCAAATTAGGAATGAATGGCACCAGTTGGTGGCACAAAGTTTCCTTCAGCTGCTAAAATGCCCCTTCAGCTTCCTGGCTCTGTTTATACATAGCTTTTTATCCCATGAAAAGTGCAAACCTGTTTTTGGGAGAGGTCTGGGGGTCAACGCGTTTCGCCAAGATTAGGCTTCTTCAGGGATATCTTATTGTACGCACTTTAGGGTCTAGGTATGAATAGAAAATCAGTATGTCTAATAAGATAGGTAGCTAAGTTCTAGTGAATAAATACATATATACATTCAATTTCCTATATAGTATGGTAAGTATAACATGGTTACATAGGGATTTTATGTAATTACATAAATAAATGTAGGTATACAAAATTCAAATTTTTTTGTATGATATTTAAAGCAACAGATTATTTGTATATACAGAGAAAGAATATGGTTACTTACGTACCTGTGGGAGATCATAAAAGACATAGACATGTGTGATGATAAATGTGGAAAGGTGAAGGTTGGAAACCTTGTTCAGGTTTATGCTAGATGTAAATGGATTAAATAATTAATATAAAATAGCTTTACAACATACTTCATGTATCTATACATATTGTATGAGGTATCTTACCTCTCAAACAGAATTGTGTTATACTTCTATATTGATGTATACAAACGTTTTGTAGGAGCTTCAATGTACTCTACGCGGATTGGTATTGCATTCATCCATCAAGGTTGTAGGGATGTAGAGGAGAGGCACAGGCCTTCTATTGCCATTTCAAAAAAAGGTCTAATAACAAATCAAAATAAATTGTTTTAAAGAGTGAGAGATTAGGTACAGGTTGGAGTATATATGGGGTTAAATAAAAGTGAATTACTTGGTACATGTGTACACCTGTGATTGGGATAAATTTCAAAGTATTCCAGACACATAGAGGAATATCAAAATGGATTATCGTATAAACATGGGTATATACACTGTATTCATGGTCATATTTATCCTGATAGAATGTAAACAGGAAAAATTGTCATTTTTGTATAGAGGCTTCTAGGTTCATAACAAGGTGGATTTGACAAATAAGCCATATGGTACTAAAGGGTCAAATAATTTGTATGAATGCTTCTAAGTTAGTGAAAAGATGAATTTTACATATGAGCCATAATGAAAGCTTATGGTTTAATGAATGATGGATTTTGTAAATGAGCCATAGTGAAAGCTTCTAGATTCGTGAAAGTATGGACTTTTCATATGAGCCATAAGGTACTGAAAGGGTTAAAAGAATCCTCATGTTTGGAAGATATATGAACTATAGACTTACCTTGCAGGCTGAAATAGCTGGGGTCAGAGAAAAGTTTGGAGGAGGTGATCGCTGGAAGCACAGCCAAACGGGCTGTATACAGACAGAACACCCCATTTGTAGGGTGTTTCCAGGTTGTGCAGGGCAGAAAGGGGTTGGTAAATTCAACCGCCCTCTTATTTCCTTGCAGGGGGATCCGCCCAAATGGGGTGGATTATGAAGGGGGAAAGAGCGGGCCATACGACACATAAAGACCCATGTTATTGCCTAAATGCCACAAGATTGTGGTCTCACATCCACTCCAAACTCCAGTCACCATATCAGGGGCACATCCAAATATTAGGATTGATGGATGAATGAAGTCCTCCAATGTTAGATTATATTACAATTACTGCATGGTATAAAGCATACTTTTCATACATATATTTATTAAATATTGCAGAAATAATACAATAAATGAACATTGTTGGGGGGGGTATGATGTAGTTCGCATTTATGTGGTACTGATACTCATATTAGGTAAGTTAATCAGTTTATGGAGTAGGAAGTGTGCATATTTAATATATCTGCATGTTGCAGATGATGTCATCTCCAATATGTCAAGAATAAATGTTTTACAGAAAGGATTTGAAACTCACTGTATCGTTAATGCTTGCTGTCTGTGTGGCTTTTAGGTTGACTGTTTGTAATATTCTTTTGTCTAGTCTCTGGGGTTTGGGGGTACGTGTAGATGAGATAGCAAGTCTAGCAAGTATACTCCAGACCTATAGAACATTTCTTATGGTTTGCTGTGAGGCCTGCTCACTTGAGGGAATCTACAACAGCCTTTACCTTAGGGAGATTACTTTTGCAATCCCTGCTCACAATTACCACATTATTCAAGTAGGAAGCAGCAAGCCCGGCATATGGGGTTAGTATTGCATCTATCACGTATTGAAAAGTAGCTGGGGGTCCCTGTGGGCCAAAACACATTCAGACAAACTGCCACAAGACCTGTACAGTAGAATACACAGTTTTCTCTTTAGTTTCCTAGGCTAGCTGCACTTGCCAATAGCCCCTGGTGAAATCAGAGTGGTTATGCACCGGCAAGGCCTATCTTCTCTTTAAACTCATCAGTTCTCGGCATAAAGTAGGCATCAAACTCTGATACCCTGTTTGCCTTCCCAAAGTCATTTCAGAATTGCAACAAATCATATATTTTGGATCCAGAACAATAGGGCTGCTCCACTTGCTTTTTGACTTTTTATTCACCTCCAATTCCAGCATCTTTATAACCTCCTCAGCCACTGCTTGGCTATGGGCTTATGGGATCCGATGGGTTTAAGTTGGATGTGGACTTGGGGCTCTGTATTGATGTCATGTTTGATTATGTGCAACCAGGAAAATCAGAAAAAATATGGATGTTTAACCTCCTGTGTTTGGGGTGCTGACAAGTTCTCATCAATCCTTAAAGATAACCCCACAAGCTTGCAGGAAGAGCTGAGAAGGTGGATTTTAGGGCATCTCTATCTTTCCGGGGCTTTATTAGGATTATAATAGATTTGCCCCTTGTTTCCTCTTTTCAGATTGGTAAACTGGTAGATTTCTTTCCCCACCTTTCCAGGAATCTTATATGGTCCCTGTAACATGGCTGGGAACTTTTTACTGCAGGAACGAGAACAAGCACATGGTCAGCAGGGTTGAAAAGGCAAACTTTTACTGAGCAATCGTACACCCAGCTCTGTGTCTCCTGGGCCTGTTGCATGTGCCATGATTGTGTCTTGCATTAAAGAGCTGTTCTATTACATTTAGGTGAGGGGTGGCCTTTTGCTCCAATGTCTTTTTTTACCACCAAAGGCCTTTAGGGTTGTCTCAAAGGACAAAAAACCATGTGAAGACTGGTTCTTCTAAGATCACTCACAGTATGGCATGAAACTGTGGGGTATTTACCCCGACAGAGATCTTGAGTCATCCTCGGCAACCCCAGGGATCGCGGGGAGTGTAGGGGAGGCCGGTGCAGCAGGCAGCGTGCTTGAGGCCGACACTGCTCTGCTAGCAGTGCATCTCCCTGCTCTGGTGGAGGGATCCGTTCCGGCCGAAACTCTAACTGCAGTGCTGCACATACCCTCAGCATTCCTGCGGACTTGCGCAGTACAGCATGGTCCAAGGGCCCTGCTGTAAGAGGCACGTGTGCTACTAAGCATGCCTCTCGCCCCCCCCCCCCCCCCCGGGGCGGGGCAGGGCATGTTTTTTGAATTTCATGCAGCCCAATTCCTGGTGTTGGTTGTGGTTTGTGCGCACAGAGACAATCCCTCCAATCCATTTCCACTACCTTCTTTATCTTTCCTTGGGAATTTCATGCAGCCCAATTCCTGGTGTTGGTTGTGGTTTGTGCGCACAGAGACAATCCCTCCAATCCATTTCCACTACCTTCTTTATCTTTCCTTGGGAGTTTTGTTGAAGCATTCCACCAAGTCATTTGGTTGAGAATGGCATACTGAGGTGTGAATCTGTTTTATCCCTAATAAACATCTCTAGTACTTCATGACCTGGGACATAAAGGGTGTCCATTGATCCATCAGAATTTCCCTGGATATCATATTGGATTCAATATAAAAATGTATGAACACCCATTTTCTAAAAAATGTGGAAAAAATGTACATTTTGAGTAAAGGTTGGATGAATGTTGAGTGAAAACATTTATAAATTGACCCCTGCTGCAGATAGACTTATAATGAGGCTTTTTTTTAAATGCAAGCCAATGTTCGACTTAAATATCATTCCAAAGTAAAACATGTCATTGGATGTGGATCAAATTGGGAAGGAATATTGTTTTGATGTATTTCCAAATTTCCTGGTAATGACTAAAATCTCCCTGTTGTTCTGCCCTATTGTAATACATACTAAATAATAAAGTGTGCAAACGTAAGATAAGGCTGTCATTTAAAAGTTTTTGTTCCAATACCCAGGACTTATGTTTGGACAATATTTTATTTATATCTTGCGTAGAGAGACTGTATGTATTACTCCACTGACAATACATAATGCCTAATTAGTTCTGTCTAATTTAGGGAAGTCATTATTCCTTTGGCTGTATAAACAGACATATAAACCACTGGAAAGAATAGGAGAGGATGAGATTTAACATGATATTAATGCTATTACACAAGGTGCAGCAAAGAACATTTCCAAAGAAATCATTTGGTAATGTCATACTTTAGATATTACCAATTCTGTTTAATGTATTTTAAAGTAAATTAGACTTTTTAGATTGTTACCATAATTTAGTTATTTGTCCTTTCACACATACAAATGAATGGAAAATGGACATATTAGTTGAGTGTATAGATGGCAATGCAGGCTCAAAGGAAACCCCCTTTTTATGTCACGCCAAGATAAGAGATGACATTTAGATATAAGTAAGATTCAAGCATTTTGTTTATAGTAATTTTTTTTATTATATTTTACATTCAATTTTTAATATTTTTTTTCAGAATCTATATTGTTTTTGCTAATTGGTCCAATTGCACTTGTTGACTGTTCTTGTGGATAGGAAATATCACTTCCATCTTTTTTACCTGCAATGTAGGATGTCCTTTCTGATTTATACACATCATAGTAATTGTATATACTGTATCATTCTGAAATATTTCTAAGAGTAGATTCACTCACTAACTTCTGCTGCAAGTAATGATTGACATGAGTCCATACTAAACTAAATCCTAAAAGTCTCTTTACAAAAATAAATACAAACCAAATCAAAACCAGTTTGTGTCCATAATTCTCAAAATTCCTAATATTATGAATATTTAGTTTTTAAAATGCTAATTTTGTTTTTAGGTTCTATTTATTGGCTTTCTTCGGCTCTCCAGGTGATGGTGGAGAAGAACCATACAGTGGTCACAGAATTACTCCTCTTAGGTTTCGGAGACCTCCATGAACTCAAAATTCTAGTTTTTGTCCTTCTTCTGATAGTTTACCTCATGGCTCTAATTGGGAACACCCTTGTCATCTTCTTGGTGATGGTCAGTCAGAATCTTCATTCTCCAATGTACGTCTTTCTGACCCAGCTGTCTTTGTCTGAAATGCTCTTCACCAGCAATATTCTGCCCAGTATGTCGTGGCTGACATTGGTAGGTGGTGGAAAGATATCTGTTATTAAATGTTTTTCCCAATTCTATCTGCTAGCAGTATGCACCATCACTCAATGCCTTCTTCTAACCACCATGTCCTTTGATCGTTACGTGGCAATTTGTAGGCCATTACACTATACCATTGTTATGACATTTGGACTTCAGCTTCAGATTGTCACAATTTCTTGGTCAACAGGTTTTACCTTGTCAATTGTGCTATTGGTTTTCTTGTATAAGTTAGAGTTCTGTGGCCCAGATACCATCAATCATTTCTACTGTGACATCGGTCCTGTTTTAGAACTTTCATGTTCTGATATTTCATCTGCTAAGACGGTTACCTCAATGTTGTCTACTCCTCTCGTTGTCTGTCCATTCATGTTCATCATCGGCACCTATATTTCCATATTCCACACCATCATGAAGATCTCATCCTCCATCAGAAGACAGAAGGCCTTCTCTACCTGCAGCTCCCATCTCACTGTAGTCGGCCTTTACTTTGGAAGCTTAGCGACTATATATATTTTCTCACCAATAAGCAGTTCCTCCAATACAAAAAAGAACTTATCTTTAATATATATCTTGGGGACTCCATTATTCAACCCTATAATCTATTGCTTGAGGAACCAAGATATTAAACGGGTAATTACCAAATATATTCAAATTTTCTGTACATGGAGATTGCACTGTACTCCAAACTGCCACACACATAATTAGTCAATCCAATATTAATCTTCCCTAATAAAATTATGATATTTCTCTCGGAGACTTTGCTGGTGGGGTCTCAATGTTGACTTTACTATGTCTCAATTTATACTCATACTCTTTTTATTTTATTTCACCTAAACAAATGTAGTTTTGGAGTCTCCAAAACTATCTGTGGTCCAAAGTCCACCAGTATAAACTAAAGAACACTAAAGACCACTAAACATTGCTACCACTTTCTGATACTGATGTGGGTAAGTGTATTCTATATCAAACAACAAATTAAAAAGCAAAGAAAAATGGTAAAGTTCATATTTTTCTCATGAGGGGTAGGAGGATAAATTTTACTGGGGTTATTATAATTGTTTTTATTTCCATGATAATTAAAGAAATTTAAGGACATAGTTTTATTGATTTTGTTATGCTAGTATTTCCTTACCCACACTAATATCGGTCTATTGTAATCCAAAGTCAGTTTGTGTGCTAGGTGGTTTGCTTTGTGAATACAAAAGTAGATGATGAAACATAGAAATGTGGCCAAGAACACCCAAAACAGAAACTACTAAGAATATAGGAACCGTGGACATCTTGGGGCCAGTGTGAATCCATTTCTCTGTTCTGTTCACCTCACACAACAATGTTAAAAAATGCCTGTGTATCAATATAACTAATTGCTGAGATTTCACATGGTTAACAGTTACAATATGATAAAAATGGGCAAATTTATTTAGCAAAAATGGAATAAAATGGTTGTGTATAAATGGAAATAATTGTCATTATTTCACTTGGTTACCAGTCGCAATATGGGAAGAAAGGGCAAATTTTTTTTTTTGCAAAAACAATTCCTGTGTATAAATGGAAATAATTGCTCTGATTTCACTTGGTTAACTGTGACAATATAAGAGATAAAGGGAAAGTTTATTATCAACAATGGAAAAAATGCCTATGTATAAATGGAAATAATTGCTGTGATTTTACTTGCTTAACAGTCACACTGTACTAAGCCTTTCTCCGAAAAGCAATATGATCTAAGTAATTAGAAAAAAGTTAAAAACAAAAACATTTAATCAGCCATGTTGGACAATTGTTTTTGGTTGTTAGGTTCTACATAAAACAGTCTCACAACTACAAATATAGGGGGTTAGGGAGTTTTCATATTCCTCAAACAGTCATATACATGGAGGTATTGTTAGAAGAAAAAGGGAATCATAAGTATGACATATATAAGGTAACTAATTATTATAAAGCTTTTTTTTATTTTCGAACTTTGTAAATGGGTGGAAACATAACTCTTTTTTGAAAAACAAACAATTTAATCCTCTCTTTTTTTTACCTTACGTAAATACTATGGCCCTGATTTTGCAACGTGAGCTTGCGTAAGCTCGCCGCGTGTAAATACGCGCCGTTATACAAGGCATATTGCCACGAGCTGGAGCCGAGTGATAGTACACTTGCCTACACTTGCCAGCCAGATTTCTGCTTTGATAAATGAGCAATGGGGTCCAGAATACCCCAATAAAGGCGATTAGTTTTCAGCTGCGTGATTTAGGAGGATCTGTTAAGCTGTCAATGGTGAGGTCATAGCAATTAATTAGCGCACACCTCATCCCTGTTCTGTGCGCATCTACAGTCCATTACAGGTCAATTAGAATCTTTAATACTTCATCTTCTTTTGGGTAAGTGCTACATGTTTATGTTACATTATACTCATTCACAAAATTACTTCATTTATTGTAACATTTGTTGCACATGTTGTTTTGATCCTTTTTTGTTTGGTTGCAACACTGCATACTAAATATTACAAAAGCTGTATATATACTAATTAGCACTTTATGTTTTCACACAATAGTATGTCAAGCATTTTGGATCTGATTCGAATTTCATTCTAGTTTGGCTTTAGAGAAATCAAATATTTGCAAAAAGGATTGTTGGCAAAGATGTTATAATACATGTATCAAGAAACATTTAGTGATTTCACTTGTGTGTGTATGTCAAAATAGATTAAATGTATAGAAATACATATGCATTTTCATTGTTACTATTTTAACTGAACCGGGTTTTGGGGGGGATTAATCAAGTAAATTTCCTTGGATGTTATGCATTGATGTGACTTCTTGTAATCTCCATTTTTGTTAGCTTCATCTGTTGCGGCAATGTTTTTGTGCCTGGTTTCTAATTCCAGTTTCTGCTGTTTAGCAATTCTTTAGCAATTTTGTCATTTTTTCAAAACTCCTGTGTACATTTGTAGTAGTGTTATAGGTTTGTTGTCATTGTGCTGTGCTGCCTGATCTTAGCACTATTGTATACAAACACACTTCCACTTGCTGTCCAAACTGGTTGTCAGTTAGTTGTCCAGCTGAGTTGCATACTCATTCTAACACACATGATGGTGATGGAAGGAGGTCCAGGTTGCCAAGCACAACATCAAAGCACATTGATTGCCAAGCTCACAAGCAGGGTCAGGCACTCTTAGAAATGAACATATGATCTGTTGTTGCTTAACTTAATTTTGCTCATTAAATACTGGAGTGTATGCATTATTTAGGTGTTTACATAAAACACATAGTACTAGTATCTAAAACTTCCAGGGACAAATACACTTTGTGCCAAACATTTTCTTGCTTTTCCAGCCTTTCAGTATCTTGCTTTGCCCACTATATATATTGACTTACTCACCTCAGCTTGGTAGTGGAAGCACCTCCTTTAACCAGAAGCAATATCATCCATGAATGTTGCTTGGAGCCAGGCCCATGATATCAGAAATCAAAGGAACAAATAGGCAATCTTTTCAAATTAAAGCATGTTAAGCAATATGCCAAAAAAGACCTTTTTGCCTATTTCTTCCTATAATTTATCTTTTCTATGTAAATGTACACACATATAAATGCATACATACATATATCCATGTATGTACATGTATCCATGTATGTGCTTTGGTGCACAACAATAAGCAGCAGGCTCCTGAGGTTTGGCACACAACTATGCGCATCAAAAAAAAAGCTTTAATAAGACAATTGTGCTGTTTTCAAATTTTCAACAATTCAAAGAAAGGAACTGCTCCAAAACAATCACAATTGATATAAATTGGAGGTCTGTTGGATCACCCAAGGTTACAAATTCCTGGGAGATTGTAAAGTAGATCACAAAAACAACCCCCCCAAAAAAACACAACAGAATTTTGAAAACAACTGGATTCAAAATAAACACATTTGCTAAAATGTTACATTAAAATATAGGGACCACACAGATACCACTAAATTTACATGACAATATATATATATATATATATATATACCAAACACATGTAAACCCACACTTCCATATAAAGCCAAAATAGTTCAAAAATTGCCCAACAAGTTTTGCATTAAAAAAAAATACTTACCAAACCAATACACAATTTGTGTATGTACTGGTTCAGAAAACATGTATGCAGGACAAACATTTAAAGGTGTTAATTAAGACGTATTATTGCAATTAAACAATATGGCCACAAACATAATAATATAGCATTAACATTGACTTCCTAATTGCAAGATGGACATTGAAACATTCAAAGTTTTAAAAACAAAAGCAGCTATTGTGCTAAATGGTAAGGAAAATATGAAATGTAGCAACATAGATTGGGAGAACAGACAAAGGAAAAAGCAAGTCAGACAACACTCTATATATAACATTATATATGTTCATGTTTATGCACACAGCTGATCCAAATTCACATGTAATTAGGACATGCGCAGTCTATGCAATTTGGCTGTTTGTATTTTGACATTTCATAATCATTTATTAATATGATCCTTTACATTTTTATAGAAGCAAAGAGGAACTTGATTGGATGATCTAGTCCGCTGGCAAAAGGTCTCGTCTGCTCCAACTCGCAAGTTTTTAACCTCCCTAGCGGTTCATTTCTTTCCGGTTTTATATGTCTAAAAGCGGTACATTGTTTTTCAAGAGAATTTATTTTACAGTATAATATAATAGTATGAGTATAATAAAGTTTAAAACACAAAAACATGTAAAAATAATACATTGAATACATTAACAAATCTATATATTTAAAAAAAAATTTAAATAAAAAAAATGATACATATTATACTCATACTATTATATATAATGTAAAATAAATGTTCTTGAAAACAATGTACTGATTTTACACATATAAATCCAACTCCCTGGTGACTCATCGGGTGCAGAAGCCAGCCGGAGGAAGAAGAAAGAACACAGAGATTGCGGTGATAGACTACACGGGACGCCAGCGGATCAGGTAATGCTGTATTTACTATTACCTTCCATAGGTTTACCTATTATTACTCAGGGTTACCGCTTTCAGCAACTTTTTTCTAACCTGAGTCACACTCTGGGTTACTGTTAGGAAGGTTAACACCAGACGGACCCTCGGGCCAGGCATCATAAGCATTTAGGTAGGTGCTATAAGGAGCTGAAATCAGTTAACTCTTTTGAAACCTGAAAATAATAGGTCATTCAAAAATATGCTTATTTCTTATATTTATATAAAAAAAATATATAAATTTATATGTTTTAAGCATTTGAACACCACAAACATTTTTATTTAGGGCTAAGTCAAAGATGTGTGCCATTTGAAAGAATGATTTTTTAGGGAAAGATTGAATTTTAATGCAAGCTCGCCAGTGTCGAGCTGCCGGAGATGCGCGGCTCGAAGCGCACTATCATTTCAGTTGATAACTGCTGGGAAAATACGCCAACATATCCTCACCAGCTGAAATTTGCTTGATAAATAGGTTTATAGTGTGCGACTCCAGATAGCGCTTACACCCATGCGAGCGAGCTTTCCATTTTGCTTGATTAATCAGGCTCATCATGTTTAGTAATTATGTTGCTAATGGCCCAATTGCTAAGTCCCTGGAATTCTGACCACATACTGAGAATTAGAATATTTCCTTTTACTGCTATGAGGGGTAGCTGAGAAGTTCCGGGCTTTGCCCAGAAAGAAAAGAGCCAGAGTTAGGAAATAACACATTTATTCAACATATTCCCCCCTGAGACTGATGCACTTGGTACAGCATAGTTGCAGCTTTTCTAGACCGTGCAAATAAAAGTCCTTTGGTTGGGTCGCAAACCAGCTCTCAGCCATATCTTTGATGTCAGAAATGTCCTCAAAATGTTGCCCCTTCAGGTGTTTCTTCAAATTCGGGAACAGATAATAGTCCGAAGGGGCCAGGGATCCCTTTGGTCAACTTTCCACGGCGTTTCGTCCTAATTGCCTCCTTCAGCTGGTCCAGGAGGTTAGCATAAAACTGTCCGGTGATACTAGAGCCCTGAAGTAGGTAGTCCACCAACAGAATACCGTCTTTGTCCCAGAAAACAGACGCCATAACGTTTTTGGACGATTTCTGGGTTTGGAACTTCTTAGGGCCACGGGGACCGCTGTGGTACCATTCCTTTGACTGTTCCTTGGTTTCAGCATCATAGATGTGGAGCCAGGTTTCATCCTCAGTCACTAACCTAGCCAAAAAGTCCTGTGCAGCTTCAAAATGGGCCAAACGGCTTTGGATGCTTCAAATTTTTTCTTCTTCTGATCAATGTTCAAACATTTCGGCACCCACTTCGCTGAAAGCTTGCGCATGTCTAGGATAGTGCTGATTATTGTTGGTGTTCGAATTCGGGTTGTCCTTATATTCGACCTGAATATGGCTGTTCAAATTTGAATAGAACTGACCCGAAAAACACGGTATTCGACGGTAAATAATTTGTTACAAAAAGGAAAAAAATGTGTTTAAAAAAAATAAAAATTAATTTTAAAGTAATTTAATAAATGTTTGTGTTTTTTTACTTAAGTTTTTTTTTACAGGTTTTCTCACAATGACATTATGATTCCACCGGCTGTGCAGCCGTGGGAATCCTCCTGTCATTGCAGGATCTCCAGGCACTGTAGGTGATGAATGGAGACTTGTCCCTATTCATCACCTGTAGTGCCCTGTGTTCTTGGATAGAGAAACTCTATCTAAAAACATAAACAACTAGTAAAGGGCTGCAAGAGGAATCTGATTGCTCTAGCAGCCCTTAAAAGACCCTAAAAAAAACTGAATTCTCGCACAATGGACTTCAATGGTGTTCGAATTTGATCACCTGGAGAATTCCTCATTATTCGATCGAATAGCTGCCAAATCGAATAGTGAGATATTCGACCAACACTAGTGGTAATAACAAACCCAACACGCTCCCGTGAGATGTCAAGTATCTGGGCTATCTTTTTTGAGGATATTTGCCCGTCCACAATAATCAGCTCATGGACAGCATTGCAGGTTGCCGGGTCAGTTGAGGTTGGGGGAGCGCCCACTGCGGGGCTCATCTTCAAATGGTGAAATGCCCAGTCTTGAAACGAGATATTCGGGTTTTGACAGTGCTGTAGGAAGGAGACTTCTCCCCCAGTGTTTGTGACATCTCAGTGTGAATTTGCTGACTTTCCCTGGTAAAAAAAAAAACTTCATGATGGCCCATAACTCCAACGACGTGAAACTTGCTTGTGCCTCTGCCATCACAGCTTCTCACTAAAAGAATACTTTAAGAATTCCAAATAGCTGATATTTGCACAGTTACATACATAATTATTAGGCTGTAATATGTCCTCACACTCATTTATCTATTTCATCTGGAAGGAGGCAAAGCCAGGAACTTCTCAGCACCCCCTCGTATAGGGATTTTTGAGCATATCAATATATAAATATAAATAAAATGGTAAAATATATCATTTTAAAGCTTACAAGTTCATAAAATATACAAGTGACATTTCTACGGCTATTTGTTAGTACTTTCCATGGTAGTGGAAAAGTAATACCAGGGCTAGATTTCTCCCAAGACATGGCCTAGGGTCGTATGACCATTATGGGGCAATACAACATCTCCATGTGGAAATGGAACCTGCTGCTGGCCGACCAGCTCTACGGTGACAGGAAGCACAAAGTCATTGGGAACATACAAAGATCACATCAGTGCAGAGATCTGTGCAGGGCCACATCTGCTTTGAAGGTATTACTCAAGACAAATGATGGGAGGGGGCAGCACAAGCTACCTGGCCTAGGAGAGCAAAAAGGCCCTGCCAGTAGCCCTAACAATAAATTACATTTGGCATACATATCAAGGTTGTATTCACATATTACAGAGGGTAAGTATCTATATGGTTTGCTTCCTAGAAATAGGAGGTTATTTCTAAAACATTATATTATATAGGGTATTCAGCAATACATTTTGTGGAGAGAACAGGGAATTTGTGCTGAAGGCAATGTGTCCTATGGTAAGGAGCAGGAAGGAATTTTTGCTTGGGGAGAAAACATTAATTACTCCTGTTCAAAGTGTTCATTGCTTTAACATTTACTAAATGCCAAGTAGTTCCCTAATAAGTTCATTAGGTTAATTTTTAGGGATAGCTAAGAACAATTGTTGGCTCCTTGTCTATATTATATGTGCAAAACAAATATGCAGGGAAAGAGTTTCATTTTTAAAAAATGCTTATTATTATTATTCTCATTATCTTGTATTTATACAGCATCAACATATTGCCCAGCTCTTTACAAGTCCATAGTCATGTCATTACCTGTCCCTCAAAGGGGTCCACAATCGAATGTGTTTGTACTGTTAATATGTGCGTATAAGACGTTACTTTGTTGCACAACATATTTTGTGGGTACAAGGACAGTGGCATATGTTTGCCATCTACACACAGAGTATGATGAGATTTTAATGTAACCATTATAATCTCTGCCATTATTAAATACACACAACTAGATGACCTTTGAAATATTCATCACATCATTGCTATGTGCCCAATAATGTCTTGAATCTTTCAACATCCTCCCTTCTTCTTTGTATTTACCCTTAAAGTGGAACATTCATTAACCACCTGGCCGTTAAGCCCGAGCATGTTCGGGGTAAAAACTTTTGCAATTTTCGTTAACCCCGAGTTTTTCTCACCAGGTGGTTAAATGTAAACAAATGTCATATTGCAATCCGATTGTCATACATTGTATGGCAATCGGATTACCCTTCCACAGCTGGCTATGATTCGGTTCCCTGCCATCCTGGATTCTTTCTTGTGTGTTGCCATCTTCTAACATCTCTTTCTTTCCTATGCTTACGTCATCCAATCTCGCACTGTGCATGAGTGAGAGTGGCCTTTTTTTACATTGCTGGGAAAGCCCCTCCCGCACATGCCCAATATCGGCCCAGGATCACACATACATTTTCTAGACCTTTGGCCAGGGGTGGCATGACTTATAAGGGCTCAAGGAACCTTTTACTAGTCTATATGAATTAAATAAATTAAAAATATTTTAAGTACTTTCACATTTTCAACCATTCAAGGGGGGCCTTGCAGTTACACTCACATATGAGTGGACAAGACTTGGCAATGTCCATAATTACTTTATCTTTATTTCACCTTTAGGTTATGTTTGCTACAATATGGCTGACCCAAACTTTGCCACGCACACCGCCAGATATGGATTAATTTTGGAGGAAAAAATTGTTATGGTGGAGTTTGTAACTTTTTGGTCAAAATTGTGACAATAGGTAGGTAGGAACCTACCCTATTAGACCTTAGTATAATTTATAAAGAACAATAAAGTATTTGTAGGCTGTCAGTTATTAATTAATGCATGTGTTCCTATACCAGAGTTTTTATTTTTGGCCATTATTTTATTTATGTCTTCAGAGCAGTGAAGGAGTCCACTGACAATACATAATGATTATTCAGCCTCAATCCTGGGGTGATTGGCATTCCCTTGGCTGTAAGAAACAGACATATATACTGTTGTGATAATCAGAAAATTATTTAATATAAAACAAAGAGTGATGTTGATCTACCATGTATAAAATATCTAAAATGTATATGTTTTGTATAATTTATATAATGTTATATTATTTTTAAGCTTTTTTTTATTTCTAACATAACTTATTTCTGTACAAATACTCAACTCAACAATATTTTAGAGAGACAATGGCCTCCTACCTAATGAAATAGCCATAAGCATGATCTCTACATGACCTAAACTTCAAGGGACTCAATGAAATAATGGGTACATAGTTCCTTTCTTCTCAGCAGCTGCCCACCCATAATTTACTGGAAGAGAGAAAGAAAGAGAAGGTCACAACTTATATTGATTTTTGTTAGGTATTTGTAAGGTTTTCCCATTTAATGAAGACAATTGATGAGGGAAAGGGGTAAACTTGGCTTGGTTTTGCATGCTGGGGTTATAATTTATTATTATACATGTGTATATTTTATTTTATTTTTCATATTCAGTGAATCAATGGTCAATTATAAAATAACTGTTTTAATAAGGTATTTTATGTAAATATTTTAAATATTTAATGGTCACAGTAAATTAATGGAAATGTATGTATACATTTGCTATGTGTAAGTTTTAGACATTAGTTAGTACGTCATTAGTAGGATCAGATCAGATCTGAGCTGTTTTAGACCTGGGACTATGGGTTTGCCAATCATTTGGTCATTACTTATGATTCTAATAATTTTATAAATATTTCTGTTTGGTTCAGATGCTGTTTAGCTAAAATTGTCTACATATTTAGTGTTTAGGATACCTTAAAGCCATGCATTGTTGAAATGGTAAAAAGGTCACTTCAGCATCCAATTAGCCCTAAATAGAATGGGAAGATCACCACCTCAGGAACATTGTGCAAATTATAAAATAGAGGAAAATACTGCTTACTGGGGCTAATTTATCCAAGCTCTCCAAAACTGGAAAAAATAGACTATCATTGTTGTGATCCAGCAAACTTTGAATAGATTTGACCCATGATCTAAACAATTGGCCAACTAACAGACAATGTTTTTTAGGAAATCCATTCCAAGATTGCTAGATCACCCAGGTTCTCCCATGGTGGTCTATTTTCACCAGCCTTAAAAGCTTTAATAAATCAGCCTGCTGTGTAAGTAATATATTTTGATGCATTCCACTAAGGCTAAGGAGTGATCACAAGGGTTTGTGATGCTAGGAGTTAATTCAAACTTAAATAGAACCATCATTGGGGGAGGAAGGTATGAGCACTAGAGTTTTGAAAGAGTGGGAAGATTTTTTTTTTAACTGTGGCAAAGGAATGAGAAGGGTGCAATGTTCAAAACATTAAATGCGATTTAATGTTTACTTCTCCTTATGATCTCCAGGTGATGGTCAAGAAGAATCAAACAGTGGTCACCGAATTTCTCCTTGTGGGTTTTGGAGACCTTCATGATATCAAACTTCTATTGTTTGTTCTCCTCCTGGGCATTTACATATTGGCTCTAACAGGAAACTCCATTGTCATCATCTTGGTTATGGTGAGCAAGCATCTTCATTCTCCAATGTACGTCTTTTTGACCTAGTTGTCCTTGTCCGAGATCCTCTTCACTAGTAACATTCAGCCGAATATGTTATGGTTGACACTGGTAGGTGGTGGAAAAATATCCATTAGCAGATGTTTTTTCCATTTTTACCTGCTAGCAGTATGTGGAATCACTCAATGTCTCCTGTTAATCGCGATGTCCTTTGACCGATATGTGGCCATTTGTAAACCATTACATTACAATGTCATTATGACATTTGGACTTCAACTTCAGATTGTTGCTTCATGTTGGTCATTTGGATTTACACTGTCACTTGTATTATATCTTTTCTTGTATAGGTTAGAGTTCTCTGGTCCACATACCATTAATGATTTCTACTGTGACGTTGCTCCAGTTTTAGAACTTTCTTGTTCTGATATTTCTTCAGTTAAGCTTGCTACTTCCATGGTGTCAACTCCTCTCATTGTCTGTCCATTCGTGTTCATTATTTCCACCTATATTTTCATCTTCCATACCATCATGAAGATCTCGTCCTCCATCCGAAGACAGAAGGCCTTCTCTACCTGTAGCTCCCACCTCACTGTAGTTTGCCTTTACTTTGGAAGCTTGGGGTCTATATATATTTTTTCACCAAAGAGCAGTTCCTCCAACACAAACAAGTACCAGTCTTTGATATACATCTTGGTGACGCCATTTTTCAACCCTCTAATCTATAGCTTGAGGAACCAAGATATCAGAGGGGCAATTACAAAATATATTCATATATTGGGTTCATGCTATCCAGAATAGAGATTATACAAACTGTTTTCTTGAGCACATGCCCACATGAAGGCTTAGCCCATGTACAACTGATATTTTAGTTTCTGGAAGATATGGTGTTATATCCCCCTACTGTTTATCTTGGGGGATCCTTTTGGTGAGACCACTGCATTGAGTTCCGAGGCAAAACTTTGGTGCCCATTTTTCATATTTAAGGGGCTGTAAATGGGAGGAACATAACCAAATTTATGAGGTCATTGATCACTCTGGCCATTTAAGG
Source organism: Pyxicephalus adspersus (assembly GCF_032062135.1). Classification (NCBI taxonomy): domain Eukaryota; kingdom Metazoa; phylum Chordata; class Amphibia; order Anura; family Pyxicephalidae; genus Pyxicephalus; species Pyxicephalus adspersus. Next base: position 5,632,498 of record NC_092859.1, read on the forward strand.
AGAACCTGTCCTGAACACCATTACCAGCTTTAAGCCTCTGTGTACACAGTGTGCTTGGGTGTGTTCTTTGTATCGGTTAATGTTTCTCCAATTTGTCATTGTAATAGCGACATGGTCTGATACCTGACTCTTGCCTGAACTCTGCCTTTCCTGACCTTGGATTGTTTGTGACCTCTCTTGTCTGCTGCCTGCCCCAACCTCGGATTGTTCCTGACCTGCCTATCCTGTACTATTCTTATCGGACTTGACATTTGTAAATACCCCTGTCTTGTTTAATGACTATAATAAAACTCGATAAAAGTTGGAGTTGGCTGTGGTTTGTGTGCCCAGGCGCATTACACCAGGGATGCCAAGAAGATACATCTCATGCTGCATGGCTATAGAGAAGCAGAGGATGCTGCTTTTTATTTGTTCTCCTTGCTGCTTCAAGAGGCACCATCAGGCAGAAGAACCATCTAGAAACGCATCTTATAACAATGACATTTTCACAGTTCATGACTGTGAGAACTGTAATTTGACAAAGCCCACAATAAAGTGTTCTCCTAGTGGGCTGGCAGATAACTGTGTGCCATTCCTGTGTGTTATATATATCCATGACATTAATGTGTCTGTGGAGGTCTGCGGGAAAGTGAACCTGTTGCCTTGCCTCACATGGACAACTGCATTATTCATTTCTCCAACCTAGTTTTTAGTACATATTACAATATGAAGGTATTAATTAGGTATTTTTTTTCTACTGTAGTATAGTAACACCTAAAGTTCTTGTCTCTCACCCAGCCTGGGACTGGACAATGAAAGAAAAAGGAGCAGACAGGGTTTTTTGACCTTTTGAACATTGGGGAAACTTGGAAATACCTTTCAGGTCTTCAGGCAACCCCTGCTATACTTACTATATCCACAGCTTACAGTATATAAGAGTGGTGGTCAGTGGGAAGAATGTCTCCCTTACAGATAACCAAAAAGATCATTGGGGTCAGTTAAACTGGCCTGAGGTACAAATTGCTGATTGCTCAAGCAACCTCTGGAGGACCCCTAGGGTTCCATGGAAGTAACACTGCTGTAAGGGGTCTAGTGTCCCATAGCAATGAGCAATTAGTTTAACCAGGGCCTGTGGTCCTCCTCCAGATTAAATAACATTTCCTTCCGATGACACTGCTGGAAATAAAGTACCCCTAAGACCTTACATGAATAGACAAAAGACCATTGGGTTCATAGTAAAGGAAGGCAAGCATTAAAGGGGGTAGGGACTGGGACTGTAATGCTTTGCAGTATTTATACCAAAGAGTTGCTGGTTTAAATTAAAAATGATATATAGTAGAATATAAAGAAAAGTAAAATGGTTTGATTTGCTTGCAGTAGGTAAACTTGTCATTCGGCCCATTCATTGCAAAGTAACAGGTTCTCTTTGTAGCTCACATTTTCAGGTACACATACCTTCCCTGCACTGCTTTTTTACAAATCAAAATCCAGTGAAATACTCTGGGTTTATAGGATCAAGTGAAACTTTGACCTTCCTTTCATTATGCCATGCATGATTCCTAGGACCAGTGTTCCAATGACCGGTTCTGAGCACCGTCACATCGGAGGTCCTTTGCCTAGTAAGAAGCTCCAATAAATGGCTGCATAATTTGAACAGGAATCTAGGGGAGGATATCAGCACAAAATGTAAAATATTACGAAATATATTTTTTTTGATGCATACAAGTACAATGGAAACCATAAATTTGATTTGGCATGATTGGCTTCCCTTTACACATTTTTTTATACATTAGGAACTGTACATCTGGATTTCCAATGGCTCAATGATAATGTAATACCAATCTGAAAATGTATGTAAAACATGTAAAGGCCTTCCTGGATAAAATAACTTTTCTAAATAACTTCAAGATACTATAGCAAAGAGAATAGACTTTAGTAATCAACAGCAGCACATTTTTGGAGCAGCATTTGTGTTTAGTTAATATTTTAATCTGTTTTTTAGCAGCATTTACACCAAGAAAACAAATAATAATAAATATTGTTACAGATAAAAGAGAAATTGGTCTTTAGAGGTTAATTAGGCCTCTTTAGGGATGGAGGTAGGTTTATCCTCAAGGACGTGCTGCAAGAATATAAAGCGGTTTTGTAACAGAAAAATATGCCTTTTGCTGAAAACATAATATCATGCCAGGTAGGACAAGAACATTGGGGGATAAAATCGCCATGAAATTTATGAAAATGATATTTCCTAAATGTTATTTTGCAGTCCAAATTCTCTTATTTAACATTTTTATTCAATCAAACTTACAATAGCTCATAATAAAATCATTGCTGCTTATTCTTTTGTACCTATTGTGCTGGAAACTTGGGATTACTTCCATCTGGACAAACTTCTGTAGGCACAACTTCTTCTTTCCAACTTTGCTCCCTGTCTTTTCTTTTGAGAGATCCCACTGCCTTGAATTGTTGACAACTCAGGTTTGCTTTTTGGGACAGTCAGGTTGGAATCATCCAGGTAGGTGTCCAGATAGGGCCAGGTAGGTGTCTGGATAGTCCCACTATAACCTTGATACACCTGTAGACAACCAATGAAATAGTGCAATTTTATTTAGCCGTGTACTACAAAAGAAGACGTATTTCTAGGAAGTTGGCATGCAGACAATGCAAAAAAGAGTCTTAAACTCCCCGGTTCCACCTTTCCATTCTGTACACATGTTCTCCCTGGCATCCAGCAGGTGGAATATTAAAGCAACAGTATAGTGCAGTGTTTCTTAGCCAGAGGTCTGTGGAACCCGAGCCTTCCTCTAGAGGTTGCTAGGGGTTATATGAGCAGTTTGTGACTATCATGTCAGTTTAATGATCTTTATGGCTATCAGAAGGAAAGACATTTTTCCCACTGGTCAGCATAAGAGGCATTTTTCCCTCTTCTTTCCTATGAGTTGTGAATATAGTAATTATATTAAGGGGTTCCCTAAAGGCCAGAAAGTTTTAAGGGGCTCCACATGTTAAAATTGTTCAGAAACACTGGTGTATTGGATAGCAATCAGTCTCAATGATTGAGGTGGTAGAACCCCTGGAAACCCTTTCACAGAACCCTAAGGATCTGCAGAACTCTGATCTAAAGGTTGAATTAAAGGTTTAATGTAATATAATATAATAATTGCTTGCTTTTTCTGAGGTTTCTGCATCAGATCAGAAAAGCAGAAGAACTGGGATGGAAGGGAGGACAGAGGTATTTGATCTCAAAAGAGGGACAATTCCCCAAAAAGACAGTTGAAAGTAATGGAGAATGTAAACTGAAAGTAAATCCTCTGTTGTATCTTCCCAAGCCAGATTCAGTACAATGGCCCTAATTTATTAAAGCTCTCCAAGGCTGGAGAGAATACACTTTCACCAGTGAAGCTGGGTTATCCAACAAACCTGGGATGGATCTAATCCAGGATTTAAAGCATTTGTTAGCAAATAGCAAATGACATTGAAGAAATCCATTCCAGGTTTGCTTGATCACCTAGGTTCACTGGTGAAAGTGTATTCTCTCCAGCCTAGGTGAGCTTTCATAAATCAGGCCGATTGTGTTCACACAGATATCACCAGATATACCGTTGGGAGTAACTTGCATGACACCACAATGTGGATTTGTGTTGGAAGGGATAACTGGTAATTCCTTGTTTTAGGAAAAGAGGATTCATCCCAGTATTCTGAATTTTTTTTTACATTTTGTCTGTTCAAACGCAGCAATGAAAAGCTGATGGATGACTTACCTTTACCCATGCCACTCTCATGTGTTGCCATGAGAGTAATTGCTCCCTATTTGCTGATTTTTACAACACCCTACCATTAAGAAGTGAAGGATAGTCTCACTCATAGGAACCCAGACAGCAACCAAATCCATATAGAGGTTATTGACCTTCTCTGCCCTATGTGCTACCAAAACCAAAAAAATTAGCTTGGGTTCTGATTTAAACAAAATTAGGCAGGTATACTAAGCATAAACATTTATATAGCAAGGTGGATTCACAATAATTACTCAGATTCTCAAATAAATGTAGCAGTAAATATTATTGCTGTTTAATGGAGGTGGTGGAGTTAAGTTTTCTAGGCTATAAAATTATTTCCAGGAAGATTTCATTTTGAAACATGATTGATATAAACCTTTCCAAATTGTAGACATGTAATTTCAGGGTTCTCAAACCAAGCAGTTCCCAGCAGCACATAAATGCCCTGCCACCGTAGAAGTAAAGAGAAGAAGTCCTGGTTTTAGCTTCAGATCATGACTTTGAACTTGCACATGGTTTAAGACTTCCTCCCTGGCCTGGCAAGTGGCAATGCTGGGTGCCTGAGCAGCCAATTACCAATCACCAGTGCTAGGGAGTGCATCACGTACTTTCCCATACTCTAAAGTACCAGTTATTTTCTTTGCTTCTGGTGCCTACACAGAGCCATGAGGACCTGAAAGACAGGTGGATGTGTGTACCTGGTGGAATCACTTTTGGGGTAAACACCATTTTGGAATTCCATCAGCTAGCTAGCAAGGTCATGGCTGCAAACTTGACTGTACTGCTGATATAACTGTATGTTTTTAGTCTAGGAGTGAAATTCATAGCTTCTGCTGGTTGCATTGATATATCAGGGCAATTTTTCCAATATTGTCATGACAGATTCACTTTAAGGATTTTCTGTTACTTTGGTTGAGCTTCTGAACTTCTTCTGATCTTTTACTGTCCCTTGGTTTTTAGTGTTTGAGAAGAACCAGACTTTGGTCATAGAATTTCTCCTTCTGGGCTTTGGAGACCTCCACAACCTTAGGATTCCACTCTTCATCATCTTTTTGATCATTCACATTATGGCATTGACCAGCAATATCCTCGTCATCATGTTAGTAGTGGCCAACCAGAGTCTTCACTCTCCAATGTACTTCTTTCTAAGCCAATTGTCCTTGTCCGAAATTCTCTTCACCAGTAATATTGTACCAAGCATGTTGTGGTTAATATTGATTGGCAGTGGAAGGCTATCTATTGACAGATGTATTTCTCAGTTTTTGCTCCTTGCAATCCCTTCTGTCACCCAGTGTTTGCTATTGGCTGGCATGTCCTTTGATAGGTACATTGCCATATGTAAACCATTACATTACCCCATTATTGTGACCTTCACACATCAGCTTCAGATAGTTCTCTCCTGCTGGTCGGTGGGCTTTAGGCTTTCTTTGGTGGTATATATTTTCCTAAAGCAACTAAAATTTTGTGGCCTAAACATCATTAACCATTTTTTTTGTGATATTGCCCCACTCATAAAACTGGCATGATCGGAAACATACTTTGTAGAAATAGCCACAGCTGCAGTTTCCTTTCCTGTCCTTCTCTCTCCATTTATGTTCATTGTGATCACCTACATCTCCATCCTGCAAACCATCCTTAGAATTCCATCTGCCACTGGTAGAAAGAAGACCTTCTCCACCTGCAGTTCCCATCTTATTATTGTATGCATGTACTATGGTACTCTGTCTTCAATCTATATCTTCCCTCCTAAAGAGAACTCGGATAATCCCAACAAGAGTCTTTCTTTACTGTACACCTTGGTGACCCCCTTGTTCAACCCCCTAGTCTACAGTCTACGGAATAAGGATATAAAAGTTGCTATTTGGAAATCTATCAAGATAATGACCTTATACAAATAAACCTGCTCAACTTACTGATTCCACCAGTTTAGAAACTCTACCATCACCTTGACTTGCATGATATTCTCAATTCGATTTTGAATACATTTTTTTTTAAATAAAGATATAATAAGATATTGCCTGTGAAGGTTCTCATTTATCCAGGTCATTGTATATCTAATAGCAGTTAGTTGCATTCAACTGGACCTTTTCTTGTAATATTAAAGATATTTTTCAGCCTTCCAAGCTGTTTCATCAGCTCGTGCAACTGATAAAGAAACATAAAAGATCATAAAATGTCTTCAATATTACAAGAACAAGTTTAATAAAATATGAATTTGGGAAATTATTTAAGTGTAGTATAGACTAAAACCTTTGCTCTCATACTGCTAATGGGTTCTAGCTACTTTACTTGGTGATGTCTCAATAGGAAAAGGCTGTTGGGGCTTCAACCACTTTCTAAGGCTATAAACTATAAAAAGACTATAAGGCTATAAACAGGTTGTTAAAATTCCTAATTCCTCGTTACTCTGTGTGTGCAACATTACCTTGCATTTGTGGAGAAGCTGACAATCTATTACGTTGTTGAAAATTTCCTACGTCTTTCTTGGGCAACTAAAGGAAAAGAAAAATTGTGAGGTTAGGAAAGTTGCATAACAGACAGAATCATAAGAAACGTCCCAAAAACTCCATTGATAGACACACCACAAATCCAGTAGAACCAATACAGATTCAGACACTGACACTTCCAATACTGTGGGCCATACCACTTTAATAGATACATCAGTTAATTCAACATTAAATTCCACACATTTGGACACAAGGCCCAAAACTGGCACTAATATTTTTTTAGGCATGACACTCCCTCAAATGGGAACCCCAAAATCCGTCCCAATAAATCAGTTCACAGTAAAGTGAACTAATAACTCACTAATAACTTCAGCACATGACACTTATGATATAATTACCCTTTCCAGTTATCAACTATCTCCTATTGAATTGGAAGTCCTGAAATTAGGATTAGGCTTTTGCTCGAATAATAGAATAGATACATTTGAATTCGTAAAAGACGTCCATTTGTTCACTAGAAAAATCTTTTAAAAAAAGTTCTTTTTAACAAAGAACCGATACAGGAACAAAGTCCTCTAAAGGAATGGCTTGAGTTTAATGCATTAGATTTTAGAGTCATGAGGGATCTGATTCAATTAGATAATGAAAACCCTTCTGGTGATGTGGTGAATGGATACTCTACACAAATTTTCTCAGATTTATTGAGACCTACGATAGATCCAGTCTGTAAAGCTACCCCAAAATCTACCCGATTCCCTGATTTAAAGCAGAACCCCAATCTTTATGCCTTTGTCCAGCAGATGTCCAAGGCAGTAATGGATTGGAATCCCTCTAAAGGCGAACCTAACAATGTTACCAAAAGTCAATTGTCAAAAAAATTCAGCAATTATTAATAAACCATCGGACAAAAGGAGAAATGTAGTAGTCATGGACAAAGGCAAATAAAAAAGAATGTGTTATAAAATCATGAATAATAAGGATTGATACATGTGTATACCAGACAACACTATGGATATCTATTATACTGAATATTACAACCTATTACATCAGGGATTATTATCTGGTACTATTGACAAAGGTACAGATGATTTTTAGAATATTAAGTTCCCGATCTTACCTACTTTCTACGCCCTCCCCAAGATACATAAGAACCCCACTGACCCTCCTGGACGTCCCATTGTGGCTGGCGTTGGCCAGCCAGCTAGTTGACCGATATCTACATCCTTTTGTACTTGGTTTTGTTTCATATTTGAAGGATACTCGTGAGCTGCTAAAAATTATCGATGATCTTAGTGTCCCAGAAAAAGCAATTGTAGCCATTGATATAGAGTCGCTTTACTCAAGTATTCCTCATGAAAATGTGAAAATTCCTAATGTGATAGAAAAAATGTTTTGGGGAGAATAAAGTCAGAATAAGGTTCCACAAAATTTGTTTAGATTGTCACTGTTGAGGTATATCCTCTACAGAAATATTAATATATATGATGAACATACCCACCTCCAGGTACAGGGAGTTGCTATTGGAACATGTTGTGCTCCCACTCACGCAAACCTAATTCTTACAATTTGAAATTTACCAAGGAAACCTATGTTTCATCGATTCCATTCTTGGATGTATCAATCAATAAGAATATTGCAAACACCTTGACGTCTAATCTATATTGTAAAGCCACCGCAGGCAATACGATTTTGTCAGCGAGAAATGCACATCCTTTGAGTCTTAAGAACAGTATTCCTTACTCACAATATGTGAGATTGTGTAGAATCTGTACTCAAGAAAGTGGTTTCCAATTGGCAGTTTAGGAATTACGAAATAGACTTCGATTGAGAGGTTATAGTCAGAGAACACTCAAGAAAGCATATAAAAGAGCAAACTAATTTTCTCGTACACAGCTGTTGTTTGGTAAGAAGGACCATAGAACATAGAACGAATATTATTACCAGATACTCAAAAGATCATCAGGGGATGAAGAATATACCTAAACAATTTGGGCCTCTTCTTAAGGCAGACCCAGAGATAGGTAAGCATATCACTGAGTCTCCATCTATTACCCATATGACATTGCCATCCCTGAGGGACAGATTAGTTAAAAGCCATCTTAAGGCCGATACTTATATCCCACCCTTGCCTTATGCCAAATGGGCACACAACCATGTAAAAAATGTAATCAATGCCAATGGATTTATTCCAACAAGGACAATTTCAAGATTCCCATTAATTACACTCCCCGTCATCATTTCAGCTGTGAATCAAAGAGTGCTGTCAAATTAATGTTTTGTAACTATAGAAGATATTATGTAGGAAAAACTACAAGATACCTGAGAAAAGGAATTTATGAACAGATGTATAATGTAACAAGTGGTAAAATTATTACTCCACTAAGCTATCACATGGGTACTTGCCACAATTACAATGCTAATGAAATGAGATTCATTGTTTTGGATCAGGTACTTCCCATAGAAAGGGGCAGTAATTTTGACAATCTATTATTAAAAAGAGAAACAAAATGGATCCTTACACTAAAGGCAACAGAAAAAACAGAGATTATCAGTTATAAGCCATTTCTACAATATTCTTTTTCATACAACATAAATTGAAGTTTATATTGTGGCTACTTCTTTTCATGTATATATTCATAGTTTTTATGTCATCATCATAGCTATGCACATGTATTTCCCTATGTGTGCGTACATAGGTCCTTTGTGTTTTTGTTTTGATTTGTTTAGTTGCTTTTCACCCCTTTTTTGCTCTCTGCCTTTTATTGGGTAGGTATCTGTGCTTGCAAATTCATTGTGATTTCAATTGTTACACATATTTTGCTACTCATTATATCGCATGTACACTATTCTGCATGTACACTATATATGGTTGATTCTTTATCCTTGGTACACAGTGGAGTGCAAAAGTCCTACACGCTGGCCTTGTCCGTCCTGTCCGCCTTCAGTTAGCTTGCTGCCTTGTGGGGATGGTTTTGACCGGGTCAGGGTGTTTGGATACCTTGATCCAGCGGCTTTCTTCATGTAGCGGCTGGATCAAACATACACTCCTTGTGTCCCCTTGGCACCACATGACGTTTTTGATGGCTACTTCCTATTCCTGTTGTGTGCAGACAACGGGATAAAGAAGTGGCTTCTCCAATACATCAGCATTAAGTCAGGAAAGTGTCTGTAAGTCAGCAATTACCTATTAAATCATAGCTCTAACTTTAATGATCTATGGAATATTTTTGACTATATGATGCTGTATACAACCGATACTACCATGGGCATTTATATACCGGGAAATTTGTTATGATATTTAAAGTAACATTTTTGCTGAATCTTTCATATATATGGGGCACATCTATGATCCCCATTCAATTAAAAAATATCCTATTGATTTTTTGCTATACTGCTAAGCCCCTGTACCTAAACCATATATTATCAATTAGGATCTTCTCTTTTGGGATTCCTGCTGCTTGTCCATTAGCGTCTATCATCCTTTTGTGCTCCTTTCCCGTATGAATCTGCGTTTGCGCTTGGAAAGAGATACTATAAATTTTTTTTATCTGATATCAGTGAAAAACGTCATCAGTGAGTATAATGTATATAAGTATGTAAATAGAATTTCAATGTTGAATTAACTTTGTAAAGTTTGCTATATTATACATTGCTGTATTTGTTACATTGCAGGTCTCTCTTAAAGCTGCATCCTGAAGAAGCGGTTATACACTGTGAAACGCGTTGATGATATAGTGTTTTTTGTGAGACTTGTTACTAATGTACCAATTATACCATGTAATGTTTGATGATACTTTCTGTTAATTCTGGTAAATATCTGTTAATTTGTTTTTTTGAAGATAGGTTTGCAGTGTCCCCTACTTAGGACACTGTGAGGTAACCTTCCTATCTTGATTTTACGGTATCATAATATATTAAAAGAAATGTTTTTATTGATTTTTTTATCCCTCTAAAGTCTTGTTTTTCTGCACATACCCATTATGTGGAGGGAACAAACTAGTAATGTTTCCAGTCTTACAAAAAAGCAACTCTGTTTCTCGTTGAACATTTGTTTTTTTTAGGAAAGACCTTGAAGGTTACATTTTCCACCTTGTTTAAACTGTTACAAAGCACCACTGGCTAAAAAAATCTCAAGTATCTGACACTTCAAGAATTTTGGAAGCCTTTTGGATTTTTGGAATTTTGGATTCCCTCCTGTGCACTGTAATTTTATTTTCCTGGCCCCTTGATCACCACAGAACCCAATGGTGACATTGAGGGATGTCAGTTGTAAAGGGAGCAGGTGGCAGCGGATGAGGTATCCCACACACCTGAAAGTTTGGATAGCTGTGGCAGGGACTCCTGGGGGGTCAAAACATTAAAGTGGAGGTCATCTGCATTCAGACGCATTTTGAGACGATTGTTGCCAAGGGTTGTGCCTCTATCTATTTACCTGGACAAGGTATTCCCTTGTAAATAAGCAAAGCAAGTGAAGACAGACTTGTCTTTTGATAATATAGATAGAGGCTGGTCCAGATAAGATAACATTTACCTAAATAATGCCATATGCATTTTTGTCAATGGGAATCTTCAGGCTAGGTGATCATATGGAGAGTACAAGGAAAGCATAGAGTCACTAAAACAGTATTATAGGGAACCAACCCCCAGTGTGAATACAAGAATACAAAAAGTATATAGACATTAGTTTGGTCTATTCAAAATGTGCGGTCTTTTGGTTCATTGCATATACAATGAGGAACAGTTACTCCAATTATTATTATTAATATTACCATAATTGCTACAAGGACCTGTCAATAAACTCACCAGCTAGGAAACTGCTTGAAAGATTCACTTTCTCAGATACCCTATACTGCACACCAACAACCATTGGGCTATGTTGCTGATTTCCCTCTGCAATCAGAGGTTGGGCTCCAACAGAAATCCCTAATCCACCCAATTCTAAATCAATGAGACAAAAACCCCCACTTGAAATGGCTGCACAGAAAAGGGTTGTTTGATAGAGTTCCACTGACATCCACCAATTTGTCTTTCCTTGGTCGAACCAATGAGTTTAACAAATACATTTGCGAAACACATTGGAGTTTCTAGGACCTAAGTGAAGCCTATGTATCACTACAAACTCACAACATATATTTGTTTATGGACCAAAGTATAATATGAATGTAAAACAACAACCTTCTTAGAATAATTGTTCCTCATTGTTTATGAGATGCAGTAAAACTGTTATTTTCCAACACTACTTTGTTATGAACCAAAAGACCCCTCTTTGTGATTAGACCAAACCTTTTCATTTTAGGTGATCATTTGCTTTCCCTACATTTAATAGCTATCTAAAATAACAAAGGTCAATGGCACAACACGTAAGAATTTCCCTGTTTTAAAGCTTTCAGTTAACGAAAGAGACACTTTTTATGCTGTTTCAAACATTTTATATCTCCTTCATCAAAATTTATAAGATCTTACAATTATGTGTACATCTTCAGACTACTAAAAATGGTAAACATTGCACCTGTTTAAGAAACAGAGACAAAATTCGTCTTCGAATTAGAACAGAAAGACATTGAGGACCAAAGGCTATCAACTCCTTTAGGGCCACATACTGGCTGGATTATGGAAGAAGGTCGTGGTTGGGTAACGTCTTTTTTTGTTGCAGAATGATTGTGTAACTGTGCACAAAGCCTGTGCTAAAGACACCGTTTATCCAGTTAGGTGTTAGGAAACTCAAGAGCCCCAACCTCAGATCTAATCACCTTTGTGATAAAATGGACCAGAGAGAGTTGTGTTTTCCTTTAGCTGATTAAGCACAAATTTTCACAGATCTGCTGCATGTAGAATTTTTTTCTTTCTAAAAAAGTAAAAGATTTCAATATGTCGATGAATAGTCACAGTCAGTTAGGTTGAAAATGCGTATATCAAATCCAACCACTGGGGAAATGAACATATCCCAGATAAAATTCTTATTGACGTGTGTTAGGAAACGCTTATCGGGCCAGCGATTCCGTGCTGTGCAGTATCCCACACAGCCTATTTTGCCCAGTAATGTCACTTGTAATAGCAACATGTATAGATAAATAGCAGCAGCCCCTGCTTCCCTTTAGCCATACAGCCTGATGTTTTTTATGGCGTCCCCGGCATCCACTGTTTGGCTGTGCACCGTTGAAGGGGATTCTAGAGGCTGATCAGCTCCTGACTCAGTCCTGCTTTGCCATTGGCTGCTGGGATTTTTTAGCCTCTTTGCTCCCAGTCACTAGTGGCTGTTGTAGCTTTAAGCTGGGTTTATTTGTTTTGGAGAGTTTCTAGGTTGATTTACTGTTGCTGACTTGGCCTGTTTCTGATCCTGCAAGTTTGTGCTGCCTGGACCAACCTATTTCCTGTAACCCGACTCAGGTTGTAATTTGCCCCTGTGTACTTCGTATGGTGGATGGATTATCTGTTATGTTCTCTGGCTCTGAACTCTGGACTAGTCTATTGGAATCTTAGTACTTCTATCTGTGGGCTCCTGGTCTGCTGACAGCCCATCCCCATGCTCTGCACCCTCCCTGGGGCAACCGAGTGAGCAGGGGCTTACTAAAGGCGAAGACTGCGGTGTAGATTGGGGGTCTGGTGTCTGGGGAATACTGGTGCTGACCAGGGCCTTACACATAGTTGTCCTGAGAAAGGCAAAGAAAAATCTATGGTTCAAGTTACTTTAACAGGGGAAAAAAATTCCTTCCTGATTCCATGAGGCAATCGGATGTTCCCTGGATCAACAGTTACTGTTATCTTTACTTTAGGACTTTAACATCCAGTTATATTCTGTGGTTCTAGAAATCATCCAGCTTTTTCTTGAAGCAATCTACTTCCTGAGGAAGCCTATTCTACATTTTCTCAGACCTTACGGTGAACAATCCCTTTCTTATTCGGAAATAAAACTTCTTTTCCGCCAGACACAAATAGTGCCCCCTTGTTCTTTGTAATGATCTTACAGTGAATGATCAGGAAGAGAGTTCTCTATATTTATATATTTATACAGGGTGATCATATACCCCTTTATACGTCTCTTCTCAAGGGAGAATAGATTCAGTTCAGCTAATCTTTCCAAATAGCTGAGCTCCTCCATTCCTTTTACTAGTTAAGTTAATGGAGGAGTTGTTCTTGTCACGTCTGAGGAGACAGGGCCACTAGGGGGCGCTACTGCTTGCACAGAGATAGTGTGAGCCCTGAGAAAGGGCCAAGGCGCAGAGTCTAAGCAGTAACCAGGTCTTCTACAGAGCTTCTGATGGTGAGGATGTTGCGCTGCTGGAAACTGCCAGCTTGCGGTTCTTGGGCACACCAAGGTGGGCAAAAATAAACACAGTACCAAATCACAAACAAAAGAGTAGTCAAGGAAGGTCGGGGTTGAGGCAGGCAGCAAGCAAGAGAGGTCAGGTCACAAGCCAGGGGTCAAATACCAGGGATTCAGGAAAGAGGTAAGTTCTGATAACCTCAACCTTATAAATATTGCAAAAGAGGACATAATGGCCACGTCTTCTGCCATTATGACCAGTTCTTGTAAGGTCCCATTTACTTCCATGCAAGCAGAAGAAACACTGTCAACATTTTATTTAACTCATCTCCAATAAAATGCATACACATCGGCTATTGAAACCTTTTAATAATATGGAATCCAAACAACTTTGTAGTCTTCACACAATATAAATTGCTAAGCAAAAGAATAGATTTACTTATAACCCTTCTGAACTCGTGGTTTCTTAGGGTGTAGATTAGAGGGTTAATTAATGGGGTCATCAGGATGAATGGTAAGGAAAGAACTTTGTCTAGATTACCAGAACTTTTGCTTGTTGGGACAATATATTTGGATCCTATGCTTCCATAGTAGAGACTTACAATAGTCAGGTGGGAGCTACATGTTGAGAAAGCCTTTTGTCTTCCACTGGTAGATGGAATATTCAGGATGGTGTTGAGAATGAAGATATAGGTGACTACAATCAACATAAATGGACAGACAATAAATGGAAAACACAAAACAGAAGCGAGAAGCAAAATAGGAGTATTTTCCGAACATGAACGCTGTACTACAGGAGATATGTCACAGTAGAAATGGTTAATAATATTTGGACCACAGAAGTTTAGGCTATCAATCGAACCATATAGAACAAAGGACACCATGAATCCCCCCAACCAACAAGTCGTGGCTATTTCAACTTGCTTTGTGAAGGTCATGATAGTGGCATATTGTAAAGGTTTGCATATGGCCAGATATCGATCGAAAGACATTGACGCTAACAGTAAACACTGGGCGACTGCAGGAACTGCCAGCAGATACAACTGAAAAATACATCTGGCCACTGAAATTTTCCCACCTCCCTCCAGTATTAACCGCAGCATGTTAGGGACAATGTTAATAGTGAAGAGAATTTCTGACAAGGAAAGCTGGCTGAGAAAGAAATACATGGGAGAGTGAAGACTCCGGAAGAACGCAACTAAAACAACAACAAGCACATTGCTGGTTATAGTCATGATGTGGATGGTCAGAAAGAAAGTAAAAAGTAGAATTTTAAACTCATGAAGTTCTCTGAATGCCAGGAGCAGATATTCCGTCACCAGTGTGTGGTATCTATCCAATGCCATTTGGACCTCCCATCAACTAACAGACCACCAGCTATGGAAAATGGAAACATAATTGAAAATTGTTAAAAATATATATCTCTTTAAAAACTTGGAATTTACAATTGGTTAAAGGAAGAGATTTAACATTTTTAGAAAAATGTAACAGTAGATTTTGGTATTTTACCAGATTTTTACCCAGTTTCTTTGACATTTACATCTATCTATTCTACTCTGTGATTCCTTCCTCCGACTTCTACATTATTACAGGTCGCAGTGGTGATCTATAGGGAAGTCCAAAAAACTGTAGCACACAGCTTGGGGTGGGGGGTTAGGTAGAGGAAGCGGATATCTGATAACACCAGAAGTAGTGAATGATAAATAGTTTGGTGGAGGCTGTAGATGCAGAATGAAGAAGTAGGGGACACAGACTGATGGGGAGGCGATACTACCTCCTATTGGAAACTGGCTCAGTGTTCTCTGTACAGCACTGCGGTATATGTCAGAGCTATATAAAGGTATATTAATAGTGTGTGACTGTGGGGGGATATAGAGTGTCAGCTCCTCTTTACAGAGACTGATGTGACTGGCTCAGTGTTCTCTGTACAGCACTAAGGTATATATCAGAGCTATATAAATGTATAATAATAGTGTGTGACTGTGGGGGGACAATGGAGTGTAAGCTTCTTTGGTATAGATACTGATGGGACTGGCTCAGTGTTCTCTGTACAGCACTGCGGTATATGTCAGAGCTATATAAATGTAAAATATTAGTGTGTGACTGAGGGGGACAATAGAATGTCAGCTCGTCTGATACAGAGACAGATGGGACTGGCTTAGTGTTCTCTGTAGAGAGCTATGGTATATTTCTGAACTATTTTAACAAATTGTGCAAGCTGCTATGGTACACTGACTGATGTGACTGTAGATTTGACCGTATATACACATATTTCATATATGATATATATATATATATATATTCATATATTTAAAATACTGAAGTCAAATAATTTAGGTAACAAAGTTCATCGTTTTACATACAATCCTGTTAATCTTTTCCAAAAAAAAAATGTGACCCTTCCTTTTAAATCCCGTTTCTTCTAAATATAATGTGAGCATAGTTTTTTGACTGCACTCCCTGGTAGGTGGCTCCATGGCAAATGGTTCCAACTATCTACTAACCTGTAAAATACTCAATATAAATGTAGATCCTTCCCCTGACAGTCTCTTGAAGAGCCTCTTACCCCATAAATTACCCCTGCTGGTTAAAATGTCCTATCTAAAAAATAAATAGAAAAAAAAATCAGGTTCATCCAAAACTCAAATACAAAATTTCCAGTTCAAAGAGTCATTGTCAAAAAAATGTGAAAAAAATGCAGCGACATCCATGTTTATAATAAAACAACATAAACCTCTGCATGTGGATCCCCCACTTAGTGTTACAGGCTCACACCGAATAATGGAGGCAGCTTATATTCCTGATGTATTGTCAAGACAGAAAAATCACCTGAGATCTGAGAAGACTAATTGGTCTCTATGGTATAACCAGTGAATGTTGTTGGCTTTTAAAATAAGTTAAAATAAATATACACTCTAATAATAACCACATGTGTGGCCAGTTTTGTTGAGTAATATACATAATAAATACAATTATGTATTAGTTCTTCTTGGACCAAGAAGAAATGGGAAGACCCACATCTTGAAATTTGATCGAATAATACTTATGTGAGGTCCCTGGTTGAGTGCTAATTCTTTGCCTAGGGTCAAATCCCCCAATCTTTCCTTCGCCAATGAACAAGCCTTGACCAGTCTTGGTAGGCTAGTTTGTCCTGTTTGAGATCCGGTTGACTTATGTTCTTAAGGGGTGGTGGAGGAAAAGGATTGATAGAAAACCAAGAAAAACCCTGAAGGTGGCTACTAGTATGAGTGAAAGGGTCATACATGGTGGGAAGAGATCAAAGAAGATGGTCCAAGGGAGTAGGAGAATTTGTGGTTGGGAGAGAACATGGCATGGGACAAGCATAGGAGGTCAGTCAGTCAGGCAGAAAAAAGGGTCAGAGGTTTATTGGGTAAAAGGGAATAGGTCAGAGGTGAGGCATGGAAGGTGATTCAGCCAGCTGGATAATACAAGGGAGTCATAAGGTTCGTGGTTGGAACAGAACAAGCCATTGGTCAGTCCAGGCAGTGAATGGAGAATGGTCATAGGAAATTCGAGTTGGCAGTGAGACCCAAGTGTGCACCCTAACAATTAGCAAATACTGAGCTATGCAGGGCAATCGGTCATGTGATGCATGAGTGCAGCTTTATGCAGGATCTGGCCAATTAGAGTCAAGGTAAAGGGTCAGGTGAAGGTTGGGGGTCTCAAATAGCTGACAAGCTGCCTCTTTGCAGTGCTGCCTTTTGTTGCACCACTACAGGAAGTTCATTGGCGGGAGGGACCTTGACTAATTAAATGATTGAAAATCCATTTTCTTGTGCTTTTATTTCAAGCAGAACTCCAAACAAAATATGTTTCAAATTAATCCCCATTAACATATGAAATAACAAAATCAGCTTTTATTGCTAAAATCCATTTTCAAACCTAAGCTTTCCATAATAGTATTTATTTATGCCAAGGCTGAATGGTAAAAATGTAAAAATCAGGTGTAGATTAGTATGAAAGTGGTTTAAAACTAGCTGATGTCTGTAGCTGCAGCCACTGTGGAGCAAGGTATTCCTAAAATTCACATGAAAAGCACTGTTCTTTATTTTGGTAGCTGGTAGCATCTCACTACCATTCTAATGCAAACACCATAGGCACAGTGGGCTACGAAAAACTTACTGAAAACAACTCTGTTGGAATCTTTAGGGAACATTTATCTACAGTGCCTGCAGCTACAGAGGTCAGTGATAGTTTTTAAAAACATTTCTAACGTAAATATTTTTTCTTTATAGTCTGAGCACAAGTGTACTTAAAGCACCTTGAATAATAATGGCATGGTCACCAAACAACTCAGAGACAGAGTCAAGTTTGCTGCAATGGAGAATTAACTGGAAAGTTAATATGGAAGTGTCACTAGGGATAGCTGCATTGTATTTTCAACAGATGGATATGTTTACTGTGGGAGAAAGGCGAGAAAATGTAGAAGATACGTTGAAACTAGGTTTGGAATGGTATGCGAACACTTCCAATTGGTGATTGCTGTTTGATGAAACAAATACCCTGATCAGTGCTCAGAGATGATCAAATAATAAAACAAAAAGAATGACGCACCTCTTTCCTATTGCCTGGAACAGCTTAATGTGGATGGTCTGAATAGGGAGGGTTTTGTTCTCAACTGCAATGAAAATCTCATACCATTGCAACCCAATATAGAACATAAGGCATTTTGTAGCTCTGCCAATGGTTAGCATTTTAGCCAGGACAGAGAAAGATGTAAGTTCTCTATTATAATGGCATTGCCCTTCATGGGTTCATTGGAAGAGTGTTGGATAAGAACTCTGTTCTTGCCCTGGGTTATTAGCTGTATTAGGGCAGAAGACAGGATATTGACCTAATGCCCCGAGTGGGAGGGGAATGTGTACATGGATTCTAAAATCTATTTTTTTTCTTTTAAAAGTATAAAGAATAAGACAAATTTCAAGTGATGCTGATAATATCTACCTGTCTGGTATCTGCATGTCATTTATATTAGACACATTATCTTCACATTAACCATACCTCAAAATTGTGACCCCAATCCATGACCAATTTAGGCTCTGCTTGGTTTACAAGTTCCAAAGTTTTGATATTAGCAACTTCATCACTTGAACTTCTTCCTGTGTGGGCAACACATTTGATTTCTGGCTGCCTTCTTTTTTATGTTATCAATGAGGGCATACTATTTCATTTCAGTAGTAATTTATTTGAGGGCTACATTCATTTATGCTATTGATTCCATAGACAAAAAGCTGCTATTCATGGTTTTTGAGTTCAAGAAAGAATAAAAAGGGGTCTTTTGTGTTGTGGGCTTTATATATATATTTTATATATATATATATATATATATATATATATATATATATATATATATATATACACACACACAGAGTATGTACAGACATATTTTCTTTTATTGTTTCAAGTGGGCCAGGATTTGCTCCCCATTCTCTTTGCTGGAGAAGGGTTGAGTCACCAGGAAGTTAGTATCTATTCCAAAAATGGTTAATTGTATCACTAAAAAAACAAAATAGCCCACAACTCTCTGCACACCAACCAATAGTAAAAATAGAACTTGGTTCTCCAGTCTGGCCAGTCAACAACTGTCCCGTCTCTGGGCAATTAGGAAATTGTTGGTTTAGATCTAAAAAAAAATCCAGATTAGTTTCTATTGTTGGACAATTGTTGGTCAAAGCAGACCGAGTATTGCTTGATGGTGCCGCCTAACCTATCCCAGTATAGGCTTTTTTAATTAAAATCATCATCATTGGATTGGGTTGCTTCTACTATCTGTAAGTTAAGGTAAACAGGGAAATTCAAATCATTAGTTTTAGTTGCTGAAAGGCGGGTATGTTCTGACGAGTTGTGGGGCAGAAGAAATCCAATGGCCTGTACAGAGCCCTCACCTCATCCCCAATAAACACCCTTGGGATGAATTAAATTGTCAATTGCAGTGTAAGTACGTACATTTCACATGGTGGAACCAGTCAAGGGAAAATCAGCAACAGAAGCCAATTGAAATCATGTTGATAGATGGGGAAAGCAATATCACAAAGAAATGACCTCATTGATGAGCTGCTTTTCCTTTCACTATAAAATCATAGAATTTGACTTGGGAAGAGACTTTTTAGTGAAAGGTTGCAAAAGTAAAAAATCTGCTTCGGTATACAATACACTCATAGGATGTTACTTGGGAAGAGACTTTCTAGTGAAAGTAAGGTTGCAAAAGAAACATTTCTCCTCTTAGTAAGGTAAGCGGCTCCCTATTATGTAGTTTATCTGGGTATTTAGGTGTTTTTCCTGGAGTTCAGGATTACAGATGAATCATTTTCTTGATGGCATCCCTAATTTCTTGGTTTCTCAAACTGTAGATTAAAGGATTGACCAATGGAGTCACCAGAATATACAACAAAGACAGAATCTTGTTCAGGTTAACAGAACCGATGTTCGATGGAAAGATAGGTGTGGATCCTATTGCTAAAGTTCCATAGTAAAGATTCACAATGGTCAGGTGAGAGCTACAAGTGGAAAAGGCCTTTTGCCTTCCAGTGGTGGACGGGATCTTCAGGATGGTACGAAGGATGGTAATGTAGGTGCCCATGATAAACATAAATGGACAAACAACAAAAGGGAAAGAAAGGACAGACGTGACCAGCTGAATAGTAGGGTTGTCCGAACATGAAAGTTCTACCACAGGGGAAATGTCACAAAAGAAATGATTGATAGTATTTGGACCACAGAATTCTAAATTACTTAATAAAACATAAAGGACAAAGGCTACCAATAAAGCTGTTGACCAACAAAAGGTGACTATTTGTAATTGGTGTCCAAGGGTCATGATACTGGCATAGTGTAGAGGTCTACATATGGCCAAATATCGATCGAAGGACATTGAAGCCAACAGTAAACACTGGGCCACCACTGGAACTGCAAGCAGATAGAACTGGAAAATACATCTGGCCACGGCTACCTTTCCACCACCCACCAGTATCAACCATAGCATGTTGGGTACAATGTTACTGGTGAAGACGATTTCCGATAGAGACAGCTGACTGATGAAGATGTACATGGGAGAGTGAAGACTCTGCATGAACACAACCAAGACAACAACAAGAACATTGCTGGTTAAAGCTGCGATGTGAATGATCAGAAAGACAGCGAAAAGCAGAATTTTGAAGTCTTGAAGGTCACCAAATCCCAGGAGCAGAAATTCTTTCACCAGTGTGTAGTTCTTGGTGGTCATTGTTTGGATGCCATATGAAAGTACCAGATGGAAAGCTAAAAAAAACAAATTAAAGTCAATTAACTTTTATATTTTTTAAAATATAATTTAGCTCAAATTTAAAAAAAAAAGTAAAAGTGATTTTCTGAAATTTTATTTGAAAATGAATATTGTCACCAGCAAGGGACATGGACTAGATTGAGACTGGATGGAGGTAGGAGAGAAACACATTTTTAATATTTTTGATAAACTGGGGAATTTGGGTGGGGGATGGTGTTCTATGGCCAGAGATGATTATAGATGGCCACAGCAGTGCTTTTTTTATGTGTGAGGTACCTATGCATGCATTAGTGTGTTGCAGCGCCATCCAATTTGAATCTATTGGGCAGCAAAAAAAAAAAAAAAAGCAAGGTAATTTTATTCATAGCTTACATAATTGCCTTTGCCAAAAAGGAGTGTGGTGAAGCTAGAAGAGTAAGTGGCGAAGATTTGGGGGAAGAACTGGAGACAGACATTGCAAGCTTCTTCCATATTTTTACCCCATAACTATTGACAATGGCAAAGCACTCCCACACTTTGAGTTCCACTTCAAAGCAACACCCATCATTGTGCATGTAGAAAGGCGTCACCATATACCAAGAAGGTGTGAAAATCAGAAGTCAAAAGATTCTTTTAACAACTATAGGTCATTGCTACAGTATATAGCCTTCTTTACAGCATGCCATTATATTTTATTTTAAAGAAAGAAAACCAGTGGAAAATTTAGTTCATAAATACTAAAATACTTATGCAAAACATTCAAAATAAATTCCGTACAGGTTGTTCAAATGTGGGAAAAAAATACCTAAATATTAATAGAAATTACCTGAGAATGAGAATCAGAAATGTGATAAAACCAGAATTTTTGCCCCAAAACTATTCTGCTCAACCATTGTTAATGAGAGAGCTTGGAAATAAAAGCAAAGTGGCAAAATAACGAGATTTTCCACCTCCACAACTTGAAGCTTTTAATAGGCTTCTTGCTACTGTTGAGGATTGGAAGAAGGCGAGATGAAGAACGTAAGCTTAAAGGACACAGTTTTGCTCCAAAAAAAAAAAAAGATTTATTTTTAGACAAATACCCTCATTTTTTTTTTTTGGGGGGGGGGAAAAAAATGTTCTGTTTTGGAAGGATTTTAGCTTTATTTGCAGTTTTATAACTGTGCTTATGTACAATGTAATTGGCTCTGTTGAGAATTATGTTTATGACTTTAGCGTGTACCAAAAACCACAAATTTCTATTCAAAAAATATCAAAGGAGAGAAAAAAAAATAGAAAATAAAAAACACAATATTAAAAAGCAAAGGACATCTTGTAATAACACTTTTTTGTTACCTGAACAAACAGTGACAAATTTTATGGAAGCTCCTGTACGAGGAAGGTGAACCAAGGAGGCAATTTGAAGCTTCTTGCTCAGATTTTACATGCAAGAATGTTATAAAATGGCAAGGAATAGCTTAGAGATCGGGGCTGTAGATAGGTGCAGAGTGGGTTCATCCTTTCATTTTTGGCAGTTTATATTCATGAAATAAGCAACAGAAAATTCAACATGGACTCAATTAGATGTATTGTGTTGTCCAACAGGTTCTCATTAGTGTAGATTGTGGGGGTCTCCCCAGGTACCAGAGGCACCTGTGCTGCTAAATCCCAACCAATACCACATTATTCAAGATATGAACAGATTGCCTA
Source organism: Pyxicephalus adspersus (assembly GCF_032062135.1). NCBI lineage: Eukaryota > Metazoa > Chordata > Amphibia > Anura > Pyxicephalidae > Pyxicephalus > Pyxicephalus adspersus. The sequence goes on from NC_092859.1 coordinate 5,654,914, forward strand.
GTTTATCTCGCTTTTAATAAAATAGTTGTCAATAGTGGATTTTATAACCATAAAATAGTTGGTAACCACTTTGGGTGGGTAGATTTGGAGCACCATCCAACTAGTAAGTGGCAGTCCAAGCTCTTTAATTGCCCAGTTTCTTTACAAAAAAGGTTTACAGAACTCAACAGCTGAAGATGGAATTTATATAGACAAACAATTCTCTATTGTATGGAACGTTTCATTTAATAGAGAGCCTACAATACTTGCTATATATATATATATATATATATATACACACACACACACACACAGAGTATGTACAGACATATTTTCTTTTATTGTTTCAAGTGGGCCAGGATTTGCTCCCCATTCTCTTTGCTGGAGAAGGGTTGAGTCACCAGGAAGTTAGTATCTATTCCAAAAATGGTTAATTGTATCACTAAAAAAACAAAATAGCCCACAACTCTCTGCACACCAACCAATAGTAAAAATAGAACTTGGTTCTCCAGTCTGGCCAGTCAACAACTGTCCCGTCTCTGGGCAATTAGGAAATTGTTGGTTTAGATCTAAAAAAAAATCCAGATTAGTTTCTATTGTTGGACAATTGTTGGTCAAAGCAGACCGAGTATTGCTTGATGGTGCCGCCTAACCTATCCCAGTATAGGCTTTTTTAATTAAAATCATCATCATTGGATTGGGTTGCTTCTACTATCTGTAAGTTAAGGTAAACAGGGAAATTCAAATCATTAGTTTTAGTTGCTGAAAGGCGGGTATGTTCTGACGAGTTGTGGGGCAGAAGAAATCCAATGGCCTGTACAGAGCCCTCACCTCATCCCCAATAAACACCCTTGGGATGAATTAAATTGTCAATTGCAGTGTAAGTACGTACATTTCACATGGTGGAACCAGTCAAGGGAAAATCAGCAACAGAAGCCAATTGAAATCATGTTGATAGATGGGGAAAGCAATATCACAAAGAAATGACCTCATTGATGAGCTGCTTTTCCTTTCACTATAAAATCATAGAATTTGACTTGGGAAGAGACTTTTTAGTGAAAGGTTGCAAAAGTAAAAAATCTGCTTCGGTATACAATACACTCATAGGATGTTACTTGGGAAGAGACTTTCTAGTGAAAGTAAGGTTGCAAAAGAAACATTTCTCCTCTTAGTAAGGTAAGCGGCTCCCTATTATGTAGTTTATCTGGGTATTTAGGTGTTTTTCCTGGAGTTCAGGATTACAGATGAATCATTTTCTTGATGGCATCCCTAATTTCTTGGTTTCTCAAACTGTAGATTAAAGGATTGACCAATGGAGTCACCAGAATATACAACAAAGACAGAATCTTGTTCAGGTTAACAGAACCGATGTTCGATGGAAAGATAGGTGTGGATCCTATTGCTAAAGTTCCATAGTAAAGATTCACAATGGTCAGGTGAGAGCTACAAGTGGAAAAGGCCTTTTGCCTTCCAGTGGTGGACGGGATCTTCAGGATGGTACGAAGGATGGTAATGTAGGTGCCCATGATAAACATAAATGGACAAACAACAAAAGGGAAAGAAAGGACAGACGTGACCAGCTGAATAGTAGGGTTGTCCGAACATGAAAGTTCTACCACAGGGGAAATGTCACAAAAGAAATGATTGATAGTATTTGGACCACAGAATTCTAAATTACTTAATAAAACATAAAGGACAAAGGCTACCAATAAAGCTGTTGACCAACAAAAGGTGACTATTTGTAATTGGTGTCCAAGGGTCATGATACTGGCATAGTGTAGAGGTCTACATATGGCCAAATATCGATCGAAGGACATTGAAGCCAACAGTAAACACTGGGCCACCACTGGAACTGCAAGCAGATAGAACTGGAAAATACATCTGGCCACGGCTACCTTTCCACCACCCACCAGTATCAACCATAGCATGTTGGGTACAATGTTACTGGTGAAGACGATTTCCGATAGAGACAGCTGACTGATGAAGATGTACATGGGAGAGTGAAGACTCTGCATGAACACAACCAAGACAACAACAAGAACATTGCTGGTTAAAGCTGCGATGTGAATGATCAGAAAGACAGCGAAAAGCAGAATTTTGAAGTCTTGAAGGTCACCAAATCCCAGGAGCAGAAATTCTTTCACCAGTGTGTAGTTCTTGGTGGTCATTGTTTGGATGCCATATGAAAGTACCAGATGGAAAGCTAAAAAAAACAAATTAAAGTCAATTAACTTTTATATTTTTTAAAATATAATTTAGCTCAAATTTAAAAAAAAAAGTAAAAGTGATTTTCTGAAATTTTATTTGAAAATGAATATTGTCACCAGCAAGGGACATGGACTAGATTGAGACTGGATGGAGGTAGGAGAGAAACACATTTTTAATATTTTTGATAAACTGGGGAATTTGGGTGGGGGATGGTGTTCTATGGCCAGAGATGATTATAGATGGCCACAGCAGTGCTTTTTTTATGTGTGAGGTACCTATGCATGCATTAGTGTGTTGCAGCGCCATCCAATTTGAATCTATTGGGCAGCAAAAAAAAAAAAAAAAACAGCTTGTTTGATTACTTCTGAAGGAAGATCTGCAAGTATAAAAAGGTTTTTAGGAGTCTTAAAATATTTCAAAGTAGTTAGTTACAAAATTCTTAAGGGGAGAGGGGTATAAGAAGCGATGCTAAAAATATTTTTACTGGTGGCCTAGGTCACAAAGGAATAGGAGGGATGTCATTAAATCTTTTTTACTTCCATCGTGGAATTTTAGAAACCTTATTTTGCACCAATACTTACCTTTGGCAATTTCTCTCTTTCCAATTCCTCTAGGTCTACCAAGGACAGAACCCTAATTTCTGGACCTTGTAGTAGGAACATTACAGTTCTGTGTGTTACAACATTGACAGATGCTACTGGAGCCTTCTGCTGGATACCAACTAAGACAAAACAATAAAAAAAGTTAGTAGCAACATTAAATTTGAAAGATGTTACTATAAAGAACAGGTCCACTTGGCCATCATGGAACAAACTCCCCCAGCCCATTTTCAAGTTAGTTAGGACACTACTAGCTGTTGATCAGTAACAAACCCAGACCATTACCATGTTAAAGTATACAATCAACCAAAGCTTGCCAGCCTCACCTGTTGGTGGTCTTGCTGTAGGAACAGGCCTTATTCATGGAATCAGGGGTCTGGGTGGCAGGAGCAACTCTCAGACTACATGTGATGTAAATCTAGTAGGAATAAAAAAGGCAATTTACTGACTAATGACATTTTCTTGCCATGCCACTGAACTTAACAGTTGTCCAAAAGTACACGTGTAACCTTACTATGGAGGTCTCAGCAATAGACATACTCATGTCTAAAAGGCTGGTTGCCTGGCGTTATTTGCCTACCACTTTCCTCCAACATGGGTTCCTTTTGAGAATGTATTTTAAAGCTTTTACACCTTCATAGTTTAAGTAATACAGGAACTAAAAGAACCCTCACCAAGGACACATCCAGATTTAGGAAACGAAAAGCATCAACTGTGAATCGCAATGTGTCCACAGAAACCCTTGGGGATATGAAGGCTGAGGAGGCGTCATCCTGCATTCCATCCACCAGACACCTAAGGAAGGTAACTAAATTAGTCAAAAGGCAGAGACATTTTAAAGCATATACCCTCATTTGCCAACAGACCATACCCATTGGCTGTTATAATCTCGTATCGAGGAGTCGAACTGGAGTCAGGTGACAAGGTTGCCACACAGCTGTCAACAAACAGGATCAGATCCATATGGTTTTGGGAAAAGACTGATGCCTCAATGTAAAGGATGTCCCCCAGCTTAAAGATGTTGGAAGTGCTTGGACCACTCCAGTCACCTGCAGACAAGATAAAGTGACCTGTTAATGATAGATTAGGATATCTCTTATTGCTACCCCATTCTAAAAGAGATCCAGATTTCCTATATCAGCTTTTGACTTTTATAACTTTCAGGTCTTTAGGGAACCCCTGCTATGACAACTATTCCCACAGCTTACAGTACATGAGCATGGTGGACAGTGAGAAAAATGTCCAGCATTGCTGGCCAATGGCAGGAAAATAACCCATGCAGATCATTGGTGTTCCCCAAAACTGACCAAAGAGGCACAAGTGGCCCATTGCTCAAGAAACCCCTAGCAACCTCTGCAGGAATCCTGTGTGTTCAAATCAGCTTTCTACATCAGAAACATGCAGGACATTTCTGATAGGGATGCCAAACAAACAATATAAAACTGGCTGCCATACTGTGACCAAGATACCACCCACCCTCAACTACCATGTCTTTAAGAGATAGGACTTGTTCCAGAAAAAAATCTCAGAGATATGATGTATGATTGTCATGGGATTCTTCCACTCCCATGTCCCCTAAAAAACACCCCTACAATGCAAGTCATTGTTACTCTTAAAAAGGTACTGCAGACGACAATACTAAGTTTATTTAGTTTCCTTCAATAGCTACCCTTTATATGACCCAAAGGCCAAGCATTACTATACAACTTTAGATATTGCATTTTGGTTTGAACCAGTTCCATTCCGTTCAATTTGTTTTTTTTTATTTTACTACTGAATCTGTCAAATAATATTCCAAAATGGTGAACTTAACATTTATTCTGAGCTTATGATCCTGCAACTCTGCATAGACACTGCACCTCTGTACCAACTAACACAAATTTATTCAGTTGATAACATTAGGTTAAAGTACTGAAGGCCAATGGCAAGAACAGTTTGTGAAAACCATTTCATAAGACCTACAAAAAATCCAAACAAATTGTAATTGTCAGAGAAAATTTTTTTATTTTATGCAGATTTACAGAATTTGTTCAAAAATTGTTTTCCAAATACAGCTCCCACCTCACTGTAGTTTGCCTTTACTTTGGAAGCTTGGGGTCTATATATATTTTTTCACCAAAGAGCAGTTCCTCCAACACAAACAAGTACCCGTCTTTGATATACATCTTGGTGACGCCATTTTTCAACCCTCTAATCTACAGCTTGAGGAACCAAGATATTAGAGGGGCAATTACAAAATATATTCATATTTTGGGTTCATGCTGTCCAGAATAGAGATTATACAAACTGTTTTCTTGAGCACACTCCCACATGAAGGCTTAGCCCATCTACAACTGATATTTTAGTTTGTGGAAGATATGGTGTTATGCCCCCTTACTGTTTATCTCAGGGGATCCTTTTGGTGAGACCACTGAGTTGAGTTTCAAGGCAAAACTTTGGTGCCCGTTATAGGAAGCCCCGTTGGATTTTTTTTCACATTTAGGGCTTTAAATGGAAGGAACATAACCAAATTTCTGAGATGGACAGTGGTTGGGAATTAAAGGAGGGATCTGCTTTTGGAATATCCCAGACATATAAATACCAAGGGTCTGAATCAGTCCAATGTGCCCTACCTGTAATAAAAAATGACTTTTTGACATCAAAAATACTGTTTTTTTGCTTTTAGTTTATATTTTTACAGCAGAGGTTCTGCGTGTTCTGTAGGACAAATGTCACAACTGTCCATGTATCTTGGTATTTATAGAGTGCATAGCTTTGTCTTAGCTCATCTTCTGTTTCTTCTGTCCAGCGCCAGTGCTCACCAGATGCCAGTCTCTCTACCCAGCTACACACTCTTTACCAATAGCAAGCCTCCGCTCATCCTCAGAAGGCTAGTTGAGTCATCCCAGCAAATGGCTGCCACAGGACTTCAGTGTGCAAAGGAAAGTGTCTGGATTGACACAGGACCAGGATCCCACAGATAATGCAATACTGGGGAGTCCAGCAGAGGCAAATCTAGAAAACAGAGCCAGAAGTCATGTACAGGTAATCCATCCACCAAACAAGGTATCCAAGAATTAAGACAAAGAGGAGTTGGGGTCCAAGACACAAGGTCAGTCCATGCAGCATACAATCAAAGAATCAGTAAACAGGCAGAGTCGGCAGCAGTGAATCCAACAAATAAACACAGCAGGTTGGTGAGCTTAAAGCGACAACAGACAACTGGTCACTGGTGAGCAGAAAGACTATAAAATCCTAGTAGCCTATGGCAGGTTAGGATAAAGCCGGGGACTAATCTGCTTCTAAAATCCCCCTCAGCTGAGCTCAGCCTCAGAGTATGTGCCAGGTGTAAGGAACTTACCTGTCCTGCGAGCCCACGGGATCCCAGCCGCAGAGGGAGACGCAGCTGCCCTGCTCACAGCGTGTCTCTCTCTGCAGACGGAGGGATCCGTCCTGGCCTAACTACTGTTCGGCCAGGTGGCATCCCTTGCATCTCTATAGGCGTGATTACAGAAAGTCCTGTTCTCAGCACTCCTTTGGATGTGCAAAGTAGGGCACGTCCCAGGTGTGCTGTGGGAAGAGGTGCGCGCGCTACCACGCGTGCCTCTTGTACCCCCTGAGGGGGTGGCACTCGGCTGCCTCGCCGTGGGGCGGGACATAGTTTGAATTCTCTGCGGCCAATCGGCCGCAGGGGATTCAGTTACCCTCCAATCAAATGGCGCCAGGTGGTGCAAGGTCATTGATCACTCTGGCCATTTAAGGAGAACCTGTCCTGAACACCATTGCTGGCGATAAGCCTCTGTGTACACAGTGTGCTTGGGTGTGTTCCTTGTGTTGGTTAATGTTTCTCCAATTTGTCAATTATATTAGCGACCTGGTCTGATACCTGACTCTTGCCTGAACTCTGCCTGTCCTGACCTCGGACAGTTTGTGACCTCTCTTGTCTGCTGCCTGCCCCAACCTCAGATTGTTCCTGACCTGCCTTTCCCTTACCCTCCTGTACTACGCTTATCGGACTTGACATCTGTAAATACCCCTGACTTGTTTTATGACTATAATAAAACTCGATAAAAGCAAAAGAGGGACAATTCCCCAAAAAGACAGTTGAAAGTAATGGAGAATGTAAACTGAAAGTAAATCCTCTGTTGTATCTTCCCAAGCCAGATTCAATATATTGTTTTCACATAGATATTGCCAGATATACCATTGGGAGTAACTTGCATGACACCACAATCTGGATTTGTGTTGGAAGGGATAACTGGTAATTCCTTGTTTTAGGAAAAGAGGATTCATCCCAGTATTCTGAATTTTTTTTTACATTTTGTCTGTTTACACGCAGCAATGAAAAGCTGATGGATGATTTACCTTTACCCATGCCACTCTCATGTGTTGCCATGAGAGTAATTGCTCCTTATTTGCTGATTTTTACAACACCCTACCATTAAGTCATGAAGTGAAGGATAGTCTCACTCATAGGAACCCAGACAGCAACTAAATCCATATAGAGGTTATTGACCTTCGCCACCCTATGTGCTACCAAAACCAAAAAAATTGGCTTGGGTTCTGATTTAAACGAAATCAAGCAAGTATACTAAGTACAAAGTTAAACATTTATATAGCAAGGTGGATTCACAATAATTACTCAGCTTCTCAAATAAATGTAGCAGTAAATAATATTGTTGTTCAATGGAGGTGGTGGGGTTATCAAGTTTTCTAGGCTATAAAATTATTTCCAGGAAGATTTCATTTTAAAGCACGATTGATATAAACCTTTCCAAATTGTACACATGTAATTTCAGGGTTCTCAAACCAAGCAGTTCCCAGCAGCGCATAAATGCCCTGCCACTGTAGAAGTAAAGAGAAGAAGTCCTGGTTTTAGCTTCAGATCATGACTTTGAACTTGCACATGGTTTAAGACTTGCTCCCTGGGCTCAAGTGGCAATGCTGGGTGCCTGAGTAGCCAATTACCAATCACCAGTGCTAGAGAGTGCATCACAAACCTTCCCATACTCTAAAGTAACAGTTATTTTCTTTTGCTTCTGGTGGCTGCACAGAGCCATGAGGACATGAAAAAGGTGGATATGTGTACCTGGTAGAATCACTTTTTGGGGTAAACACCATTTTGGAATTCCATCAGCTAGCTAGCAAGGTCATGGCTGCAAACTTGACTGTACTGCTGATATAACTGTACGTTTTTAGTCTAGAAGTGAAATTCATAGCTTCTGCTGGTTGCATCGATTTATAAGTGCAATTTTTCCAATATTGTCATGACAGATTCACTTTAAGGATTTTCTGTTACTCTGGTTGAGCTTCTGAACTTCTTCTGATCTTTTACTGTCCCTTGGTTTTTAGTGTTTGAGAAGAACCAGACTTTGGTCATAGAATTTCTCCTTCTGCCTGATGTTTTTTATGGCGTCCCCGGCATCCACTGTTTGGCTGTGCACCGTTGAAGGGGATTCTAGAGGCTGATCAGCTCCTGACTCTGTCCTGCATTGCCATTGGCTGCTGGGATTTTTTAGCCTCTTTGCTCCCAGTCACCAGTGGCTGTTGTAGCGTTAAGCTGGGTTTATTTGTTTTGGAGAGTTTCTAGGTTGATTTACTGTTGCTGACTTTGCCTGTTTCTGATCCTGCAAGTTTATGCTGCCTGGACCAACCTATTACCTGTAACCCGACTCTGTTTGTAGTTTGCCCCTGTGTACTTCGTTTGGTGGATGGATTATCTGTTATGATCTCTGGCTCTGAATTCTGGACTAGTCTATTGCAATCTTAGTACTCCTATCTGTGGGCTCCTGGTCTGCTGCCAGCCCATCTCCATCCTCTGCGCCCTCCCTGGGGCAACCGAGTGAGCAGGGGCTTACTAAAGGTGAAGACTGTGGTGTAGATTGGAGGTCTGGTGAATACTGGTGCTGACCAGGGCCTTACACATAGTTGTCCAGAGAAAGGCAAAAAAAATCTTCAAAAGGGGGAAAAAAAATCCTTCCTGATTCCCTGGATCAACAGTCACTGTTATCTTTACTTTAGGACTTTAATATCCAGTTATATTCTGTGCTTCTAGAAATCATCCAGCTTTTTCTCGAAGCAGTCTACTTCCTGAGGAAGCCTACTCTACATTTTCTCAGACCTTACAGTGAAAAATTTCTTCCTTATCCGGAAATTAAACTTCTTTTCCTCCAGACACAAAATGTGCCCCCTTGTTCTTTGTAATGATCTTACAGTGAATAATCAGGAAGAGAGTTCTCTATATGGACCGTTTATATATTTATACAGGGTCATCATATCCCCCCTTATACGTCTCTTCTCAAGGGAGAATAGATTCAGTTCAGCTAATCTCTCCATATAGCTGAGCTCCTCCATTCCTTTTATTAGTTAAGTTAATAATGGAGTTGTTCTTGTCACGTCTGGGGAGACACGGCCACTAGGGGGCGCTACGGCTTGCACAGAGGTGATGTGAGCTCTGAGAAGGGCCAAGGTGCAGAGTCTAAGCAGTAACCAGGTCTTCTCCAGAGCCTCTGATGGTGAGGATGTTGCGAAGCTGGAAACTGCCAGGTTGCGGTTCTTGGGCACACCAAGGTGGTCAAAAATAAACACAGTACCAAATCACAAACAAAAGAGTAGTCAAGGAAGGTCGGGGTTGAGGCAGACAGCAAGCAAGAGAAGTCAGGTCCCAAGCCAGGGGTTAAATATCAGGGATCCAAGAAATAGCAACCGGTGACACAGGGGCCACCTCAGACGCAGGAACACAGGTGACACTGGAAGCAACAGGAGGCACAGGTGATGCAGGGATATCCACAGACAGACAAGAACATTGGAACAGCATAGGGAAGTTGGCTGGGAACCAACAGACTGGACAACGAGGGGTTAACACAGGAGCTGGACACAAGAAATGCTGGAATAAGCAACAGGTGGACAGGAACTAGCTCAACAGAACTAGGGGCTTGGCACTAATGGAGACACGTTGCACGAACGCTGAGTGCTGTGTCTGAGCTAGCTAAATAGCCAGTGATGGTTAAGAGGCTTTTTTCTGATTAAACTGATAAAGCTTGCTAGTGTAGGCATGCCCAGAGCCAGGACTGCGCGCATGCGCAAGAGAGAGGTAAGTGTGACAGTTCTGATCACCTCAACCTTATTAATATGGCAAAAGAGGACATAATGGCCATGTCTTCTGCCATTATGACCAGTTCATATAAGGTCTTATTTACTTCCATGCAAGCAGAAGAAACACGGTCAACATTTTATTTAACTCATCTCCAATAAAATGTGTAGACATCAGCTATTTAAACCTTTTAATAATATGTAATCCAAACAACTTTGTAGTCTTCACACAATATAAATTGCTGAGCAAAAGAATAGATTTACTTATAACCCTTCTGAACTCGTGGTTCCTTAGGGTGTAGATTAGAGGGTTAATTAATGGGGTCATCAGGATGAATGGTAAAGAAAGAATTTTGTCTAGATTACCAGAACTTTTGCTTGTTGGGACAATATATTTGGATCCTATGCTTCCATAGTAGAGACTTACAATAGTCAGGTGGGAGCTACCTATCATTTTCAGAAGACCACCACATATAACCCCACTTCACTGAAGCCATAAATTACATGCTAACTGGATGTCTTTGGCTTGGAAACATTGTCAAAAGAGCCAGGAAATTAGCAATTGAACAAACTCAGCAGCCCACTGGATCCTGTACGTACAGAACATTGGGCAGGCTAACATTACTACAACATAGCCAGGACAAGCAAAATAAGCCAATACCATAACTAGACCTCTACTGAAAGGGAACCTATTACAGATTTTATAGGTAAATGCCCCATTTCTTCTGCAGGCCTACATTGATAAACTCAGCTCTGCACTTACTATAGGAGATTGTATGGATACACATGGAAAATATATTGCAGTTTTCCCATAACTTATAAATGGTTGCCACATTTTTCTCATTTTCAGCTGCTGCAATTAAGTAAAAAGTTTAACATGTTAAAAAGTTAAATTTAAGTTAATAAAAAGTAGCAGGAAAATATTTAGGTTTGCATACAAAAGAAAACACATCAGCTGATGGTTATACCTTTAGCGTGTTGCCACAGTCTTGGAGGCCAATCTGGAAGACAATAGGATCCGTCTCTGGGATGTTTGGCTTGCAAGCTTGGGGTCCCAGGCTAAGACCAGAAGGATTCACCAATTTTCCAATCCCATAGAAGTCTGCTGCAACACTGACCACCATGCTATCCTCTTCACACTGTAATCTGATAGGGGAGGACTGTGGCAGCTGTCTTTGCATCCCACTAGGTAATCCCCAATGTGTGGCACCTCTAGAAGCCCCAAATCCCCATACAGGCTCAGGAGCTGCCCATCTAGAAGACCCCCGGCCAGGTACAGCCCGCTGATAGTTCCTCCACCTATCAGCCTGGCGCATGCTTCTCATCAAAGCGATATCACCTGCATAGCCAAACCCGGGGCCACAAACCAGGGCCAGCAGTAACCACCATCTGCACCAGCTCCTCAATCCCAGACCCATCCTAACTGTAGGAGAAACAACACATGCAGG
>NC_092859.1:5667195-5667982 GCF_032062135.1 Pyxicephalus adspersus
CTCCCCATGTTTTGTGCTCCATTGTTTTCTCCCAAGGCACAATTGTTCCCTCCATCTCACCCTAGATACTGTTGTAGATCTTTCGACCCTTAGAACGTTTTTGCTGGCTCCAGGCGATTTTCTTGCCACTGACTACAGGGGAATTATTTTTCTTTCTATGAGCCACTGGCTTTAGGGCATCACCATCACCACTGGCCACAAGCCTTTTTTCCCTCCAACAATGTAGGGTGCCCTAATGTACCCCATACTGCCACACTTTGTAGACTATGTTGTATATTGGATTGTCCTGACTGCTACCTCTGTGCTCCTTAGTACATTACATAGACCTAACCCCAGCACTCTGCATGTATCACACCCAGACCAAAAAGTCTTACCAGTTGTTCATTGCTGTGTAGTTTGCAACTAAATTCTACTTTAAAGGGAAAGTGGTAGCTCGCAGAGTAAATTTATTGTTTGATTTCATATTGTATACAAGGAATACAATATGAAGCCTCAGGTGCTGTTTTTGGTGCCACACACACTGCATGCCACGTCTTCTGCATCCAAATGTGTCCCTATTTCTCAGAATCCAAAGACAGATATTGATAAAAGGACAGTGTCTATTTAATGCAGCTTCAATTCTGGCGAACAGAAATACTTGACAACGTGTTTACCTGTAAATTCAAAAGAGAATCCAAGTCAAATACAAATGGGTACCTAATTTCATTTTTGAGATAATAAAAACCTGGGCTAAGCATTTCCCATCAATTCCCAGATGTGTGAGTTGAGTATTCTTAACATTGTGTGA
>NC_092859.1:5668170-5708833 GCF_032062135.1 Pyxicephalus adspersus
AAAAGTTGAGAGTTACCCTTTCAAAGTCATAACTTGTTTGAGGAGACAGGAAGGAATTTTGTGTTCCTTATAATGGATGAATAATGGATGGTTCTGGTTCTCTTATTGGAGTGGTTTGAGGGGACGCTGGTACTGCCAGAGTTTGTGATGATGACTGTTATCATCCAGCCTTGGCAGAGACAGTTGAGATAATAGTAAGAATTATGTCTCCATTAGTTGTGGTAAGTTTGGACGTAATTTAACAAGAACAATGAGCCTAAATGGGCCTCACTTGGGCTAGTAGTCAGACCTTCTAATCGTCCCATTAGCTCTTCACACATGTGTGCTTTGCTCTCTCAATCTTTTACTTTGCAACTTGTATTCTAAATAAACCCTCTAGATCAGTGGTCACCAACTGGTGGTCTGCAAGAAATTTTTGGTGGTCCCCCCCTCCACCCAGCAGCGCACCACCCAGAGCCAGGGACCATGTTTCCTGTATGGATCGTAGGTTTAGGGTGGTGAGCTGGTTCTGGCATTAAGACATCACGCTAGGGGAAATATCTTCCCCTTTGAGTGACATGGCTTCCCATGCATGTGTGGTTCGAAGCCCATGAAATTTGAGGACTATGACGTCCAAAAGGTTGGCAACTACTGCTCTAGATCATTACCCCGTGGACCGAGGTATTTTTCCTCATCAGTAGCAACATCCTCAGTTCATGTTACGTCTTCTCTTAAAAAAAAAAACCCAGTTTGGATCCCCAAAAATATAACCTGAAGAGGTTTTATTAATTACACACTCTACCTAAAACAAAAATTTTGGCTATATGTAACCCTATTTTATAGGGGGGCTATTAGCTTTACCTGGAACTAGTTACACCCACATTCCAGCAGCTCCCTATTAACTAGGAGATATTGAGCCCCTACTTAAGAGAGCCTTGACCTCCTTGGCCCAGGTAACTCCTTTACTAAAAGTGTGCATTTCAACAGTTTCCCGTCGTGCAGCTAGGTGACAAAAGAAAAAACAAAAAAACAATGCTCTTCTCAGGCTAGAAGTTCCTTGTTGGTTCTCTGTATTCAGGAGCCTCTGCTACTATTCCAGACACAAATAGGGGGTACCTAAACACCATTCCAGCTCTTTGACTCTTAAATAAGATGACTAAAGCTCACATTGCTCCCCTCACATTCAGACTTCGGCCCCAGGTCTTCTCAGCAAGCCTGCTTTGTTGATCATGGTCTACCTAAAGGCCTCTTCTACAATAGGGCTAAATGACCTGTTAGAGACCATTTCAGTGAACCAATAACAAACTCACCAGGGGCTGCAATACAAAACCTCTATGACATACCCCCTTACAGAACACTGGAGCCTTCTCTAAGTGACCTTGCGGGGTAACAAAATGCAAATTCCATGAGTACCATAGTCTGGAAAACACAATTTACTAAAGTAGCAGTGATGGGCCCTTGGCCATATTTGGTTAATTTGAATAGCTTCTGGAAACTTAAACCCCATTCTTATCAAGGAGTAACTTTCAAAGAAGCTTCCTGAAGTTTAGTGATTGAGGTGCAGCTATAATATATTGATATGGGAGCAAAAATAAGCCATTTATCTACCAAAAAAGGAATTATACAGTATTTAAATGGCACCAACATATTACACAGCGCTGTACATAAAACAGGGGTCACAACACAAACAGGGGAAGTAAAGGACCCTAGACAGAAGAGCATACAATCTGAGGAGGCGGGGGGGGGGGGGAGCAGGATAACACTTGGAGAGGGAGATATGGAATGTTGGGAAGTAGTGAGGGTTTTAAGGAACAGGTAGGTGAGGTTGAAGCTTTGGGTTTTAGGGGCTCTTTAAAGGAGCAAGCCGAATAGGATGTGGACTATTCCAGAGTCAGTGCAGCCCTAGAAAAGTCTTGGGGCCGTGCATGTGATGAGGTTTTATAAGAGAAGAAGTCATAAGTAGATCATTGGAGGAGCGATGAGAGTGCCTAGGGGTCCCCCCCTATCAGGTCAGAAAGTTAAGTGGGACAAGAGCTTAGGGGAGGATTTCAAGGCAAAGTCTAGGCACTTTAATTTGAGTCTAAGGTGAAATGGAAGCCAATGAAGAGCACTACAAAGGGGCAGCAGAAGAGGAGCGGTGGGAAGGATGGATGAGTCTGGCTACAGCATTCATATTAGATTTTGGAGGTGTTTATATAACCATTCCTGACACCCTACACGGGATGATTTGACCTCAAATACTGCATTACTAGTCCAGTGTTTACCTTAAAGCCCAGTTGGACCCCTATATTGAATGACTAATGCAGTACATGCCTTGTATTTTTTGGCTCTAGCTATCCAACATGCTGGTCTTCGAACATCACTGCCCAAGGAGAATGAGCTTTGTGCTACTGGCACAATGAGTTTTAGTAAAAATTACAGCACATTTGAACATTTACAAGAGGAATATTATGGTTTGGCAATTCTTTTTTAGGGCAACAACCTTTCCTCCATTAACATAGTATTGTCAGTGTTGTTACCCTAGGACAGTGTTAACTGGTTGGATCGTCAGATGAAGGGAAGTTCTTGGGTTTAAATACACAAACATTGCACATTTTGATGATTTTGATAACAGCCCTATGATGAGGTCACCCAAATTCAACAAGCAAACCACTACTGTCTACAGTTAGTTAAATACAGAAACAAATTGGCAGATTTAATATCACAACATTTTATTGTTCTACAGCTTTGTGCGAGAATCTGTTCAACAGCAGTTTTCCAATGCAAGCAACGCCAACAGCAGCAACCACCAGACTGGTAGAAGCCACGGCCACCAACACCCACAGCTCCAAGGTTTGGGGTTCTGAAGTTGTCCTTGAAACACGACTGAGTCCTGTTCTGGGGGCTGGCTGATGTTCTGCTCCAATCACCAGCAGTGGACCCAGAATAGCCTGGTAATGTTTTTCTGTATGATGACCTACAAAGTGAAAGATTTTATAATTAAATTGTTGTTATTCAATAGACTGAACCAAATGGCAACTGGAGAATTGCAACACTGGTAGCACTCACTGAAGGCAATTTTTTAATATAAATTAATAAAGTCCACAATGATTCGATGCCACGTGAAGTGTAAATTCAAACCAGATTGGAAAACCTAGGACAATATTGAGTTTTGAGGGAGGCCAATAATTAAAGATTACTGGGTGTTACTTTGTAAAGCCTGTACATTTGTACTGGTTAGGATTTTCCAGGCAACAAGGCCATTAAAAAGTTTAGAAATCTGCTTTAATGGCTTGTATGCCTGGGCTTTAAACCAGGTTCCCCTCCAATCAAATCTCCAAACGTTGGTCATTACATACATGTCCATTCCCTGGTGCCATGTTTAAGGGTTTCTCTTACTGGCCCATGTCATTACAGACACCATAGTGATGGCTGGGTAATTGGAAGAAGCTATTGCACATAATAGAAGATGCAAGCATCTTAAACTCATGGAACCATTTAATTTAAAGAATTTCCAAGGGACCACCTGGTACCAAAACATATTACCATGCTTTAGCACATTAAGTTCTGTTTAACCTTCCTAAAGCTGAACATAAATTATTTTTTTCTAAGCTTTTGTAACAAGCATCAAAGCTTTACAGTAGGTTTCACAATACAAGACATTTCTCTAGCATAAAATTTTTGTCACTTGGATATATAGGTTGACAATCAAAAATCTGGCCATCGATAATCTGGTTCCTTCAGTTACCCGGCATGAATTTTGGACTGCATTACACTGCTTGGCCACTGATGTTTTGATGGCGCTGGTCCCTGGAACTGTGCCAGATGTCAGCAGTGCTGGGAGAAGCCTAGCCTGTGTGGAGGCGAGTATACAAAAATTTTATTTTCTAAAAATCCAGCACTCCTCAAGTTTCTAGATTGCTGGATTTTTGATTGTCAACCTGTACAACAAGCCACACCTGAGGGTTTAAATGACAACATATCAAATGGGTCATGTATGCCTTATGGTGCCAATATTCTACTGTTATTAGTTGCTGTTGGAATTGTAAAGGAAGGGGTAGGTAAAACCGAATTTTCTCATAAATATCATTGAAAGAGGCAACAATGTCCTCCCCCTCATAGCATTGTGTTCATTGCCAAATAGGTAAACTTCAAAATGCTACAGATTTTTGAATGTGTCCTACAAAAAAAATAAATAAAAAATTGAAATTTGCAGCTCTTACCGACTGCATGTCTCTTCCAAAAGCCTCTGGGTCTTCCAACGTTTACCCTTCTGCCACCCAGAGCTGAGGGTTGTTGACAACCCCCAGTGTTGCAACATTGACAAATGTCACTTGACCCCTCCAATGGGGACCAGCTGGAGAGAGAGAAAAAAAGTTAGTATCAGGCAAGATTAGGTAGTGAAAACCTTAAAGTCAGTGACTTAATGTGGTCAGCTTGTCTTCGTACAAACGTCTTTCAGGACTAAACAGAATACGTGTCCCTTTTTAGGCAGATTGCTGGAAGGTGGTACAGCCATCTCCTAGGGTTCGCTTATGGTAAGAGTGATTGTAACCTGATCACTTGCTCTAAACGACTGAAGGCAAATTGACCAAAGCTGTCTAGATATTTGACATCTAGGAAAGCCAACACAGATATATATATATTTTTGCAAAACTAAATTAGGAGTCACATTCCAAGATCCCAGTCTTGGCGTCGTAACTGGCTTTGCAACAAAGCTTTTTATTCCTTGAAGTACAACATCATATTCAGCCTCCTTTGCTAGCAAGGCAACATCTGCACCTGTAAGGTAAAACTACCACAATAGACATCCTAAAATAAATAGGCTACCTGTCTGACTCCAGACAAGGGTGGATGCAGGCAAGACGTTTCAGGTAGAGTAGAGACCATAACCCTTTGAGACCAAATTCTGCCAAATAGATTATGGCACATTGCAAATCAGAGAACCCTCTAGATGTGGCAAAATCAGTGGGCCTAATCAATAGTTCATCCTTTGCTCAAGAGCATTGTTCCTAGAAACTAGATGTTCCTGAACCTCCACATTGTCAACACTGCAAAAGCTTTGATGTAATTTACCAAATTAGCATCCGTTTCATTTTAACTTTGCCACTTGCTGACAAACATGAGGCTGAAATCAAGATTGAAACTAGGCCATGTCAACCGTTATTGTGTAGTTGTGCAGGACCACCCATGGTCTGACCAAATACTTAGGGCCATTTAACATTTGGCACAACCAAAGCCTGGTAGGAGTTGTATACTTTCCCCACAAATCTAAAACTAGAGATACAGCACAAATTTAGCATTAAGCAAACCAACCAAAAGGCATCATAGGGGGCCCCAGTCTGATTTTGGCACCGTAAAAGCATGGACACTGCATGCAAGGTAATTGTGCGGAATTACACCGAAAACGATTCTCACCTCTTACGGTCTCTGTTATAGGAGCAAGCTTTGTTCATGGAGTCAGGGACCTGCGTGGCCGACACAGCTTTCAAAATACAAGTAATATAGATCTGCAAATAAAAGCCAATATTATAGACCACTCTTACAGGGCCATCTGTTTTCACCAAACATATCAAAAAGATTCCTCACCACAGAGACCTCGACATCTAGGAAGCGAAAAGCTTCAACTGTAAACTGCAACTTATCTGGTTGAATCCTCGGAGACCTGAAAGCTGAAGACGTGTCATCTTTCAATGCATCCATGAGGCATCTATAAAATATGGCTCAGTTAAAAGGTAAAGTCTTACATCAGCAAATATTTAGACTAAAGTCATTACTGCACACCCCTGAGAAAGCCAAAACTCATGAAACGCGTTGGTTCTAAGGACTACAGCAGTTAATTTAAAGACGCTAGTTGATCTTGTTTAGTATATGCAATTCCAACCCCAAGAATCTACAATGGGCTTAGAGAAATGCATAGGCGTTGCAATTTATTTATGTATGAATGATTCTACAAATACATCCATTTCCATTTTTTTTTCCCCAAAAACCCTGTCTTTTGCTTTCCCTTTTTTAGCTAGCATAAAAATACCTACGGAGAGGCCACTACAAATTCCTTTGTCCAATCACTTATTGAAAAACATACCCATTGTAAGAAATGATCTCATAGCTAGGTGAGGAGCTAGGATCAGGTGATACAGTTGCCACACAGCTATCAACAAACAGGATCAGGTTCATGTGGTTTTCAGTGATCACAGAAGCCTCAATGTTAAAGGACTGTCCCAGTTGGAAGACCGAAGAACTCCTTTGGCCATTCCAGTCCTCTGTAGATCCAAAAAGGAGATAATTAGTAGTCAATCCAAAGATCTTCTAACATCCTAGGAAATGGACTCCCACTTACCAGTCATCAGACGCAAGGAAAATATCAACTTATCATGGGAAAATGCCGTAGTGCTGAATGGAGCCCAAGTTGGCTCAACAGCCATGATGCTCACATTGCCTTGTCTGCAAAAGGTAAAACACATGAGTGAGACCAGATAAAGTTTAGAAGCCTAAAATTAAGAAGAGGTATTCCATCCTAATTTTCTTTTAAAAGCATGTATCTGGGATGAGATAAAATAAGAACTTGGCCAGTGGCCCACAGCAGCTAAATCCATATTATCTTTTCAATTGATCAATGGATTGGCTGTGATAAGCAACAAACTCTTTCCTACAACATGAAACCAGTGCCTCATACAAAGTTACCACGCCTATGACTTTACCTTGGAAAAATACAATGGATTGGAACAACAGCTGGGTTGGTACGGATGATGGCCGCATTATTCAGTGGACTATAGGTCAGGACGCTGGAGTAGATCACATTGTCCGAGGTCACCTGCAGAGAAAATTAAATAGATTTTGAAGTTTAGATAGCGACACTCCTGCTTTCGGTCTTTAAATCACATATATTTAAAAAGTATTTGCTTACAGGTACGTAAAACCCACCATATATCTTGTCAACCAGTAACCTATTTCACTTATGGAGTCTTCACGTCACAAGAGCAGGGGAGTAACGGCTTTCTGTAATTCTGAGTGACTATGTACCTCCAAAGTTGTTGCTCCAGAATGGAATGGGTGAAACTATTAGGATCACCAGGTAAAAAAAGAAAACTAATGCAGCCTCTACATTGGGTATTGTTAGCTGCAATAATTGGGTTTTGATGCAATTTAAGTAAAAAGATGAAGGAACAAGTTTATGGTAAAACTGTTAAACAGGGTGCTGGACTTTACATGCCTTCAACATGAGGTTCTTCTGCACAGGAGGCTACATAAAGTCCAAATAGGCAGATTCAGGTATGTGGTGTATTTGTATAGAAATGCATTGAATTCCCCCATCAGAACAACGTTCTGTTGCTGCACTCAGGCTTATGATAATCATTGAAAACCACACTGCTCACCACTCCCAAGCACATAATAAAGTTCTGCTCCTGGGTGCATGGAAGTAAACTGAAGTGTAGAGCAATGCATTGCCCCTGCTTTTGCAGTGTGGTTCCTCCACCAGAGGATACAAAGCAACCATGCAGCAAGAAGCAACAATGTCAGGAACTGCACCACAACCATGGATAAAATGGTTCTCAGACACAACCATTCAGTTGAATGTGTGTGGTTAGGCCTGCAGTACAATATTGCTTGTGAAAGCAATCTTAGAGACCCCTTTCACCAGACGTTTATTATATGCCATATATATTCCCTATAAAAGTGGACAGATTGATAACAAGCAATTGGGTTCAATGCAGCTGACATTCTGAGAATGAACAAATTAGGACGGCTATAGGAAGTAGTATGAGGGTTGTCTTGGCACTCTTAAAATGTTTTTTGCTTAATTATTTAGGCACAGGCCTAAAATTAGCATTCAATAAATTGGCATCATGAGGTTTTATCCCTTTAGGATTTACAGTCCATGCATATCACATGGTCAGTTTCTGCCATAGACTAGTAAAACTCACTTCTATTAAGCTCTGTGGATGACCAGGGTATGGCTGGTCAATAAGGTGACTGGGAACCCCAAAATGTTGCCTTGCACAGGGGCTCTCTGACTTCCATCTGCCAATGTATGGGTCAGAGGCTCAACTGTAGTCAAAACCTTCCGCCCAATAGCCAAAGACTGAAAATCCCCAAGGGAGAGATGAGCCCCAATAGATTTCTTTCATAGTCACTTGAAAAAGACTTCACCAATCATTTTAACAAAAACCTTCCCATACCATATGGACTTTTATATCATTTCCAGCTTGTTTTCCTGTTAAAGCCTCCCTTTTGCAAACGCTGCAGTTGGGTGCCGCCATCTTGGATGTGATTCCAGCAGCCCCAAAGCTGCCACACAAGAGATAATATAGGTGATCACGAAACAGCAAGGAACTGGGCCAGCACAAATAGATGCTTCCAGGAAAGAATAGGCCAAGATGGTCCTGGAAAGGGTGGGGCAGGGGTTGGTGCTTGGGAAATGTTGCCCCTTGGAGCAGTCTAGTTTTGTAACAAATATATACACACACACCTATTTATACACCCATGTAGACTTAGACTATATTGAAGAGCACTCACCTGTAAGGTACTACCACAATCCTGGACGTTGATGAGGAAGACAATGGTGGTATCATTACTCTGTGGGCTGGGATTGCAGGACTGGGGTCCCAGGCTCAGCTCTGAAAGTTGCACCAGGATGCCATTACCATAGAAGTCTCGGTTGACCCTCACCAATAAAGTGTCAGATGAACACTCTATGTTGATTGGAGAGGTCGGGGGCTGCATTGGAGGCATCTGTCGAGGAAGCGCCCCTCCATGCCAGTTACTGGGCCACCTGCTGTTCTGAGCACTACCTCTGAGAGAGCCCATTCCCACCAACCTCTGAGGAGAATTCTCTCTATGAACCCCTCTAGGAGAACCCTGAGCAGGGACAGGAATCTGGTAATGCCTCCACCAATCTGCCTGCCCGGAGCGTCTCCCCGGAGCGTCACCAAATACTGGCCCACAAACCAGAATCAGAAGCAGCAACCAATATTCCCCCTCCACAGCCATGCTGACTACAGGCATTAGTATGGAAGATGTGAGAAGGCATAAACTGCCTTTTATAACCCTCCCACCAGCCTCAACACCCTCAGGTGGGGCAAATCATGACAAGCCCATCCAAATAAGCTGCCTCCAAGAAAATCTATCTTCAACTAAGCGTAAAGTTATTGGTGGCTGATAGGTGGTCAATAAGCTGTAACTGCAATGCTTCCACATGCCCCAGTTTAGGAATGTACTGTGCACAGTTCATACATACAGAATAAGAACAGATACTGAGAATTACACCTAAGGTACAGGGCAAGAGAAGTAGTACTGTGCAGAGTCCATACATACAGAATAAGAACAAATACTGAGAATTAAACCCAAGGTAGAGGACAAGAGAAGTGGTACTGTGCAGAGTCCATACATACAGAATAGGAACAGATACTGATAATTACACCTAAGGTACAGGGCAAGAGAAGTAGTACTGTGCAGAGTCCATGAGAAGTGGTACTGTGCAGAGTCCATACATACAGAATTAGAACATATACTGAGAATTACACGCATAGTACAGGACAAGAGAAGTGGTACTGTTCCGAGTTTAGTCATAAAGAATAAGAACAGATATTGAGAATTAAACCCAGTGCAAAGAACTTCCAGTACAATTTACTAGTGTATCTTCCACCATTGGCAGACCTTTGTTTAGGGATCCATTGCTTTTTCTTGCAATTTCTAGCAATGTTTAACATAAAGTTTATCCAGCAAACATTACTTGGGTAGGGCAGTTTAGGTGAGTGATTAAGGTGGTGATTACTTGGATTGGCCCCAGCTGGTGGGATGTATATAAAGGTCAGTAGCTCAGGGGAACTTTAATGTAGTGGTTCTCTTACCATGAGGATGGGGCTGGTTGTGAGGAGGTGGAATTTGGTGCTGCTTTTGTCTCTGGTCCTTGTACTGGAGTTTGAGAATGTTGATGGTTTGGCAAGGCATAGACGGCAGATGGCTGGGTGGAGGGACTATCAGCGGCGCCTACCTGCTCATGGATCTTCTAGACTGGGAGGTGCTGTATATGGTTTTGGTGCTTCTAGAGGTGGGACCCAGCGGGGTTCAGCTGGTGCATATGCTGCTGAGAGGTTCCGACAATTTCCACAGATTGAAATATCCCCTATCAATGTCCTGTGTGAAGAGAATACCATACTGGTCAGTGTCAGAAGGGATTTCTATAGGAATGGGAGGTCAGTGAACCCTTCTGATCTGAGTCTGGGGACCCAACGCTGCAAGCCAACCGATCCAAGTGTTGACCCCATCATCTTTCACGTTAGCCTCCAGGAGTGTGGCAACATTGTGCAGGTAAACCCCACAATTTTCTTACGTTTCCTACTCTAAAACCAATGAACTGTCCCTGTTTTAGATGTAATTGTTGTTGAGCTTGTCAATAGAATGAGTTTCAGACCCTTCTGACAGCATTTGGTGACTATACATCTGGTGACTTTGATGGGGCTTCAACTCTTTCCTACTCCTGGTCTATTTGAATAAGTTCTCAACTAAATTATTTTAGGGTCCTTGGAACACTTCCTCTGCCCTAAAATGCTGGCTTCCACATTGTCTTCTGTCATTGGAACAGATAGGTTACTACTTAATGTGAACACCTAAAGGGGTTTTCAAAAAATGTAGTCCTTGTTTCCCTGAGCCCACTGCTATCTAAGCTTCTGACTTATACAAAATATACTCCTACAGAAGTGGTTGGGAGGGCTCTTATCTGGTGCATACATGGGAAGTTGAGGGTTTAGGTAGGTTGTAACAAGAGGTTGTTTGCCATTCACAATGCATTCTAAAACATTTCTTTTGGTTTTGCTATCACCTCTAGATCTAGTGACTATGTAGGGATTGAGTCTGCTTGACCAGATACAACCTGATAAGTTGTTGAGTAGGCTCTCATACCACATCTTGGTACCCCTAGTGGCACTGTAGACTCTAAAGATTTGGGGGTTATTATCCTAATGGGGTTTCAATATGTGATCAAATCTGCTTTGTTGGCTGCAGTGTGATGGCTGTGGTTTGACTTGGTCTATCACTTTACGGAATGTGAGAAGTGGGTTATGTGCAAGAAAACATATTACCAAGAATAAGTCATTGCCAGGGTTTCTAGTCCCTAATACTATTCAATACTAATCTGCTTGAAATCCGTGCAACATTGTGCTTCCCTTCCTAGATGACTGCAGACTGGATGATCTATTCTACCAAACTGATCTACAAACCAACCTCCCCTGGGAATGTGCCAATCTCCAGGACCAGCCCAGCTGTTATTCCAATCAACTGCTACTATACCAGGTGAGAAATGAGTGATCGGTCAGATTGGGCGTTGGTTATCGTGGTACCAAAATCTCTTGCTCATCCATGGATGTGAAAACTTGATGTCTGTCATCCTGTGGTTGGCTATGCCTCAGACATTTCTTGACACTAAGAAAAAGTAGTTGTGGTGTAAAGGCTTAAATATGTGTGCCATGTAAACTATGATGGCTATGATCACTGAAAAGACTGTTTAATCATGAACTCACAAAATGATTCATGTGTTCCCACTGGTAGACTGTTCTTGGGTTCATATATTGAATGGAGGTGGTGGTATGGCTTATAGGGAAAAATTCTAGCTGGACTTGAGTCAATGGATGAACTGTCATTGGACTCAACCCTTCTAGTTGGTATCCTTACTGCATGAAAATCTAGCATAGCCACAGCTGTATCCCAATGCAGTTCAGTTATCTGCCATATTTTGACTACAAAATGAAATGTCCAATTCATGTGGGGAATACAGAAGGGCAATTGTAATTACAGAACTTTGCTGAAATCCATCCTCCATTTGTCCAATTATTCTTAAGGCCCATGCATCCAGTCAGTAAGCATGGATACAATGTTATAGGAAAGGGAGGTGTCCACTATGGAGGAAGCTAACTTTTTCCTTTCTCATAGGGTCTATCCTATAGGCAATTGTAGCAAAGACTGTTTAAAAACATGCAGCCTTTCATTTCTAGCATTCCCTATGGGAATCAAAATGCTTTTGCATTGACTTAACTCAAATCGTAGACATGAATTTATCAAAAGTTGAGATACAAGTACAACCTGGAATATTCAACATGGTTGATCTAAGAGTGTATTTTTAATTTTTGGGTTTAATTTGTAAAATGGACACAACCCTTTATGGTATACCTACACTTAATCATTTCCCTTGGTCTAGATATGGCAATGTGAGCAGCAAGGATGTCAAACCAACATGGATTCCCTTTAGCACCACAGTCTCAAATGAAGAGAGATTAAACTTCTCCTTGCGTCTGATGGCTGGTAAATGTGTTGCGTTGAACCCCACATTCTCATGTTTAGTCTTCCTTGGGCCCCTTCTAAATTTTGTGTTTTTTGTCTACAGATGACTGGAGTATCCCCAGAGATTCCATGGTCTACCAGCTGGGGGACATAATCTATGTGGAAGCCCAAGTGGACATTCTGAACCATGTTGGTATGATCCTGTTTGTTGATAGCTGTGTGGCCACCATATCTCCAGATCCGGACTCTTCTCCTCGCTATGAGATAATTAAAGCCAATGGGTATGTTTATCAGGTAATGGTAGTTGGGGCTTGCTTTACCTAACTTCTAAACTATGAATGGTCATGTTCTATAGGTGCTTGGTGGATGGACAGCAAGAGGACACTTCTTCAGCCTTTGTCTCTCCAAGAATTAATCCAAACAGATTGCGGTTCACTTTTGATGCTTTCCGATTCCAGAATACAGATACATCTTCGGTAGGGGCTGGTAATGATGTACAGGTTTTGTCAATTGCTGCAGCCTTGCCTATTTTATAGGATTTCTGCTTCCTTATCCTAGATCTACATCACGTGTCAGCTGAGAGCTGCTGCTGATACCCAAGTCCCCGATTCCATGAACAAAGCCTGTTCCTACAGCAAAATCACAAAAAGGTGAATGTACATTTTGGCCTAGGTTCTGTCTCCAGGACATCAGATGGAATTACATTTGGTTCATTTATGTTCTGTTTAGTGGGTTATATAGGATTCTCCAAAATCTTTCTATACATTTTCCTCAAGGTGCCTACACCCACTTCAAAAATACTGATTTGAGTAAAATATGACTTTTGTAGAGCAATTAACTAATTCCTGGTCAGTATATTGTACATAGTTTGCTAAAGTGCAACTACATTCCAGCCATAACTCATAGTAGCACAAATCTCAATATGGACTCGTACTACTGACATTGGTGAGATGACTTTGGATGTGGGGGTGTGACAAGGCAGCGTTATTCAATATTGGGGATATCTGGAGTTGGGGTAAAAAAATGAAATGGGAGAAGGGCCTTTGCCATTCCTTGTTCAACTTCAGGAACCATTGATATTGACCCATGTCTTAATACTACTGCCTCATAAATGCCACCCATAACACATCTAATATCTCCTTACCATCAAATGAATTGAAAAGGTGTAGTAAATGGTGCCACTTGCAATTAATGTGATAACTTTCTATTGCTCTAGCTGGTTTGCTGTGGAAGGTCCCAGTAATATCTGCCAGTGCTGTGAAACAGGAAGTTGCAGTGCCCCCTCTGGTAGAACAGGGTATTGGGGCTCATTCGGACAACAAAGACAACACTGGAAGAGAGATGTTGGTAAGTTATGGTAAAAGCCTTGAACTAGTAAAGGTAAGTGCATTTTGTGGACAAGTTGGCTTTGGTCACTTGACAGGACATTGACCTGGGCAATCCTTCAGTGGGATACTAAAAACACATGTGAAATAAAGCAGCAAGAAGTCCCACAGAATGGGAATTCACTTGTACCATCAGACATGGTCTGCAATGGTCACTCCTGTTGGGCAGTATATAATGGGGATATATGGTTCTGTGACATATCATTTATTGGATGTTTAAACTAATTATCTTTATTGCTCATTAATCTATTCTTGCAGGTCTTCATTTGGAGGAAACTAGCCAGGTGGTTATTGGTCCTCTTCTGGTGATCGAAGCACCAGCTCAGCAAGCTCCCAGGACCGAACGCAGTTACACTTCTTCAGAGTCCACACCTGTAGTGCTATGGATGTTGGTGGTGGTAGCTCTTGTCAGTCTGGTGCTTGTTGCTGCTGTTACCACTCTGATTGGAAAATGTATTATAAGCAGAATGTCTTGCTGATCAATAAAATATTTTGTTATAAAAATTTTACTCATTATATAGCACTTAACACTTTTTCAAATGATGTTTATAGGAACCCTCAGGTTCCTCCAAAGGTTGCTAGGGGCTCCATGAGCAATTTGTGCCTCTTGGATTAGTTTGAGCAATACAAACATTTTTTGGTTATAGCCCCATTTTTCTGGCCGGCAATAGACGTTCTTCCCATTGACCACCACACTAATATGTTGTGGCTATAGCAATTTTTAACTGGGGTTTCCTAGAGAATGATTTACTTCAAGGGCTCCTCCATGTTAGAAAGGCTGTCTCGTATAACCTGCTGCAAAATTTGGAGTAAAAAAAATGTAATGTTGTCAAATGGGGTGGTCAAGAGTTGTTCAAGAATCTGACCCCTAATATGTGACCTAGATTTAGCCATACTTATGTGCATATAAAGTCTGTTTGAGACTTGTTAGCCATTTTAAATGCTTCAGTGGTACCAGTATAGAGAAAACCATCAAGCATGCTTTATTGATACAAAATTCATAAAGAAACTTCATACATAATGGTTTTAATGAACTTAACCCAGAAAAGTACACAAAGTACAACAACACTATTAAAAAAAAAAAAAAAAAAAAAAATCCATGACTAAACAATTTTTTGCACCATTAGGCCAGATCCAGGTAGTCCCTGAGTTAGACGTACAAATGGGGCTTCCATGCTTGCTCATGTGCAGGAGGAGGCTTGATGGGGGGTGGGGTTTACTAATCACAGCTGAGGTTGGGGGTGATCTTATGAGTTGGTCATTAAAGATTTACAAGATGTTACAGATCGGCTCAAGACAAATTGTTTTTGCATATCAAAGCACAGCTTGCTCCAGAAGTTAATGACTGTCTAGGCTCAATAAAGATATGTTTTGTGATAACTTGGTGAGGATTTTATACAGTAACTGACCACACTGCCTAATAAGTTGAGACAAACATCTGACCTAAATGCATTAATTGAAATATGGACCTGCTCCAACTTGCATACGAATTACACTTAAGAACAAACCTAAAGTCCCTATGTACAGTCATACCCTACAGTCGTATGTAACCCAGAGGCTACCTGTAATTACTGGAACCAACATGTTTCGCAGGATGAACACACTTCTTCAGGGATAGAGAAAATATCAGACTGGCTTCTGTTATGTAAACTTGTTTTATATATCTGAACATTGAAATCCTTGCCATAAAGGAAACTGAAATAATGTTATACGTGGTCTATGGAGCACATGTGAACAGAGTTCTAAGAGATGGAATGAAAGCTTCAAATTCAAAGTTTGTTGTAAGAACCACCATTAGGTGTTCTCTAAGATTATTAATCTAAATAATAAAATCAAATGACAGCATCCCATTTAATTTTTATTGTTTAATATAGTAACAGAACCCAGTCTGATATCTTTACCTTCTGAGGTTCTGGGTTTATCCCATGAAATGTATCCGGTTCCAGCATATTAACATGTAATGAAAATCTTCTGCCTAGGCCTTTTCAGCATAATTGAGTAATTGATAATAAAATTCAAGTTTGCTTTATGTAAGCATAATGGGGTGGGCAAAGATTCTAGAAAACTTTTTCTTACACCAGAACGGAAGTTCTACCGGAAGAATTTTTTTCTTACAGAAGTGTTAGGATCCTGGCATTAGAGTTCGTCATTTAAGAGATCTCCCTATGGTCCCTGTTACCAGGACCCCAATACTGAGATACATTGTACCAAGTTTTACAATGACCTTTTACCCATCGAAAGTGGAGATCACTGTCGCCATCTGGTGTTTAAAAAAGAGAATGCAACATTGTAGCTAATTCTCCTATTTGAATACAGATCAATACCCATGCAGCACGTAATACACACTGCAAATAATTCGTACTTAAAATGGCCAATCCCATCTTTTCAGATTCCTAAATCACTATGTAATGTAAATTGGTTTATATAAGTAGACGGTGTAAATCTTGTAGAACCAGACTGTTTGGCCAGCCTGAGTATTGAAACCCAAGAAAAAATGTAATATATTGTGGCTTTTGCTCCTTTTTCAAGTGTGGCTGCATTTGTTTTCTTTTTTTCAGACTAAAATACATTTTCTTGCAACTATAAACCTTTCTTGCCTTTTTACAAGGTGATTGTATGTACTACAGAATGTACCCACTATGCTGTGAAGATGAGAGGTGGCAGTATTGTGAGCCCTATCACTGATGTCAGTGATCTAAAAAGCCCCATTGTTTTTTGTGCTATAAATAGTCCCCATTGTTCACCCAGTGACCCTTCATTTTTGTTAGGGGGAAACTAATCCCTATTACTGGTGTCAATGGGATACAATATGCCCCAACATTGGTGTCGGGGGATGAAATAAGTTTCATCTTTGGTATCGGTGGGATAAATAAGCACTTTTATTGGTGTCCATGGAGTAAAAAAGCCCAATCCTTGGTATAAGGGGAATAAATAAGCCCCATAATTGGTGTCAGCAAGATAAAATAGGACCCATTCTTGGTGTCAATGCAGTAAATAGGCCCCAAGTTGGTGTTGGAGGATATAAAAAGCCCAAACGTTAGTGTCAATAGGATAAATAAGAACCATAATCGGTGTCAGGGGGTTAATATGCCCCATCATAAATACAATAAAACAAGCACATACATTGGTGTCAATAGAATAAATAAATCCCATCATTTGTGTTTGGAGGCTGAATATAATCTCCATATCCCTGGTGTCAACAGAAATACAATATTCCTCATTGCTGAGGTCAGGGAAAGCAAGAATAAGTGTTGGTATTGGTGATCACTTACCTAAACACATTTAGAAGATGATCTGCTACTTCCCTGCCCTTCACTGGGGTAAACTTCCTACGTCTCTAATTTGTATTTCAATTTTTTTAATTGAGTTTTTTATAGAAAAGAAAATGACATAAAAATAAGAACAATAGTAATAACAGAAGGACAAACATGCCTCACCTGCTTACAGAATGCACAACATCAATCTAACAGTTAAAAGGAATAATAAAGAAAAAAAAGGAAAATGCAAGATACTGTAAAAAGAAACCCCCTTTATGCCATGGACAGGACAGGGACAAGGGGAAAGGGGGGTGGTGGACTCTAAAAAATAAACTTTGTTACATAGAAGCGACATCCATATAGTGTGATCTGTATTCCCTACAGGGATCCCAAATAGCCTCAAATTTTCCTAAAGTATTATTGAGTTATTATTATTAACCATAATCCAGTCCATTATTGCAATGAGAGGGTCTAGCAAAATCACATTGGATTTCCACGATTTAGCCAAAGTGATGCGAGCTGCTAACAGAATAAGTTTTATCAATTTTAAAGAGCTTTGCAGGAGACCAACATCTAAGTGGTTCCTATTAGTAAAGCACACTCAAAAAAACCAACATGAACTTTACTAAACCAATGTGTTTTTGGGGTTCCTAGGAAAGAATTGGTAATACCAGGGCTATAACTATGTGTAGCGCCTCCAACCCAACCCTGGGACTTCCAATTTGGCAACTGGAGAAACCAAAGGCAAAGGCCAAAATCAAAGCAATGTAAATTGTGAATCAAGCCAAAGGGCCCATTCATATCTGTGTTCACAGGATTTATTTGGAGCATTAATATGCATTGCATGGCCTGAGCACGGTTTTAAAAGGGCCCATTACACACATCCTTCATCAAAAACACACACGGTCATTTTTTAAAAAAAAAAACCAGGTTATTGGAGTATATTCAGAGACATGAATATGTATGCACCCCATAACTCAGAGCCCTAAGGCTACGACTACACAGGAGACCTAAAAACTCAATCCTGCCTTAACATCCTTTACTATAACAATCAAGACTAGCCAATAATTACTGAAACATGCATGGTATGAGCTACACTAACAATATATGGTAACATCTTGTAGCAATCATTCATACATTGCAGAGCATTGTGCACTCATGTGAGATTATATTAGTACATTCTTAATAGGGAGCCATTTGGTTCATCTGTTTTCCAATCATTAGCTACCCATGGTCATTTTAGTATGGAAGAAAGCTACTACAATTCTCCTATGTTGGTCTAGCTGAATAAAATAAGTCCCTGCAAATGGTTAAAGCTCTCAGAAATGATTAGAATCAACATTGCTGTTTAGCCCTAATGCTGATTGAGCCAGCCATTGTGGTGTGGTGATGAACTGCCCCAGCTGGGGTAATAATGGCTGGTAGGCGGTGTATAAAGGGCAGATCTTTCTCCCTCATTTTCTGTACTGTTTCTGTAGCAGTCAGGATGGGGTTGAGGAGTAATTGTAGTTTGTTGTTACTGCTGGCTCTGCTTTATGGCTCAGGGTTTGGCTTGGGTGATGGAGTGTCAGGGAAACACAGGCGCCGAGTGGATCGCTGGAGGAGCTACCAGCAGAATATTCCTCGCCAGGGTTCCTATAGATCGGGCTCCAGAGAGTTTCACTGGGGAGGTAATGAGCCTGTGGTTGGGTTTGGCAGAAGTGGGGCTTCAAGGGGTTCTTCTGCTGGACATCTTAGTGAAAGGCTCAGGCAGCTCCAAGAGGTCACTGGAAGGTCCCCTGTCAGTCTTCAGTGTGGAGAGGACAACATGGTGGTCAGTGTTGCAAGAGACTTTTATGGGACGGAAAGTTGATTAAACCTTCTGATCTGAGCCTGGGACCTCAAGGCTGCAAGCCGAGCACCCAAAGTACTGATAATATGGTTATCTTCCAGGTTAACCTCCAGGACTGTGGCAACACTTTGCAGGTAATATCTACATCCTAATAATTACTTTCTCTAAGTTCTTGTATTTTGGATTTCAAATGTAGTTAGGTTAAACTAGTGGAAGCCAATAGATGGCACCTTTCCAATGCACTACCATAACTAGAGTTCACCTTTCATTGATCAAAGCAATAAAGTACAAGTAGTTGCCCATTGTCTTGTTCTAACATCTGCCTGAAACTGTTGTCCTATGACTTTTTGTTAACATGTAAACCTGAAATTTTCCAAAGTCTGTAAAGCACCCTTTATTTCCAGTTTCTGACCATTAACAGCAGATCTTGAGGGAAGTGGTCATTTTAAAAAAGCTGATCTGTCTTCCTGTATACTTGTATCATGTTAAAGTCTGAAGTTCTGATGTTTGTGCAGCAAGCTTTTACTGGACTGCCTATGATTGCTCCAAGGCTTTTATTGGAAGGGCTTTGTGATTGGCATCTCTTGATGTCCATGGAGCAGTAATGCTCCAAAATGGGTGAATCTGCAACTCTCTGATCAAGACAAATATGTATCTGGGAGGTGGCTAAGTTGTGGAAAGGGGTGAAGTTCACTGTAAATGTAGGAGTGAATTGTCTTTTGGGTCTTGGTGGCATTGCCAAGCAACTTGGATTCTAAATAGGCTGGTAATGGTAGAACAGTAAAGCTCTCTAAGATAATGTGTTGGATGTTTTGCTGCTTTTGGTCAGCATAAGGGTGCCAGTGGACTAAATATGTGGGTTACTACTGATACATGTAACCTCTGTTCAAGTGTAGATGGCCATGTTTTCTGCTCAGGCCTCTGCTGTTTAGTTAGCATTTGTGCTCAAGGATGCAGTCCCACCCATGGGCTGTATGTATAGCTTGTGATCTCTTCACCTGCAAGTTTCAATTTTGGATCTAGGCAGCCATCTCTGTAAACTGCATTAACACTTCATACTAAACTAATTATGATCGCAGTAGGAAGGCAACCCCAATTCATGACATCAATAATCTTGAGTGTTATCTGAAGTCAGCTTTTCAGAAGAGAACATCAGCAATGCAGGGAGGTGCAAGTCTTTAACCAAGCAATAGATGTGTTGGATGAAGTGCATACTACAAATGCTGTTTGCCATTAACTGTAAGAATTAGGACGAGTAGACTCTGGAACCAACAACGTTGTAAGACTGCTGTTGGGTGCCATCTTGATTGTAATTTAGGTAGTCTATCTTGGTGTATTTGCTTTCACACGACCCACACCCCCAGCTACATATGGGAAAAGTAGTGCCAGCACAGAGGAAGGCTCCGATTTGTAAGTAAATGGAGGTGGGGGAGTGTACTGTTGACCATTAGGTGTGACAATCCTTTCCTCATGTTTTTAGGGGATTTATAGCTGCATTAAACAATTAGAGAACCTGTTATAAATGGTCTTAAATTGCTCTAACAATGTAGTTCTCTGGGTGGAGTCGTGTGTCTTAACAGTCAGTATAATTGCTAGGTTAGTAGTTTTCTTGGTGGGGATGGGGGGCTGCTGTACAGATTGTGATGTAATGTTTTACTCTTTGCACAGATGACGTCAGACTTTGTGACTTATCTTACCAGCCTGAACTACAACCCAACCTCTTCCATTCCAATCATCAGAACCAACCCCGCTGTGGTCCCTATAGCATGCTACTACTACCGGTAAGTATATGCTGAGGGGTGATGCAGCTCCAAACAAGGTTTTCATACTTGTTTGTAATAGCAAAGGTGACAAAAACTGAACAGGTGTTTTCTAAATATCCCTGCTCAACTTTTGTCCAGTAGACCAACAGTAATTGTAAACCTCTGGAGATGGGGCCAGTGTCTGTCAGGTTTTGCCATCTGTATCCCAATGTTTTACCCCTTGCTCACTGGCTGGGTGGTGCTTGCCAGTTTGTGGCCTTGGTGTTCTTGATTTAGGTTTACCATACTGTATCTATGTGAACTGTCTCCAACTAATCTTCTACTTCAGAGATGTTGGCAATGACAGAAGTGAGTCTCCCACAATAAAGCAGTTACAGAAATGGCATGTATAGTTATACCAGGATGACAACATTGTAACATGAGACTAACAAGTTAGCATGGGTAGTATTTTTCCTTAAGATGTGACTTTACTTAATGTCTTTAACTTCACAAATGTGTCTATTTCTAACACTTAATCTGTTTCTGTGTAGGCATGATAATGTGACCAGCAATGCCATTAAGCCTACATGGGCTCCTTTCAGCACCACAGTGTCCTCTGAAGAGAAGTTGTCCTTCTCCTTGCAATTGATGACTGGTGAGTGATGTAAGGGGAATTGGGGCAGAATTTGTTCTCGCTATATCACAATTTTTGTTGTCTACAGAGGACTGGAGTGGACCCAGAAGTTCTTCTGTATTTTATCTTGGAGACATCCTCTACATTGAAGCATCTGTTAACACATACAACCATGTGGGTATGATCTTGTATGTTGACCGTTGTGTGGCCACCGTATCTCCAGATATCAAGTCTTCTCCTAGCTATGACATCATTGCAGACAATGGGTATGTGTTTCTGGTGGGGGAGAAGTGTTTCTATATTGATGCAAGATTTATCTAACTGACTTATTCTGCAGGTGTCTGGTGGACGGAATACAAGAGGACGCCTCTTCAGCTTTTGTTGCTCCAAGGGTCGTGCCAGACAAGTTACAGTTCACAGTGGATGCTTTCAGATTCCTGGCAGTAGATGTGTCTCTGGTAAGAATTATTTGAATTTGTTTGAGCAGTTGGGTGCAATGAACAAATTAAAACTACCTTTCTATTCCAGATCTACATAGCCTGTTTCTTGAGAGCTGCTCCAACCACCCAGGTTCCAGATTCCATGAACAAAGCTTGCTCATATAACAAAGCCACAAACAGGTGAGACTGTATTAAAATGACCTTCAGTGTATCCATTTATTTGCTGCATATTGTCAGTTCAGCTCTCAGACACTTGAGTTACTGGTAAATAGTCTTTGGCCTTAACATCTAAAGCAATGCTTGGTAGACAAATAACATTGAGGATTTATTGACTAAATCTGAAATTAGCTTGATTTGGTTACAAATAGAAACAATTGTCTTAGACCTAAGTCAGCTTTGAAGATGTACTGGTTTTCCTAACCTCAAGAAGAGAATTGGTGTCTGTGGTTGAAATACGGTCCACTAGCTTCTGTCCTGATTCCAGGATCTGACACCCAGCTTCACTTAACACTTCTGACTGCTTGTTTAATAATTATGTCATGCATCATTGGAGGAAAGATGGCTACAAATCGGTCCTTTGCACACCTTCAGACCATGATTGAGAATACATATGTCGGTGACCTCTGTGAATCTTCTTACATTTAGTAGGGGAAGTTTTCTTACTCTACACACTAGCTTTTCACCATCCTTAATGGGTACCATTTTAGAATGTAGGATGGAACACTGACATCTCATGTCGTCTTTAGCTGGTCTGCAGTGGAGGGCCCTGCCAATGTATGCCAATGTTGTGCGACGAGCACATGCCTTAACCTTGGTGGCCCAGTAGGAGGAGGAAGAAGCAGATTTGGAAGACCAAGAACATTTGGGAAAAGGGAGGCCTTGGAAGGTATGTTAACCTGGAGCTGACAGTGCCAACATAAGGGGTTGTGGGGACAATGATGGGGAATTTGATGACCCTTCTCAATAGAGCTTATGGTTAAAGATGGCTATAGGTGAACTTAAGATGCAGGAATTCCATGGGTGACAAGTGAGGCCTGAAAGAAGTGTTTTCCTTTAAGGAAATGCAAAACCCTTAAAGCTTAATGTCCTTGTTACACTCAAAACAAATGCTGGGGCAAGTTCAATCATATCCACAACCTGAAGTACAGAAAATATGTAGACCTACTTCCCTTTGGATTGGTAGAAGGGGCAGAACCTGTTTGAATGCTACTTCTCTGCTGGGGGTGATTTGTCTTGGATTTTTATGGGATGTCATGATTACAGGTTCCTTTACTTCAGCCTAAAAATGGGTCAGAGAACAAAACTAGAACCCCAACTGCTATATAGCTGTCTTAGTCCCCCATTGAAGGCACTCTTGCATAAATAGAATGGGAAACCTTTCAAAGGGTTCAGAGCAAACAAAAGGAAGTTGTAACCAAACCCCTTGTCACTTTAATTTTAATCTTGTTTTTAAATGATCTCCAAGGGTCTACAATGCCCCAGAACTCCTAAACACAGACTGAAAGCTGTTAATTGCACTGTAAAGAAATCAGAAGGTTCTGGTTGACAATCGATGCATTTTCTCCTACAGAACCCATCATTGAAAAGGAACAAACTGTGACCACTTTGGGACCTCTGCTTGTGATTGGGCCAAAACAGAGTAAAATGGCAGTGACAAAGGAGGACTCTGCCCCTGTGGAGCTCTGGGTAATGGTGGCTGCCGGATGCCTCAGTCTTCTTATTGTCTTTGTGTGTGGAGTGCTTATCAGAAAGTTTCTAAAGAAACCACACATTCTGTCTGTTGAAAATTAAAAAAAATCTCATTTATTTGGTCCCCTTATTTTCATTTATTGATGGCATTATCAGCCTTTTTCTGCTGTCCACAGGGATTCACAAAGCCTCCAGAACAGATAAAGAATTGTGGGGGTACAGCAGGTGGTGACATATATCCAAAATAAACTGATTGCATCTCAAAATTGGGTAATGGTAGACAGGATTTTTTTTGCTGTGCATTGATCTATTTCTTGTCAAAACTTGATAACTAGTACAAGAGAAGTATAATATATAGCCACAATTTCTTAACTGTCTATCTAAATGGCTCTAGACAACTTGTAACTGACTAGTGTGCGAGGTCCATTGAGCAGTTAATTGCCCTCAAAAGTCAAGCAGGGGTATATTTGTATACACTGCATAGGATAAATCCACCAGACATGATTCATTGTGCCTGCTTTTGGCTTCCTCAGGGGTAATGGCATGTCTGTGATATTGGGTTAGGTACTGAAAAATAACATTGTAATATTGATAACTAGTTTGTACTATTAACTCTATTATCCCAATTAAGTATATGGAGGTGGGTTCTTAATATATTTAACTGTGATAAGTATATAGACATAGAAATGTTAATTTGTTTGTACCCATGGGGATCTCCCAGAACGAACATAGGTCAGTTAGAGGGGCAACTTCTATAGAATGCTCTTTAAATTTCTGTTCTGGGGACAATTTGCAATTTACCTGAATGTTTGGTGTCATGGGTGATTACTTCTACAAGTGGAGTGATGAATAGGGGCAGGGCCAGACAAGCTGAAAGGGTCCAAGCCTCCCACTCTTTAAATCTAAAATAAAAGGGGGGTTTCTGAAGGGTTGTCTTTCCTAGAAGAGCACTTTGACCTCACAATTTTACAGAGATGATGCATGTTTCACTTGTAGAGATAGTAGATCTTTCAAAGTCCCTTTGTGTTATGCTGTAAATTCTAGGCCTATTGTCAGAAGTGACATGGTGCAATGCAAGAATCTCATTTAGTGGGACCCCAGGATCCTCCAGAGGTTGCTAGGGTTTCTTTGAGTGATGTGACAATTTAATAGCTAAAAAGATCATTGGTATCTACCTCTAAGCGTGACATTTTTTCCAATGGCTGTTTCACCACCCATGTACTTGGAGTTGTAGATATACAAGGGGTCCTCTGCGGACCTGATCTAGATCCATAGCCCTTGGAGGCATAGGACTGATTTCCAGATGTCAGTGTCCTACTGAGCTTGTGTTTCCTGGTGGCAAATAGTGGATTACACTCACGCTGTCATTAGGATAGCCGAAACTATATGACCCCCAAAACCCAGAGTAAAATGATAGCTATAGTTCCTGAAGGCTTAATGTCATCCTTTATGAACTCTGCTAGGTTCTCAACCAGTTCCTCCAGAGGTTGCTTGGGGTTCCTTAAGCTATTTGTGAGCCTCGGGTCAGTTTACAAACACAATCCCCTATCGTATAGGTGACATTTTTCACCCTGGTTAGCAACGTAAGAGACCTTCGTCCCAATGACCACCACACTAATGTACTGTGAGCTGTGTATATAGTAAATATAGCCAGTGTTCTCTGAAGATCCAGAAATTACTTCCAGGGTTCCCTATGTTAAAAAGGTTGAGGAATATTATCCTAGAGTGAACACCAAACAAGGTGTTGGGAGATTTTCTATTGGTCTAACATGATTACAAGAGATAAAATTAGTATATCCTTTTTTAAAGGAAGGCACCATATGTTAATCAGAAAGGTTGGGACAATCGCCAGGTAAATTGCCACAACATAAGTGAATAAAAGCCTGTGTCATCAGAATTTTTAAAGGCTGATACTTTACTAGAGGTTGCAGCAATTCCTCTGCTGAATTCCTCATCTATTGTGGTTGACATATAAAGAACCTACCTTTTATAAACAATGTTTTAAGAAAACTAAACTTTGGTCCACAGAGCAAAAAGAGCACCGCTACCTTTGTCTTTGTCCCATTTTACCACTTTCAATTTTTGGGAGGTATGCCTTTGATGATGTCTGGGGCTTTCCACCCAACTCCAGGTTCTCCACCCTGAAAGCAGTAGCTATGTCTGGTGCCCTCCGGGATCCCCAACTCGGAGGCAATCACTCCCGTGATAAAGTGCATGCCACTTTCATAACCATCGTCTTCCTAAATGATAATGCTGCATAAACCACTGTGGAGACAGAACTGGGCCTTCTGGGTAACATGGCCTGATATGGCAATGCTTACACTCTAGTTAATGCAGAAAACCACACGTAGTATGTGTACAATTGTGTTGTACCTTATGACCAGCTGACGGACTTAATTATCTGGGAAAAAGCATGAAAAGTGAATATAGCTAAAAACACAAGGTGGATCAAAGCTCAAGGACCCACTCACAATTTGGATGGTCTACAGAATTTAGTTGGGGCATCAATAAGCATTCCATGGCCTAAAAAAATTTTTAATGAGCTCATTACACAAATCCTTGTAATAACAAGGATATATGAACCTCATACCAGTTAAAAAATGGCCCATTAAGCACATCCATGATCAAAAACACACATGGTCATCTTTTGGAGTTTATTCATAGAGATGAATGTGTATGCACCACATGATGCAGAGCCCTAATGGTACAACTACACTGGAGACCCAAAAACTCAATCTAGCCCTAATTTCCCTTACTATAATATTCAGGATTAGCCAATAATTACTGAAACGCACAGTTCCCCATGGTATGAGCTACACTAGCAGTATGTGGTAGCATCTTGTAGCAATTGTTTGCACATTGCAGAGCATTGTGCACTCATGTGAGATAATACTTGTACTCCATAGGGAGCCAATTGCTCCACCTGTTTTCAAATCATTATCTGTCCATAGTAAATTTAGTAGTGGTGAGTGGTGGTGAGGCAGGTGCCTGCAAATGGTTAAAGCTCTCTAAAGTGATTTGAATCAACATTGCTGATTGGGCCAGCCTTTGTGGTGTGGTGATGAGCTGCCCCAGCCAGGGGTAATAATGACTGGTAGGCGGTGAATAAAGGGCAGATCTTTCTCTCTCATTCTCCCTACTGTTTCTGTAGCAGTCATGATGGGCTTGAGGAATAACTGTAGTTTGTTGTTACTGCTGGCTTTGCTTTATGGCCCAGGGTTTTGCTTAGGTGATGGAGTGTTAGGGAAACACAGACGCCAAGCAGATCGCTGGAGGAGCTACCAGCAGAATATTCCTCGTCAGGGTTCCTATAGATCGGGCTCCAGAGAGTTTTACTGGGGAGGTAATGAGCCTGTGGTTGGGTTTGGTACTTTGAGAAGTGGGGCTTCAAGGGGTTCTTCTGCTGGACTGGTTTCTACAATGCGAACCACAGATGTTAAGGCAAGCGAGGTCACTCTAAACATACAAATTATATATTTCCTCAAACTTGCTGTCCCCCTTCTAGAGATGCATAAAATCTTTTTGATGAATGGAATGGAGTTTTATAGGTGCTATGAGTTTGCAAGCCTTGTTCTCCATGGGGCTCTAATGCTTGGGTATCTCCTGGACAGCGAAGCTGCAATGGTCAGACAGTTATGCATATGACAGGTGGTTATGCCACAGGAAGAGTGAAAGAGCACTCCAACTGCATGAAATTGATGGAAGACTTGGTCATTGCCAACAACTAGGATTCCAAAAAAAATTGGTA
This sequence comes from Pyxicephalus adspersus, assembly GCF_032062135.1. Classification (NCBI taxonomy): domain Eukaryota; kingdom Metazoa; phylum Chordata; class Amphibia; order Anura; family Pyxicephalidae; genus Pyxicephalus; species Pyxicephalus adspersus. The sequence continues at coordinate 5,695,131 of NC_092859.1, forward strand.
ATGGGGCTTCTGGTATATACACTGTGCAAGGAAGAAACTGTAGACCCCTTTTGACATTAGACTTCCAACTGCTATTTGGTGCTGGCCTTGTCTTCTGTTCAGGCCACTGCTTCCTGGCTAGCATTTTGAGTGCAGGCCACACACAGGCTGTATCTATAGCTGGTAATGTTCCTTGGTCTGTAGGTTTTATTGTGGTTCTAGGCGGCTGGCTTTTCAACTTGCAGCATAGTTTTTTATGAGAATACTCTAAATTTAAAAAGCTTATTCATGATCATAGGCAACCCCAAACCATGGCTTTAATAGTCAATTCTCCCTTTTAATTTGGAAAATGTATTTGCCTGTTCTTGCTTGCAATGCAGGTGAGGTGCAAGACTTTAACCTGGCAACAACTATATGCGCTGGGTGAGAAACATTCTCCTGTCACTGTACACACCATTCTTGTGGGAGATGGAACAGGTAGACTCTAGGGGCCACTTGTTCTGCTGAGATTTCTTTAGCAAGACTTGAATCCAATTCTGTAATTCTGTAATTGGACATGGTTTTACCTGCAAAAGCTTACCTTGTGTTAGCATTCAGAAATGATAAAATTGCTGCTGGGTGCCATCTTCATTGTAATGTCATTCACCCTCCAGTTACTCGTTAGACGGTTGGAGTCTAGGGCACCCTACCACATACATAAAGGGTTATGTAGAGACATAGGGAAAAGTAGAGCCAGCAACCATTCTACAGAATGAAATAGAAACCATTCTACAAGGAAGTCAGTTTGATTTTTAAAAATGGTAGTTTTTTGGTTGTTTGGAGTCAAAACTTTATCAGAATAATTGCTAGATTTTCAGTTTTCTTAGTAAAGTAGGTGAACAATTGCTGCCTTCAAGGTTTTTACTTATAAGTAGAGCTGCTGCCTTATGTTCTGCTCTTTGCACAGATGACTGAAGAATTTGTGATCTATTTGACCAGTTTGAACTACAACCCAACCTCACTGATTCCAATCATTAGAACCAACTCAGTTGTGGTCCCCATAACGTGCTACTACCGGTATGACCGGTAAGTCTACACTAGGCTGTGATGCAGATCCTAATAAGGGTTGTATCGTTAAACCTTGGACAGAATAGGGGGGAAAGACATCTAATGTACAGTGAAACCAACAGGGAGTGTATATCCCTTTTTCATATAAATGGCGCCTGTTCCTTTTGGCAAGATTTGTACTCTGACCATTATGGTTACAACCTCCAGCTGGAGATTGGGGCTACTGTCTGGAATATAGATGGCAAAGTCTGACAATGTTCTCCCCCTTCACATTATAAAATGAAAAAAATGGCCCACTCAAATATAAGCTCTTAATACCATTATACCTCTGTGCCCTAATTTTTTAATGGTTTTAGCAGTGTACCACAATCCACATGTGTATTTATCTGGGTTGTGAATTTAGTCCACAAAAGCAGTGTTTTCTCCTATATGGGACTTTCCTTAAAAGCAAAAATATAAATTTCCTTAAAAGCAAAAATAGAAATTGGATAAACTAAAGAAGTTCCTGAACCAATTACTGACACTTACTCTGTTTCTGCATAGCCATGATAACGTGACCAGCAATGCCATTAAGCCTACATGGGCTCCTTTCAGCACCACAGTGTCCTCTGAAGAGAAGTTGTCCTTCTCTTTGCAATTGATGACTGGTGAGTTGTGTAAGCATCATTTTTTTCAATGTTTTTGTATATTGCATGCATTCAGGTTTAACAACCACTAGATTGTACCTTTTATTGGTCTAGGCTAACCAGAGCTATAAAGTACAGGTAGATGCCCACTATCTTGTTTTTAAGGTCTGCCCTGATACTTAAGCCCCTATGGTTTCTACAATGCGAACCACAGATGTTAAGGCAAGCGAGGTCACTCTAAACATACAAATTATATATTTCCTCAAACTTGCTGTCCCCCTTCTAGAGATGCATAAAATCTTTTTGATGAATGGAATGGAGTTTTATAGGTGCTATGAGTTTGCAAGCCTTGTTCTCCATGGGGCTCTAATGCTTGGGTATCTCCTGGACAGCGAAGCTGCAATGGTCAGACAATTATGCATATGACAGGTGGTTATGCCACAGGAAGAGTGAAAGAGCACTCCAACTGCATGAAATTGATGAAAGACTTGGTCATTGCCAACAACTAGGATTCCAAAAAAATTGGTAATGGGGCTTCTGGTATATACACTGTGCAAGGAAGAAACTGTAGACCCCTTTTGACATTAGACTTCCAACTGCTATTTGGTGCTGGCCTTGTCTTCTGTTCAGGCCACTGCTTCCTGGCTAGCATTTTGAGTGCAGGCCACACACAGGCTGTATCTATAGCTGGTAATGTTCCTTGGTCTGTAGGTTTTATTGTGGTTCTAGGCGGCTGGCTTTTCAACTTGCAGCATAGTTTTTTATGAGAATACTCTAAATTTAAAAAGCTTATTCATGATCATAGGCAACCCCAAACCATGGCTTTAATAGTCAATTCTCCCTTTTAATTTGGAAAATGTATTTGCCTGTTCTTGCTTGCAATGCAGGTGAGGTGCAAGACTTTAACCTGGCAACAACTATATGCGCTGGGTGAGAAACATTCTCCTGTCACTGTACACACCATTCTTGTGGGAGATGGAACAGGTAGACTCTAGGGGCCACTTGTTCTGCTGAGATTTCTTTAGCAAGACTTGAATCCAATTCTGTAATTCTGTAATTGGACATGGTTTTACCTGCAAAAGCTTACCTTGTGTTAGCATTCAGAAATGATAAAATTGCTGCTGGGTGCCATCTTCATTGTAATGTCATTCACCCTCCAGTTACTCGTTAGACGGTTGGAGTCTAGGGCACCCTACCACATACAGTGGTATAGCGAGAACAAATTCTACATCTCAATTTTTGTTGTCTATAGAGGACTGGAGTGGACCCAGAAGTTCTTCCGTATTTCAGCTTGGAGACATCCTCCACATTGAAGCATCTGTTAACACATACAACCATATGGGTATGATCTTGTATGTTGACGGTTGTGTGGCCACCGCATCTCCAGATATCAACTCTTCTCCTAGCTATGACATCATTTCACACAGTGGGTATGTGATTCTGGTTGGGGAGAAGTGTTTCTATATTGGTGCAAGATTTATCTAATAGACTTATTCTGCAGGTGTCTGATGGATGGAAAACAAGAGGACGCCTCTTCAGCCTTCATTGCTCCAAGGGTCATGCCATCCAAGTTACAGTTCACAGTGGATGTCTTCAGATTCCTGGCAGTAGATGTGTCTCTGGTAAGGGTAATCTGAATTGGTTGCAACAGATGGGTTTCTTTGAAGAAAATTAAAACTGCCTTTCTATTCCAGATCTATATAACCTGTTTTTTTGAAAGCTGCTGCAACCACCCAGGTCCCAGATTTCATAAACAAAGCCTGCTCATTTAACAAAGCCACAAACAGGTGAGACTGCAATAAAATGGTCTTCAGTGTATCTATGAAATTACTGCAAAGTCCAATCATTGGTGGAAAGTTGAAGGCAGTCCTTCATGGTACGGAAAAAACCACACGAGCTCAGCTGCAAATCACGCTTGAATTCCACAGGTTGTTTTTTTTGTGTACAGATTAGGTGCCTGTATGACTGTTTTGGCTACAAAATTCCAAGGGGGTCAGTGCTGCCCCCCAAAAGGTAGGTTGTACTAGATGCTATTTTATTGTTCAAACGCTAACATTGTTCTTTCAAAACCTCAGAAGTGTCACTCGATGTCAATAAGTCAATGCTAAAAAGCCTAGGATAAAAGCGGACAGCTTTGGAGTTCCTGCTCAACCAGTCTCCAAACATTCCCTATTATCAGAAAGTCTAAATCATCATTTACAACCATAACCTTGAAACTTCATCTCCAGAATGTCTGCTATTTATATGCAAACTGACATGCAATACTGCAGACAAATAACAAAATGTGGGATAATTGCAAAACCTCACCTGTTGACATCCAATCTTTATGGTGGACTGTAGACATTGCTGGTCATTGGGGGGGGGGAAATTCCTTCTTACTTTTGGAGACCAATGGGGGTTGGGCAACTGAATGGGTGCCCCATGCTTACTGTTTGAGAGAACCCCCACAGAGGAAAATATCCTGGGGTTCCACAGAACCCTGGTTGAACTGATGGAATTGAGTTTGAATGGTCAGTTTACAGTCTTCCATGCCATAGATCCTGGCAGAGTTGATCCTGGCCTGTTACCCCATTCAGAAGCCACGTGGGGTGATTAGGAGGAATGTCCTCTCGCATAGGAGGGCTATGCAGATGCCTGTAAAGGAAATTTTTTTTCTGCCCAAAATGTGACATGGCTAGAAGCAACACCTACGGTAATTAAGATTCAAATTATGCCAGATTTGCTCTTGCCTAAACTTCAGGAAGTCTTGGAGGGACTGGTCCAGGATCTGCATTTCCTGAATATATGGAGACACATAGAGGTTCAATACTTAACGTTGAACTGATTTATTTTTTGTCTTCAAATACACATTACTTTACTATACTAATTTACTATATCCATGCATTTTTATGGAAGACTAAATTACATTGTTTGGTCTAGTACAATGGTTATTGGGACAGAAAATGAGGGTGTGCAAGCCTTGCCTGAAATGGAACGTTGAGTCACAAATAAGGGGCAGGGACCATTGACCGGACATAGTCTGCTACAGAAGAAAGATGTATTTTATTCTCTACCACTGAATGGTGGCAAATGTGTCCTGCTTCCATTGTCACATAACCCTACTGAATAATGTAGGAATGTTGCTTGAAAGGCCACCATCATCCTCCACCAGCTTTTACTTAAGAGTACCTTTTTTGAAATGTATACAAAACACTAATATCTCATGTCCTCTCTAGCTGGTCTGCAGTGGAAGGTCCTGCCAGTTTCTGCCAATGTTGTGAGACGAGCACTTGCTTTAATGTCAATTATTTGAGGATAGGTAGAACAATCGGGCTTGGAAGACCAAGAGCATTTGGGAAAAGAGAGGCCTTGGAAGGTATGTTTTTAACCTGCTATTATTATTTATAACCAATTATTGCTGTTATTATTTATAACCAACAGTGATGTACATTAAATAGGGGTTTAAGTTGGCAAATACATTGATACAGGGCAGAGGACCTTGCCCCAAAAGCTTAAATTGAAGATGGCTATAGGTCATCCTGACACATTGATGGCAATTGAGGCTTCTTGTCTTATGTTTTGTCTATAAGATGTTTTCATCCTCTAAGGAAGCCAGCTTCAGGAAAGCTAAATGCCCTCAATTTCTCAGATGCCAAGTAGGCAAGCTCAAATCTTAAACCTGAAATGCAAAATCTCAAACACTGCTTCAAGACAGTCCAGTGGCCAACTTAGGAGGTATTGACACAAATGTCCTAAACCCCTAACTGCTAAGCTAGCATCCTTCGTAAAGAGAGTTATCTTTTGATTGCAGGAAGGGTCGGAACCTGATATGTTGACTGCTGCCCCAACCTTGGAAACAGTTTGTCGGGGGGGCTCTTTCAATGGGATGTCATGATACAGATTTCTAAAAACTGGTCTGACATAGGTGGTTACACAGTAGAAAGCTACAACCTGACTGCTTAATATTGCTATAAGGGTCACCATTGAAGAGTCTTCCTTGCAACAAGGGAAAGATCAAAGGGTTTAGAGGGCAACCAGAACACACCCTCTTGACTATTCCATTGCACTCGTAAACTCCTTTTAAATGCCTTGAAGGTATATAATGCACTAGTACTCTAATACACATGAAGCTGCATTAACTGCGAGCTCCTAACTGTAATGAAATCTCGATGTCTGTTGACCCATTCAATGCCTTTTCTCTTACAGAACCCATTGTTGAAAATGAAAAAACTGTGACCACTTTGGGACCTCTGTTTGTGATTGGGCCTAAACAGAATAAAATGGCAGTGACAAATGAAGATTCTACCCCTGCGGGGCTCTGGGTAATAGTGGCTGCCGGATGCCTCAGTCTTCTTGTTGTCCTAATGTGTGTAGCACTCATCCGAAAGCCTCTGAAAAAGTCACTGAAGTCACACGCTGTCCACTCTGTTGAAAATTAAAGAATTTCATTTAACCTGATCTACTGACTTTCATGGCATGATGTATCTATTGCCACTCAAAAAAGGGTTGAGGGTTCTTGCATAAATTTGAACTTCAAATGTGAATGTGTCTTATGGTGGTCATAAAAAGGCTTCTGTTTAAACATGCTTGTTGAGCAGAAACTTTTATCCCAATGAGGACAACACTTGAGGCTAGAGAAATGCCATACACGCTTGCCTAAATATCACATTTGTCGTCCTTACGTATGTGGAGGCTTTTGACTAAAAAGATCACATTTGTACGATTAGTGAACTTTTGTTCTCTTCAGTACAGTAGGTATGGATTTCCCAAGATTAAACATATTTCATTGTTGGATAAGTGTCTCCCTGTCGAAGGCTTTTGTGGTTTTGTGAATATCTCCAATGGGGGCACAGACAAATACAAGCTGGATGAGTTAAGCTTTTTCACCTAACCCTATACTAAAAGTTTTTGGAGATGCGTTTAAAGGGGTAACCCTTCTCATGAGGGGAACTTTGACTTCATCAATTAGAGACAAAGACCCTTCATCTAAAGGTGTCTGGTGGATGGAATAATAGATGATGCCTCTTCTGCTTTGGTTGCTCCAAGGGCTGTGCCAGACAAGTTTTAGTTCACATTGGATGCTTTCAGATTCCTGGAAGTAGATGTCTCTGGTAGGAATTATTTGAATTGGTTTGAACAGATGGGTCCCATGAAAAAATGAAAATGGTCTTTCCATTCCAGATCTAATAACCTGTCTCTTGGGAGTTGTTGCAGCCACCCAGGTTCCGTGAACAAAGCTTGCTATCCTTTTACTGCATAATGTCAGTTAGCTCTCAATGCCACTTGAGTTACAGTTCAATGGCTATGGTGAAGTATTTGGACTTGACATCTAAAGAAAGGCTGTGTAGAAAAATAACATTGAGGATTTCTTGACTAAACTGCCATGAGCATTTGATTTGGTTACAAATGGAAGCAATTGGCTAGACATAAGTAAGTTCTAAAGATGTACTGTATTTATTAACCCCAGAAGAGAATGAGCATCTGTGGCTGAAATACCATCTACTAACTTCTGTTCTGATTCCAGTCTCTGACACCCAGCGTCACTTAACACTTCCGACTGCTTGTTTAAAAAATGGTATTTCAAGCAAGTCATGTCACTGGATACAAATCAGTCCTTTACACACCTTCAGGTCAAGACTGAGAATATTTGAATACATATATGTGAAGTGACCTCTAGACACTTGTCAAGTGTGAGTCTTCTCATTTATACCGGGGGAAGATTATCTACTCAATACACTGGCTTTTCCCCATCCTAAATGGTACCATTTTGGAATGTAGGATGGAACACTGATTTATTTCATGTGTCCTCTAGCTGCTCTGCAGTGGAGAGCTATGCCTTAACCCTAGCAGGAGGAGGAAGATGCAGATTTGGAAGACCAAGAACATTTGGGAAAAGGGAGGCCTTGGAAAGTATGTTAACCTGCAGCGGACATAGTGCCAACATAAGCTGGGGGTGTGGGGGAAATGATAGGGAAGCTGATGCCTCTGCTCAATAGAGCTTATGTTCAAAGATGACTATAGGTGAACTTGAGATGCAGGAACTCAGTGAGTGACAAGTGAGGCCTGAAAGATGTGTTTTCCTCCAAGGAAATTCAAAATCCCAAATTCAAGCTAAATATCCTTGTTACCCTTATAACAAATGCCAAGGCAAGCTCAAATCATATCCACAACCTGAAGTACAGAGAATGTGTAGACATACTTCATCTTGGATAGCTAGAAAAGGCAGAACGTTTTGACTGCTACCTCTCAATATGGGTGTGATTTTCCTTGGGGACTTTAATTTTTGCATAAGTAGAACAAGAACATTTTCAGAGGGCAACTAAACACAAGGAGTTCTAACCAAGCCACCCCTTGCCACAATTTTTGACTTTTAATCTTTTTTTAAATGGTCTCTTAGGGTCTACAATGCACCAGAACTTTTAACTACATTGACTGCAAGATTTAAATAGCATGGAACTGTAAAGAAATCTGAAGGTGCCTGTTGACCCATTCAATGCTTTTTCTCCTACAGAACCCATCATTGACTACTGTGATTACTTTGAGACCTCTGCTTGTGATTGGACCATAACAGAGCAGAATGGCAGTGATAAAGGAAGACTCTGCCCCTGTGAAGCTCTGGGTAATGGTGGCTGCCTGATGACTCTGTCTTCTCATTGTCTTAGTGTGCGTGGTGCTTATCAGAAAGTCTCTAAGGAAACCACACGTTCTGTCTGTTGAAAAAAAAAACATCTTTTACTGCTGCCCAAAAGAGGGATTCGCAAGGGGGGTTCAACAGCAGATTAAGAATTGTGGGATGTATGGCAGGTGACCCCAAAATTATTCAAAATCTGCTAATAAAATGGGTAGACAGGAATTTTTTTTTTGACCTGCAATGATACATTTCTTGTCAAAAATTGATTATGAGTACAAGAAAAAGCATAAATATGTAGACAGTTAATGAGAAATTGTGGCAATCTAAATAGCTCTAGAAATTTCATAGCTGACCAGTGTGTAAGGTCCATTGAGCAAATAATTGCCCATAACATCCACCATCAATATATTTGTACACACTGTTTGCATGTGTGGTGGATTTATCAGATGCATTTTGCCTGCTTTTGGCTTCCTCAGGGGTAATAGCATGTTTGTAATTTTAGGTTAGGTACTGAAAATAATATAAATATTGTAATAACTAGTGTACCATTAACTCTTCTAACATATGTCAATATTCTTATCTCAATTAGATATATAGAGATGGGTTCTTAATAAACATGTGAAATATGTTAAGAACCCATCTCTATATATCAAATTTTTATAGGAATATTAACAATGTTAACTAGTTTGTACACATGGGGATCTCCCAGAATGAACATAGGTCAGTTAGATGGGCATCTTCTATGAAAGGGTCTTTAAATTTCTCTCCTGCGGACGACTTGCAATTTCCTTAAATGTTTGTCTTCGTTGGCAATCACTTCTACAAGCAGAGCAATGAATGGGGGCATAGACAGATAGAAGACGAAGTAATCTAAGCCTCCCACTCTAGTAATCTAAAATATAGTAAAGATAGTAGATCTTTCAAAGCCTCTGTGCACTATGCTGTAAATTCTAGGCCTAATGTCAGAGGTGACATTGCATGAATGGTGGTAATTTAGATCAGGGTTTCATGGGACCCTAGGGTTCTCCAGAGGTTGCTAGGGTTTCTATGAGTTATTTGTGAGTCAGGTCAGTTTAATAGCTAACAAGATCATTGGTGGTATATTTCTGATGGCCTTCGATGTAGAAGACCTTTCCACTACCCACCACACCAACTGGGAGTTGTAGATATAAAAGGGGTCCTCTAGAGACCTGGTCTGGATCATGGCTCCTGAAGGCACAGGACTGATTTCCAGCTGTCAGTGTCCCACTGAACTTATGGTTTCCTGGTGGTATATAGAGGAATACGCTCAGATCTCATTAAGACAGCTGAAACTAGATGACATCAATAACCAGACTACAATTGTAATAGTTCCCTGAAGACCACAGTGTTCATGCTTAATGTCATCATTTATGAACCCTGGTTGTGTCTCTCATCCAGTTTCTCCAGAGGTTGCTAGGGGTTCCTTAAGCAATTTGTGACCCTCAGGTCAGTTTACCTGACACAATCCCCTTTTTTTGCTATCTCTATGGTGACATTCTTCACCATGGTTAGCAATGAAAGAGACCTTCTTCCCAATGACCACCACACTAATGTACTGTGAGCTGTGGATATAGTAAATATAGCCAGTGTTCTCTGAAGACCTGGAAATTACTTCAAGGGTTCCCTATGTTAAAAAGGTTGAAGAGCATTGTCATAGAGGGAACGCCAAACAAGGTGTTGGGAGATATTCTTTTGGTCTAACATGATACAAGGGATGAAGAATAACAAGCCTTTAAAAAAATGAATGTCATTTTTAAAGGAAGGCATCTTATACATTGGTCAGAAAGGTTGGGGTATTCACCAGGTAGATTGACACAACATAAGTGATTATTAGTCTGCTTCATCAGAATGTTTACAGGCTGATACTTTTACTAGAGGTTGCATCAATTCACCCACTGAATTCCTCATCCATTGTGGCTGACATATAAAGAACCTACCATTAATAAACAATGTTTAAAGAAAATTAAACTTTGACCTACCAGTGCAAAAAGTACCACTACCTCTGTCTTTGTCCCTTTTTGTCATTTTCAAACGTTGGGAGGTATGTTTTTTAACAATAATTAGGGCATTATGGGAAGATAAGGTGTCAGGGGTTCGCAGTGAATAATTCAATCAGAAAATGCAGTATATCCTTTACTGAATCAATGTGATTTTTGGGGTCCTTAAAAATAAACGGTAACACCAAGTGTGATGTCTGGGGCTCTGCACCCAACTCCAGGATCTCCAGCTTGAAAACAGTAGCTATGTATGGTGCCCTCCAGGATCCCCAACTTGGAGGCAATCACTCCAATGATAAACTGATGATGTGATGTGTTCACAGAATTTATTTGGGGTATCAATAAGCATTCCATGGCCTGAGAACATTTTTAATGAGCTCATTACAGACATCCTTGTAAGAAAACACATGATCACACATTGGGTGTATGAACCAGGATCAAAAACACACATATTAATTTTTTTTTAGAAACTCAGGTTTTTGCAGTATAATCATAGACATGAATATGTATGCACCCCATAACACAGAGCCCTAAGGGTATGACTACACAGGAGACCTAAAAACCCAATCCTGCCTTTACAACCCTTACTATAATAATTAGTACTACCCAATAATTACTGAAACACAAAGTTCTCTATGGTATGAGCTACATTATTTGGATGTGTTCACAGAATTTGTTTGGGGCATCAATAAGCATTACATGGCCTGAACACATATTTAATGAGCTCATTACACAAATCCTTGTAAGAACACGCATGATCACACATTGGCTGTATAAACCTCATACCACATACAGAACTGTGTGAATGAGCCCCAAGACTACTGCTATACCAAATATTTTAAAAACTCAATTCTTTTGTTAACATCCCTTGATATAATAATCACTAGGATTAGCCAATAATTACTGAAACGCACAGTTCCCCATGGTATGAGCTACACTAGCAGTATGTGGTAGCATCTTGTAGCAATTATTGGCACATTGCAGAGCATTGTGCACTAATGTGAGGTTATACTGGTACTCTATAGGGAGCCAATTGCTCCACCTGTTTTCCAATCATTATCTACCCATAGAAAATTTAGTAGTGGTGAGTGGTTGAAGGTCAGGCAAGTCCCTGCTAATGGTTAAAGCTCTCAGAAGTGATTGGAATCAACATTGCTGCTTAGCCCTAATGCTGATTGGGCCAGCCATTGTGGTGTGGTGATGACCTGCCCCAGCCGGGGGTAATAATGGCTGGTAGGTGGTGTATAAAGGGCAGATCTTTCTCCCTCATTCTCTGTACTGTTTCTGTAGCAGTCAGGATGGGGTTGAGGAGTAACTGTAGTTTGTTGTTACTGCTGGCTTTGCTTTATGGCCCAGGGTTTGGCTTGGGTGATGGAGTGTCAGGGAAACACAGGCGCCAAGCAGATCGCTGGAGGAGCTACCAGCAGAATATACCTCGCCAGGTTTCCTATAGATCAGGCTCCAGAGAGTTTCACTGGGGAGGTAATGAGCCTGTGGTTGGTTTTGGTACTTTGAGAAGTGGGGCTGCAAGGGGTTCTTCTGCTGGACGTGTTAGTGAAAGGCTCAGGCAGCTCCCACAGGTCACTGGAAGGTCCCCTGTCGGTCTTCAGTGTGGAGAGGACAACATGGTTGTCAGTGTTGCAAGAGACTTTTATGGGACTGGAAAGTTAATTAAACCTTCTGATCTGAGCCTGGGACCTCAAGGCTGCAAGCCGAGCACCCAAAGTACTGATAATTTGGTTATCTTCCAGGTTAACCTCCAGGACTGTGGCAACACTTTGCAGGTAATATCTATATCTTATATATTTTTTCAATATTCTTGTATATTGCATTTATTCAGGGTATTGTAGGAACATCCACTGTATTGCACCTTTTATTGGTCTAGGCTAATATGGCTATAAAGTACAGGTAGATGCCCACTATCTTGTTTTTAAGGTCTGCTACTCAAAGCCTTATGATTTCTGCAATGTAAACCCTCTGGCATTCCTAGTTAGGACCAATAACCACAGATGTTAAAGCAAGTGAGGTTACTCTAAACGTACAAGATCTATCTTTCCTTGAACTTGCTGTTCTATAGATGCATTTTGATGCATGGAATTATTTTTACATCCAATGAAGCAAGGCTCTTTGTCTGTAATATAGTCCATGATTTTTATAGGTGCCATGAGTTTGCAAACCTTGTTCTCTATTGGGTTATACTGCCTGGGCACCTGCAGAACAGTGAAGCAGCAATGGTTAAATAAAATTGTTGAAAGTCTTCCTCATTGCCAACAACTAGGATTCCAAATAAATCTGCAATGGTGCTTCTGGTATTTACACTGTGTGTGGAAGGAAATTAGACACCTCTTGACATTATGACTTTCAGCTGATATAAAGGAGCTACTGATGCTAACTGGGATAAATAGGTTGTGGGGTTTTTTCTACATGTGGCCTGGGTCAGTTTTTGGATGGCTGGACTTCATGCCACTGCTTCTTGGGTAGCATTTTGAGAGCAGGCCATATCTATAGCAGCTAATGTTCCCTTGGCCTGCATGTTTTAATGTTCTAGGTAACTGTTTTTTCAAGTTGTATAGCTTATGAGAATACACCATATTAAAAAGTGTAATCATGATCTTGGGCAACTCCAAACCATGCCTTCAATAGTCAATTCTATCTTCTAACTTAGAAAAGCCTTTTCCACCTCTCCTGCACTTTGATCTTTAGGTATCATAGCTCTTGGAGTGAAGATCAGCAATGCAAGTGATGGGTGAAGAACATTCTTCTGTCACTGTACAAAGCAATCATTCTTGTGGGAGATGGAACAGGTAGACTCTTGGGGCCACTTGTACTGCCAAACTGATTGGCAAGACTTGAATTTAAAAAATGTTTTGAAGTGGGCCCGGTCATCCCACAGAGTTTAAAAAAAAAATTCCATCAGTTTTATTGGACATATTTTACATACAAAAGCTACCCTACTTCCTACATAAAAAAATTATGTAGAAATAAATGGGTAAAGTAGTGCCAGCAAAGAGCTCCATGCCTGTTAGAAAATTGGGATATATACTACAGACACTTCCTGGTATGTCAGTTCTTTCCCAATTTTTGCATGGAGCTGCAATAACAGTTAAAAATATAACCCATCCTACAAGGTAATCTGAATTTTTAAAATGGTAGTTCTCTGGTTAGGTCATGGACTCAAACTTTATAAGCATATTGGCTTGATTAGTAGTTTTGAACAATTGCTGCCTTCAAGATTTTTGTAATAAGTGGAGCTGCTGTCTAATGTTCTGCTCTTGCACAGATGACTGAAGAATTTGTGATCTATTCTACCAGCTTGAACTACAACCCAACCTCACTGATTCCAATCATCAGAACCAACCCAGCTGTGGTCCCCATAACATGCTACTATGACCGGTAAGTCTACAATAGGCTGTGATGCAGGTC
>NC_092859.1:5709745-5717279 GCF_032062135.1 Pyxicephalus adspersus
CAAGAGGACGCCTCTTCAGCCTTCCTTGCTCCAAGGGTCGTGCCCGACAAGTTACAGTTCACAGTGGATGCCTTCAGATTCCTGGCAGTAGATGTGTCTCTGGTAAGGGTAATCTGAATTGGTTGCAACAGATGGGTTTCCTTGAAGAAAATTAAAACTACCTTTCTATTCCAGATCTACATAACCTGTTTTTTGAGAGCTGCTGCAACCACCCAGGTCCCAGATTCATGAACAAAGCCTGCTCATTTAACAAAGCTACAAACGGGTGAGACTGCAAGAAGCAGTCTTGGAGATACTGGACCAGAATCTGCATTTCCTGAAAATATGGAGACATTTAGAGGTTCAATTCTTAACATAGAACTGGTTTAAAACAAAGCTAATTGGTTGGGAGCTCCTACATAACTAGGTTCTTTAAGTAGGTCCTCTGAAAAACATATTGGCAGAAATACAAAAGGGGTTTTATGTCTTCACGTACACATTACTTTTAATATCAAAATGCATTTTTATGGAGAACTATATTCCCTTGTTCAGTCTAGGACACTGGTTACTGGGACAGTAAATGAGGGTACACGAGCCTTGCCTAATAGTAAGCTGACATGAACATTGAGGTACAAATAAGGGGGGACCATTGACTATATTGTTAATTTTATGATGCTGCTACAAAAGAGAATGTATTTGATTCTCCACCACTGAATGGCAGTAAATGTATCCAGCTCCCAGGCTTAATAAAACCCAGCTTCACATAACCCTACTGATGTAGGAATATTGCTTAAAAGGCCACCATCCTCTTCACCAGATTTTACCTTCTTTAAGGGTACTTTGTTTCAAAAAAAAAAATAGACCACTAACATCTCATGTTCTCTCTAGCTGGTCTGCAGTGGAAGGCCCTGCCAGTGTCTGCCAATGTTGTGAGACGAGCACTTGCTCTAATGTCAATTATATGAGGCCAGGTGGAACAATGGCACTTGGAAGACCAAGAGCACGTGGGAAAAGAGAGTCCTTGGAAGGTATGTTTTTAACCTGCTATTATTATTTATAACTAATTATTGCTGTTATTATTTATAACCAACAGTGATGTACATTAAATAGGGGTTTAAGTTGACAAATACACTGATACAGGGCAGAGGACCCTGCCCCAAAAAGCTTAAATTGAAAATGGCTATGGGTCATCTTGACACACTGATGGCAATTGAGGCTTTATGTCTATAGGATGATGATTGCGAATTGTCAGATGCCAAGTAGGCAAGCTCAAATCTTAAACAGGCCTGAAATACAAAATATCATAACACTGCTTCAAGACAGTCCAGTAACCACCATAGGAGTTATTGACACAAAAGTCCTAAACCCTTAACTTCTAAGCTAGCATCCTTTGTAAAGAGCATTATCTCAATTGCAAGAAGGGTCAGAATCTGATATGTTGACTGCTGCCCCAACCTTGGAGAGTTTGTCAGGGGGGCTCTTTCAATGTGATGTCATGATACAGATTTCTAAATGCTGGTCTGACATAGGTGGCTACACAGTAGAAAGTTACAACCTGACTGCTTAATATTGCTATCAGGGTCACCATTGAAGAGTCTTCCTTGCAACAAGGGAAAGATCAAAGGGTTTAGAGGGCAACCGAAACACAGCCTCTTCTCTAATCTATTGAACTCATAATCTCCTTTATAAATGCCTTGAAGGTATATAATGCAATAGGACTCTAATACACATGAGTTGAAGCTGTGAATAGACTGCAAGCTCCTAACTAATGAAATCTGGAGATGTCTGTTGACCCGCTCAATGCCTTTTCTCTTACAGAACCCATCATTGAAAATGAACAAACTGTGACCACTTTGGGACCTCTGCTTGTGATTGGGCCAAAACAGAGTAAAATGGCAGTGACAAATGAAAATTTTACCTCTGCGGAGCTCTGGGTAATAGTGGCTGCCGGATGCCTCAGTCTTCTTGTTTTCCTAATGTGTGTAGCGCTTATCCGAAAGCCTCTGAAGTCTCGCTATGTCCGCTCTGTTGAAAATTAAAGAAATGTCATTTAATCTGGTCTACTGACTTTCATTTACAGATGGCATGATGTATTTGTTGCCTCTCAAAAAAGGGTTTGAGGGTTCTCGCATCACATTTCAAGTTAAAACCAAATTAACGTGTGTCTTATGGTGGTCATAAAGGCTTCTGTTTAAATATGCTTATTGAGCAGAAACCTTTATCCTAATGAGGACAACACTTGAGGCTAGAGAAATGCCATACACGCTTGCCTAAATGACATTTGTCATCCATAAGTATGTGGAAGCTTTTGACAAAAAAGGTCCCATTTGGACGATTAGTGAACTTTTGTTCTCTACAGTACAGTAGATATGGATTTCCCAAGATTAAACATTCACTGTTTGACAAGTATTTTCCTATCAAAGGCTTTTCAAAATCTTTGTCCGGGGCTAAAATTCACAAACTTTTGGTTTTGCAACTATCATTACAAGCAGAGGAATGAATATCTCTGATGGCACAGACAAATGCAAACTGGATGGGTTAAGCTTTTTCACCTAACCCTATACTAAAGTGTGTGTGTGTGTGTGTGTGTACTTTGACTTCTCCAATTGGAGACAAAAACCCTTCATCTAATGGTGGATGGTATAATAGATGACTCCTCTGCTTTCATCACTCCAAGGGCTGTGCCAGACAAGTTTCAGTTCACATTGGATGCTTTCATATTCCTGGAAGTGGATGTCTCTGGTAAGAGATATTTGAATTGGTTTGAACAGATGGGTGCCATGAAAAATTAAAATCTACCTTTCTGTTTAAGAGCTAAATAACCTGTTTCATGAGCTGCTGCAGGCTTCCAGGTTCTGTGAACACAGCTTGCTCATATAACAAAGCCCAAATTCAGAATTTTCTAACTAAACTGACATGAGCATTTGTTTTGGTTACAAATGGAAACAATTGGCTAGATGTAAGTTTGCTCCAAAGATGTACTGGATTTCCTAACTCCAGAAGAGACTTGGCATCTTTTGCACACCTTCAGGTCAAGACTGATAATATTTGAATACGTATGAAATGTCAAGTGACCTCTAGACACTTGTCAAGTGTCAGTCTTCTCATTTATACCAGGTGGAAGTTTCCCTACTCTACACACTGGCATTTTACCATACTTATTGGTGCCATTTTAGAATGTAGGATGGAACACTGACCACTACAAGAACATTTGGGAAAAGGGAGGTCTTGGAAAGTATGTTAACCTGCAACTGGCATAGTGCCAACATAATAATCAGGGGGATGTCAGGACAATGATAGAGAAGTTGATGACCCTGCCCAATATAGCTTATGATCAAAGATGACTATAGGTGAACTTGAGATGCAGGAATTCCATGGATGACAAGTGAGGCCTGAAAGATGTTTTCCTCTAAGGAAATGCAAAATCCTTAAAGCTAAATTTCCTTGTTCCTCTCAAAACAAATTCTGAGGCAAGCTCAAATCATATCCATAACCTGAAGTACAGAAAATGTGCAGACATAACATCCTCTTGGATAGCTAGAAGGGGCAGAACTTGTATTGACTGCTACCTCTCAGCTGGGGGTGATTTGCTTTGGGGACTTTCAATGGGATGTCATGATTACGGATTCCTTTAATTCTGCCTAAAAAAATGGATCACAGAGGAATGGAACACAAGGAGTTATAACCAAGCCACCCCTTGCCAATGTAAGTGACTAGTGTTGTTGTTCATCCCAATGTTCGAACCGAATATGACCGTTCAAATTTTGCTGAATTTGAATACCCGAATTTGACCCTCCCACAATGCCTAAGGACCTCCCCCGTGATGCCTAGGGCCCTCCAATTAGAGCAGGGATGCCCTCCTCCATGTTTGTTGTGGCAGGCAGCCGATTGGGTGTCTGTCACTGCATGCCACACAGGCAGCCATTGGCCTATATAAGGCCAAGGTGTGCCTGCATTTACCACTCCTGACAGATTTGCTAGCATCACTACCTTTCTGTGCTGCTTGGCTTGCTTTGTCAAAGTGAAAAAAAGTGCTTTACTTTGTTAGACTGTGTCACACTCACACTATTAGTCAGATAGATTGTTGGATTGTACTGTATTGGTGCAGTCCTGAAATCTACTGTACTCAGACAGGTAGAGTGTTTAACTGTTAGCTAGATAGATAGATAGATCGTCAGTCAGTGTGTTACATACACACACCCGTCGGCAGGGTCCCCTCGCTGACTGCGTGCACAGTATCACACTTGTACTGAGAGACAGACACACAGACGCAGTGTATACTGCAGTATATAGTTTGTATACTGTGCTGCATATTACAAGCGTCACCACTGAAGCAAAGTGCTGCATACAACACACAGTGCACTTGCATTTTTTGTGTCAACCCCCCCCATCAAAAAATCCACTTACTGTAAAAATTGATATACATATATCATATTAGCTACAAAGTATTTTGCAGGGTGTCAAGCCACATCTACAAGCATTTTTTGAAGATGCTCAGTTGTTTCAGTCATCTGATGAAGAGAGTCAGTTCACAGGCTTTCCCCCTAGTTACTTTTCACCAGAACACTCTGAGCCAGACGTGCCAATTCAAACTGTCTCTAAAAGGCCGCTTCTTCCTTTTGGCACATTTAGGGAAACTGTCTTATCTGATAATGATGATGATGATGATGTCCTTGATCCGACATGGGGCGACCAAGGAGATCATCATAGGCAGGAAGAAAAGGAGGAGGAGGTTGCAGAGCGCCCTCAAAGGGGGAGAGGGAGGAAGAGGGAGGATCAGGGTAAAAGCTATCCACACTCTGCATTCTTCAAGTACCAGTGAGGCAAGTCATAGACATAAATCGTGGGAAGCTGTCACCCTAGCTGTGCCTCAACAACCGTGGACTGCCACCATGAGCACCAGCTCCAGAGCACCTTTTGGCCCAGTTAAATGTTCGCCAGTGTGGGCATTTTTTAATGTCCATAGTGATGACAACACTATGGTCATCTGTAAACTGTGTGCTCAACACTTGAAATGACGCTAAAACCCAAACAAACTTGGAACAAGTTGCATGAGCACTCATTTAAAAAGCCATCACCCAGTAACCTGGCGGGAACAACTGGTCAAAGCACAGAGCTCTGTGCAACCACCTCCGCCCAAGCTCAAACTGCTCGATCTACCTCTGCTGCCTTTCCTCCTTCTGCCACCAAAGTTACCCATGCTGCTGCCCACAATTTGAATGTGGCATGTAGCCGAGCATTACCTTTTTCAGGCTCCACCAGCGGTAAGCAGGAGCTCAAACGCAGATCGGCTGCTGTTTGTCGCATTGCTAGCAGCCAGGACCAGGCATCACTGCCATCCCACACAACTTCTACCCCATCATCCAATGTTTCTGTGGTTAGCATTAGCAGCATCCAACCTTCCATCCCCCAGATGCTGGAGTGCAAGAGGAAATGGACCAAATGACTCCAAAACAAAGCTAATCAATGCGGCAATTCCACAGCTGATTGCGTTAAAGCTCCTCCGTTACCGGCTGGTGGACTCCAATGCGTTCTGTTACGCATTCCTCTGCACGTATGTTATGCCTAAGCCACAGTATTTTGCAGAAAAATGTGTTCCTGCTTTGCAGGAACGCTTGCAGAGCAATGTGTCTATGGCCCTGCAGCACTCTGGCAAGGTGCACCTGACAACCAACAGTTGGTCGAGCAAGCATGGAGTGGGAAGATATATTTCATATTAAGCTCACTGGGTAACTTTGGTGGCAGCAGAGGAAGATGAAGCTGCAGCAAAGCCTGCATACCTACCTCTGGCAAGAGCACATCGCCGTACAATTTGCTCCTCAACCTTCTCTGCTACCTCCTCCATTGAATCTTGTGCCTCAACCCCTGTTCACCCTTGAGCATCTGTTCACCGCCAGCAACAACCTGCAGTTTGCTATTTCGGTGCACAATTCAGATGTTGCCACACAGTCCTGAGGTTGTGAAGCCTGGGTTCCCTCAGCCACACAGACGCAGCCATCCTAGGTGCCTTGCGGGAGCAGGAGGACATATGGCTATCTCCTAACAGACTTCAGCCAAGCAAGGTCGTACCATGCCTGGCTCACATAATGAACCTGATAGTACAGCGCTTCCTTAGGAATTACCCAGGCCTCCAGCCGCTGGTCCTGAAGGCCAGAAAGTTGTCAGCACTTTTCCTCCGGTCGTACACAGCCAGTGCCAGATTGGTGGATTTACAGCGAAATCTCAACCAGCCAGTGCACCGGTTAATTTGAGATGTGGCCACACATTGGAATTCCACCTTGTACATGCTGCAGCGGCTGGCTGAACAACAGAAAGTGGTGGTGGATTACGAGTCTGTTAGTTTCAGACATATACCTACACTACCTTTCTTCAGCCCTGTGGAGTGGCTGCAAACTGAGGACTTGTGCACTGTATTGTCACCTTTTGAAGAGCCCACCAGGATGATCAGCAGAGATCAGGCCTGTGTCAGTGACACCATCCCCATCATATGCCTGCTGGAACAGATGATGGTGGATCTCGGACACGATACAGAGCAAACGCTGCATCAAGAGATGAAGTTTCAAACATCATCCCAGACATGCGTGCCTACTATACATAGTGCACCACAAATCCAGGAAGAGGATGAGGAGGACATTGCAGGCATGAGAGAAGGGGAGGAAGGGGCAGAGGAGGATATTGAGGGTACATGGCATCCATCCACCCAAACACAAGGTGGCATGTTCCGTGGATGGCAAGACCAGGCGGAGGAGGAGGACGACCCTGTGCTGCTGTTCGACACACAGGAGTGTGGGTCCAGAATTACCCCAGCTGTGGGTAGTTTGACATGACAGCCTTCATGCAGGTGTGCATAGCCAAAGATCCACGCAAACAACACATAAAAACAAAGACTGACAACCATTGGATTGCAACATTACTGGATCCACGTTACAAGCCTGAGATACGACAACTGATCTTGCCCCAATACAGGGGACCTAAAATGCAGCACTACCAAGAAGTGCTTGTAAGGGACTTGTGCTCAGCCTTTCCAGCTGGCAGCAGCAGCAGCAGCAGGGATCCCTATGGCAGTTCTACCATCCATGGGAGCCAAACAACTGCTTTAGGCGGCATGAGTGGCAGCAGCAGTAGAGGTCGCCTAAGCCACACTATGCAGGCTTTTTTTCAGCAGAAGCAAGCTGCCAGTCGTGCAGCAATTGCCAATGACATTCAGCAGCGGTACTAATGGTCATGGTGCAGGAATACCAGAGCTCTGCATGGGACATCTGCAACCTGCAAAGCAAGGACCCACTGGGCTACTGGGTATCCAAGCTTAAGCAGTGGGCCCTCTGCCTTTATGTACTTTGAGGCCTATATCATTTGTAATGGAGCTGTGTGATTCATAATTAAATATTTGATTTTTTAGTAGAGAAATACATACATTTTCTGTCCTTTTGGATAGATAGCAAGTGGTATCAAAAATAATTATCTGTATTTTTTTACAGAAATTTTTCTGTGTATTTTGATAGATAGCAAGTGGTATCAGAATGAAATATCTGTATTTTTTTTACAGAAATACAGA
>NC_092859.1:5718021-5729088 GCF_032062135.1 Pyxicephalus adspersus
TATCTGTATTTTTTTTACAGAAATAGAGACATTTTTCCGTTTATTTTGATAGATAGGAAGTGGTATCAGAATGAAATATCTGCATTTTTTTTACAGAAATAGAGACATTTTTCCGTTTATTTTCATAGCAAGTGGTATCAGAATTATCTGTATTTTTTTTTTACAAAAAAAACCTACATATTTCTGTTTATTTTGATAGCAAGTGGTATCAAAATAAAATATCGGTATTTTTTTTTTTACAGAAATACAGAAATGTTTCTGTTTATTTTGATAGATAACAAGTAGTATCAGAATTAAGTATCTGTATTTTTTTTACAGAAATACAGAATATTTTCTATTAATTTTGATAGCTAGCAAGTGGTATCAGAATTAAATATCTGTATTTTTTTACAGAAATAAAGAAATGTTTCTGTTTATTTTGATAGATAGCAAGAGGTATAAGAATTAATTATGTGTATTTTTTTTACAGAAATACAGAAAGTTTTCTGTTCATTTTGATAGATAGCATGTGGTATCAGAATTAAATATCTGAATTTTTTTTTACAGAAATTGTTCTGTTGATTTTGATAGATAGCCAGTGGTATCAGAATTATTTATCTGTATTTTTATTACAGCAATACAGAATTTTTCTGTTTATTTTGATAGATAGCAAGTGGTATCAGAATGAAAAATCTGGGTTTTTTTACAGAAATACAGACATTTTTCTGTTTATTTTCATAGATAGCAAGTGGTATCAGAATTAATTATCTGTATTTTTTTTACAAAAAAAAACTACATATTTCTGTTTATTTTGATAGCAAGTGGTATCAGAATGAAATATCTGTATGTTTTTTTTTACAGAAATACAGAAATGTTTCTGTTTATTTTGATAGATAACAAGTAGTATCAGAATTAAATATCTGTATTTTTTTTTTACAGAAATTTTTCTGTTCATTTTGATAGATAGCATGTGGTATCAGAATTAAATATCTGAATTTTTTTTACATAAATTGTTCTGTTGATTTTGATAGATAGCCAGTGGTATCAGAATTAATTATCTGTATTTTTATTACAGCAATACAGAATTTTTCTGTTTATTTTGATAGATAGCAAGTGGTATCGGAATGAAAAATCTGTTTTTTTTTACAGAAATACAGGCATTTTTCTATTTATTTTGATAGAGAGGAAGTGGTATCAGAATGAAATATCTGTATTTTTTTTTTACAGAAATAGATACATTTTTCTGTTTATTTTCATAGATAGCAAGTGGTATCAGAATTTATTATCTGTAATTTTTTAACAGAAATACAGAAATTTGTTTGTTTATTTTGATAGATAGCAAGTGATAGCAAGTGGTATCAGAATTATTTATCTGTATTTTTTTTACAAAAAAAAAACTACATATTTCTGTTTATTTTGATAGCAAGTGGTATCAGAATAAAATATCTGTATTTTTTTTTTACAGAAATACAGAAATGTTTCTGTTTATTTTGATAGATAACAAGTAGTATCAGAATTAAATATCTGTATTTTTTTTACATAAATACAGACATTTTCTATTAATTTTGATAGATAGCAAGTGGTATCAGAATTAAATATCTGAATTATTTTACAAAATACAGAAATGTTTCTGTTGATTTTGATAGCAAGTGGTATCAGAATTTAATATCTTTTTTTTTTTACGGAAATAAAGACATTTTTCTATTTATTTTCATAGATAGCAAGTGGTATCAGAATTAAATATCTGTATTTTTTACAGGAATACAAAAATATTGCTGCTTATTTTGATAGATAGCAAGTGGTATTAGAATTAAATATCTGTATTTTTTTTACAGAAATACAGAAATTTTTCAGTTTATTTTGATAGATAGGAAGTGGTATCAGAATGGATTATCTGTATTTTTTTACAGAAATACAGAATTGTTTCTGTTTATTTTGATAGATAGCAAGTGGTATCAGAATTAATTATCTGTATTTTTGTACAGGAATACAGAAATGTTGCTGTTTTTTTTTTTTGATAGATAGCAAGTGGTATTAGCATTAAATATCTGTATTTTTTTTATAGAAATTTTTCTGTTTATTTTGATAGATAGCAGGTGGTATCAGAATTAAATATCTGTATTTTTTACAGAAATACAGAAATTTTTCTATTTATTTTGATAGATAGCAAGTGGTATCAGAATTAAATATCTGTATTTTTTTTACCGAAATACAGAAACTTTTCTGTTTATTTTAATAGATAGCAAGTGGTATCAGAATGAAATATTTGTATTTTTTTTACAGAAATACAGAAATTTTTCTGTTTATTTTGATAGATTGCAAGAGTTAGCATAACATATGATAACTCTTGCAATGTATGTATTTCTGTAAAAATGCAGATGGTTCATTCTGATACCACTTGCTATCTATCAAAATAAACTGCAAAATTTCTATTTTTCTATATAAAAAAATACAGATATTTAATTATGAATCTATTTTTTAGAGAGAAATACATTTTTTACGGCTATTTAGATAGATAGCAAGTGGGATTAGAATTCAATATCTGTATTTTTTTTGACAGAAATAAAGAAAATTTTATTTATTTTTTGGATAGGTACTAAGTGCTATCATAATAAAATATTTTTTTTTATGGATAAATATAGAAATTTTTCTGTCTTCTGTGATATATTACAAGAGGTATAATTTAGGATACCTCTTGCAATCTATAACAAAATATGTATTTCTGTAAAAAAAAAATACAGATATTTTATTATGATAGCACTTGGTATGTATCCTAAACTCATAAAAAATTCAGTATTCCTCTCCAAAAAATAGAGATAACTCATTCCGATCCCACTTTGCTATATATCTCCAAAGCCATAAAAAAATTCTATATTTCTCTACCAAAAATCTAGATATTTAATTCTGATAGCACTTTGTATCGATCCAAAAGACTATAAAAAATTCTATATTTCTCTACAGAAAATACAGATCTTTAGTTCTGATCCCACTTTGCTATATATCCCTAAAGCTATAAAAATGAATGTATTATTCTAGAAACAATACAGATATTTAATTCTGATAGCACTTGGTAGTTGGTATGTATCCAAAAGACCATAAAAAATCATATATTTTTCTCCAAAAACTACAGATATTTTATTCTGATAGCACTTGGTATGTATCCTAAAACCCATAAAAATGTATGTATTTATGTAAAATGCCCGTAACAGGGCTCACTGCCTCCTACTGCCTGTTACTGCTGCCGCCTTCCAGTACCCAACTCTAGATGCAAGACACTAATGCCGTCCACACTCCGTCTCAGAGCCCACCACCTCTTCCTCTTCCTGCTGTAAATGATGCTGCTGCCTGCCCAGTACCTGACATTAGATGCCAGAAACTAATGCCATCCACACTCCGTCTCAGACCCCACCGCCTCCTCCTCCTGCTGTAAATGATGCTGCCTCCTGCCCAGTACCTGACTGTAGATGCCAGAAACTAATGCCGTCCACACTTCGTCTCAGAGCCCACCGCCTCCTCCTCTTGCTGTAAATGATGCTGCCACCTGCCCAGTACCCAACTGTAGATGCCAGACACCAATGCCGTCCATGCTCCATCTCGGAGCCCACCGCCTCCTCCTCCTGTTGTAAATGATGCTGCCGCCTGCCCAGTACCTGACTTTAGATTCCAGACACTAATGCTGTCCACGCTCCGTTTTAGAGCTTACTGCCTCCTCCTCTTGCTGTAAATGATGCTGCCACCTGCCCAGTACCTGACTGTAGATGCCAGACACTAATGCTGTCCACGCTCCATCTCAGAGCCCACCGCCTCCTCCTCCTCCTGTAAATGATGCTGCCGCCTGCCCAGTACCTGACTTTAGATGCCAGACACTAATGCCGTCCACACTCCGTCTCAGAGCCCACCGCCTTCTCCTCTTGCTGTAAATGATGCTGTCACCTGCACAGTACCCAACTGTAGATGCCAGACACTAATGCCGTCCATGCTCCATCTCAGAGCCCACCACCTCCTCCTCCTGCTATAAATGATGCTCCCATCTGCCCAGTACCCGACTGTAAATGCCAGACACTAATGCCGTCCACGCTCCGTCTCAGAGCCCACTGCCTCCTCCTCCTGCTGTAAATGATGCTGCCGCCTGCCCAGTACCTGACTTTAGATTCCAGACACTAATGCAGTCCATGCTCCATCTCAGAGCCCACTGCCTCCTCCTCTTGCTGTAAATGATGCTGCCACCTGCCCAGTACCCGACTATAGATGCAAGACACTAATGCCATCCACGCTCTGTCTCAGAGCCAACCGCCTCCTCCTGCTGTAAATAATGCTGCCGCCGGCCCAGTACCTGATTTTAGATGGCAGATACTAATGCCGTCCACACTCCGTTTCAGGGCCCACCGCCTCCTTTTTCTGCTGTTACTGATGCTGCCACCTGCCCAGTAACCAGCTCTAGATGCCAGTTACCAATGCAGTCTCTGCTCCGTCTCAGAGCCCACTGCCTCCTCCTGCTGTAAATGATGCTGCCGCCTGCCCAGTACCAAGCTCCAGATGCTAGATACTAATGCCGTCCACACTTTGTTCCAGATCCTATCACCTCTTCCTCCTGCTGCCGCCTGCCCAGTACCCAGTACCCAGCTGTAGATGCCAGTTAACAAGGCTGTCCATGCTGCATTTTAGAAAGTTACAGCTAGCATATAGGAAAAGTCAGTGCTCTACAAAGCAATGTCTCCACTACCTACAGCTTGTACACTGTCCATATAGGTGATGTCCTCAACTTCTAATGCTCTCATTGCCCCGTCTCAGGGCCCACCGCCTCCTCCTCCCAGTACCCAGCTCTAGATGCCAGACTAGACACCAGCTCAACAGGGTCTTTTTTCCCCGCTGATTCCGCCAAGCCCAATCCCTTTCATGTGGTTTGGCTACATAGTAGGTAGGGACAGATTGGATTCTCGCTCATCCATTCATGTCTCCAATAGCTACAGCTTCTACACTGTCAATATAGGTCATGGCCTTAACTTCTAATGCCCTCCTTGCTCCGTCTCAGGGCCCACCGCCTCCTCCTGCCAGTACCCAGCTCTAGATGCCAGACTAGACATAAGCTCAACAGGGTCTTCTTTCCCCGCTGATTCCGCCAAGCCCAATCCCTTTCATGTGGTTTCACTACATAGTGGGTAGGGACAGATTCTAATCTCACTCATCCATTCATGTCTCCAATAGCTACAGCTTCTACACTGTCCATATAGGTCGTGGCCTTAATTTCTAATGCCCTCCTTGCTCCGTCTCAGGGCCCACCTCCTCCTCCACCCAGTACCCAGCTCTAGATGCCAGACTAGACTCCAGCTCAACAGGGTCTTCTTTCCCCGCTGATTCCGCCAAGCCCAATCCCTTTTCATGTGCTTTCGCTACATAGTAGGTACGGACTGATTGGAATCTCACTCATTCATTCATGTCTCCAATAGCTACAGCTTCTTCACTGTCCATATAGGTGATGGCCTCAACCTTTAATGCCGTCCTTGCTCCGTCTCAGGGCCCACCGCCTCCTCCTCACAGTACCCAGCTCTAGATGCCAGTTAACAAGGCCATCCACACTTCTCAGGGCCCACCGCCTCCTCCTCCGGCTTTCACTGATGCTGCCGCCTGCCCAGTACCCTACTCTACATGCCAGTTACTACTAAAGTCCACACTTTGTTCCAGAGCCCACCACCTCTTCCTCCTGCTGTTACTGCTGCCGCCTGCCCAGTACCCAGTGCCCAGCTGTAGATGCCAGTTAACAAGGCTGTCCATTCCGCATTATAGAAAATTACAGCTAGCAGATAGGAAAAGGCAGTTCCTACACAGCAATGTCTCCAGTAGCTAAAGCTTCTACACTGTCCATATAGGTGATGGCCTCAAAAAATAATGCCTTCCTTGCTCCCTCTCAGGGCCCACCACCTCCTTCCAGTACCCATCTCTAGATGCCAGTTAACAATGCCATCCACACTACTTAGGGCCCACCGCCTACTCTTCCTGCTATTACTGCTGCTGCCTGCCCAGTGTCCAGTACTCAGCTCTAGATGCCAGGCTAGACTCAAGCTCAACAGGATTTTCTTTCCCCACTAATTCCGCCAAGCCCCGTTTCCTTTCATGTGCTTTCACTCGATAGCAGGCCCTGAGATCTCAGTGCCCACCGCCTCCTCCTCCTGCTGCTGCCACCTGTCACTTGTAACTTATAACAGAGATGTGTAACTGGCTAATTTTTGGAAAGACTGAAAGACCCCGGTCAGAGACCTCTGCCTATAATCTAAAGCCTGTGTATGGCTTGTAACGGAGCGGTGAAACCTGATGGCTAATAGACCAGAGGAACCCCCTCATGTCCCTCTCTGCCTCTACTCGGAGAAAAATCCGATGTATCGGAAAATCGGTGTAAAATCCGGCATGTTCCCTTGACCGCCCATAGAATGGCCTTGCCAGCAACAGAATAAAGACTTCCTTATTTTTTTTTACTTGTACAGTGTTGTGCAGAGCTGAGGGAGTCTTGACATGTCTTTTTAAATGTATTTATAAGCTGTAGAAGCTCTCCACCATCCCGAAAAACAACCCAAATTTTTCCCTCATTGACTTTAATGGAGTTTGAATGCGACGTTCAAATAGCGGTTGAATCGAATAGTGAGGTATTCGACCAACACTATAAGAGACCTTCTTCCCAATGACCACAGGGGCATATTTTTTTACTTACCTGTGTCCCCGCCGGTCCTCTGTCTGTTTTCCTCCTGTGTTCCAGCGTGCGGCACTTGTGCCCGCCCACGACCGCCTTCATGGGCGGGCACAAGTGCCACACGCTGGATCTCAGGGGAAATCAAATGAATTTTTTTTTTCTTGTTTTCCCGTGCGGAAAACCTGGTGCGTCCTATAGTCCGGAGCGTCTAATGGTCCGAAAAATACGGTAACCTCAAGTAACCTCAAGCAACCTATGTTAAAAAGGTTGAGGAGCATTGTCATAGAGTGTACCCCAAACAAGGTGTTGGGAGATATTCAATTGGTCTAGCATGATTACAAGAGATGAAGAATAACAAGTCTTAAAAAAAAAAATAGTATGTCATTTTTAATCTCCCTAGCGGTAACCCTCAGTGTAGAAAAAAGTTGCTAAAAGCGGTAACCCCGCGTCACACTCAGGGAAGGTGTGAATGTATATAAAATTTATATACCCACAACTATAGTGAGAATTAACTCAAACTATATTATTCTGTTTTAAAATGACTAACTCAGTTATTTGTGTTCTTTACTTCTGTTCCCGGAGGTGCCTTGGCCTTGCACCTGGTCAAGTGAAACAAGATAAGAAGACCATAGAAACTGCCAGCAGATAAGGAAACCATGGAAACTTTAACCCTCCCAAGAAAACCAATTCGAAGTGCAATGTACAGCGGCAGTAAAAAGCAAAACAACATCCCACTTTATCTCCAGGCAAATTAAAGAAAAGACCAGCCCAGAATTGCATGACCGGTGACGCAAGGAACTGAAGGAGATAAAATATAGACTTTGGCTAAAGTTTTCAGAGACTCTCATAGACAGAGGAAGGGACAGTCCCAATCTCTATTGCCTTTTCTGTTGTGAGATTCCCACGCGTGAATAAAACCTTGATTCTTTTACTATACCTCAGAAGTTGTCGTGAATAATTGTCAACTTACCATTGACAAAGGTAAACCTATGGAATGTAATAGTAAATTCAGTGCTTACCTGATCCACCGGCGTCCCGCGTCATCCATCGCCACACCGGGGTTACACAAATCCTTGTAAGAACACACATGATCACACTCATACCACATACAGAACTATGTGAATGAGCCCCATGACTACTGCTATACCAAATACTTTGAAAACTCAATTCTTTTGTTAACATCCCTTGATATAATAATCACCAGGATTAGCCAATAATTACTGAAACGTATAGTTCCCTATGGTATGAGCTACACTAGCAGTATGTGGTAGCATCTTGTAGCAATTATTGGTACATTGCAGAGCATTGTGCACTCATGTGAGGGTATACTGGTACTCTATAGGGAGCCAATTGCTCCACCTGTTTTCCAATCATTATCTACCCATAGAAAATTTAGTAGTGGTGAGTGGTTGAAGGTCAGGCAAGTCCCTGGAAATAGTTAAAGCTCTCAGAAGTGATTAGAATCAACATTGCTGCTTAGCCCTAATGATGACTGAGCCAGCCATTGTGGTGTGGTGATGACCTGCCCCAGCAGGGGGTAATAATGGCTTGTAGGTGGTGTATAAAGGGCAGATCTTTCTCCCTCTATCTCTCTACTGTTTCTGTAGCAGTCAGGATGGGGTTGAGGAACAACTGTAGTTTGTTGTTACTGCTGGTGTTGCTTTATGGCCCAGGGTTTGGCTTGGGCGATGGAAACACAGGCGCCAAGTGGATCGCTGGAGGAGCTACCAGCAGAATATACCTCGTCAGGGTTCCTATAGATCAGGCTCCAGGGAGTTTTACTGGGGAGGGAATGAGCCTGTGGTTGGGTTTGGCCGAAGTGGGGCTTCAAGGGGTTCCTCTGCTGGACGTGTTAGTGAAAGGCTCAGGCAGCTCCCACAGGTCACTGGAAGGTCCCCTGTCAGTCTTCAGTGTGGAGAGGACAACATGGTGGTCAGTGTTGCAAGAGACTTTTATGGGACTGGAAAGTTGATTAAACCTTCTGATCTGAGTCTGGGGCCTCAAGGCTGCAAGCCGAGCACCCAAAGTACTGATAATATGGTTATCTTCCAGGTTAACCTCCAGGACTGTGGCAACACTTTGCAGGTAATATCTACATCTTACATATATTTTTTTTTCATTGTTCTTGTATATTGCATGTATTCAGGTC
Organism: Pyxicephalus adspersus; assembly: GCF_032062135.1. Taxonomy (NCBI): domain Eukaryota; kingdom Metazoa; phylum Chordata; class Amphibia; order Anura; family Pyxicephalidae; genus Pyxicephalus; species Pyxicephalus adspersus. Next base: position 5,726,832 of record NC_092859.1, read on the forward strand.
ATTGTAGTAACAACCACTATATTGCACCTTTTATTGGTCTAAGCTAACCATGGCTATAAAGTACAGGTAGATGCCCACTATCTTGTTTTTAAGGTCTGCCCTGCTACTCAAACCCCTATGATTGCTGCAATGTAAACCCCAGGCATTCCTAGTTAGGACCAATAACCACAGATGTTAAGGCAAGTGAGGTCACTCTAAACATAAGTTTTATTTTTCCTTGAACTTGCTGTTCTCCTTCTACAGATGCATACAAGCATGTTGATGCCTAGAATTTTTTTTACATCCATAGAAGCAAGGCTCTTTGTCTGTAATATAGTCCCATGAGTTGTCTATGTGCCATAAGTTTGCAAACCTTGTTTTCCATGGGGCTATAATGCTTGGGCATCTGCAGAACAGTGAAGCTGCATTTGTCAAAGAAAAGTATACTATGGAAGGTGGTTAGGCCAGGGGAAGACTGAAAGAGCACTTACATTGCACATATGAAGTTGTTGAAAGTCTTGGTCATTGCAAACAAGTAGGATTCCAAATAAACTGGTGATGGTGTTTCTGGTATTTACACTGTGCAAGGAAGAAAATCTAGACACATCTTGACATTATACCTTTTAGCTGGTAAAGGGGCTGCTGACTGGGATAAATAATAGGTTTTGGGTTATTTTTCCTACTTGTGGCCTAGGGTCAGTTTGGATGGCTGGACTTCAGACCTCTGCTTCCTGGCTAGCATTTCAAGAGCAGACTATACAGGCTATAGCTGATAATGTTCCCTTGGCCTGCAGGTTTTAATGTTGTTCCAGGTAACTGGTTTTTCGAGTTGTATAGCTTATGAGAATACTCCATACTAAAAAAAGCTTAATCATGATTCTAGGCAACTCCAAACCATGCCTTCAATAGTTGATTCTGTCTTCTAAAATCTTTCTTCTAATTTGGAAAAGCCTTTTCCACTTTGCTTGCACTTCAGATCATTAGGGGTCATAGCTCTTGGAGTGAAGATCAGCAATGCAAGTGGGGTGCAAAACTTAACCAGGCAATTATTCTTGAGGGAGATGGAACAGGTAGACTCTGGGGGCCACTTGTCCTGCCAAGATTTGTTTGGTAAGGCTTTGATTTAAAAAATGTTTTGAAGGGGACCCAGTCATCCCAATGATTTAAAAAAAAAAAAAAAAAAACAGTTAAAAATATAACCCATCCTACAAATCTGATTTTTAAAAGTGGTAGTTCTCTGGTTAAGTCATGGACTCAAACTTTATCAGCATAATGGCTAGATTAGTAGTTGTCTTCGACAAGTAGGTCAACAATTGCCACCTTTTCTCATAAGTGGAGCTGCTGTCTAATGTTCTGCTCTTTGCAAAGATGACTGAAGAATTTGTGATCTATGCTACCAGCTTGAACTACAACCCAACCTCATTGATTCCAATCATCAGAACCAACCCAGCTGTGGTCCCCATAACGTGCTACTATGACCGGTAAGTCTACACTAGGCTGTGATGCAAGTCTTAAGAAGGGTTTCATCCTTAAAAAATGTGTACAGAATATGGGGGGGGGGGGAGAGACAACATCCCTGCTATGTCCAGGATTGAATTATCCCCTCTTATGTAACCGGCACCTGTACCTTTTGGCAAGATTTTTACTCTATGCCTAGTCTGGTGACGTTTTCCAACTGTTTGGAGATGGGGCCATGGTCTTGATGAAGGTTTTGGTCTTGATGAAGATCTACCCCTTCACATAATAAAAAAAAAAAGGCCCACTCAATATGTGCTCCCATTACCATTGTAACTCTGTGACCTAAATTTTGAATGGTTGTAGCAGTGTACCAAAATTTCACATGTGTATTTCGGCTGGGTTGGGAATTTAGTCCACAAAAGCAGTGTTTTCCCCTAAATGGGACTTTCCTTAAAAGCAGGAATAGAAATTGGTGAAACTAAAGATGTTCCTGACACTTAATCTGTTTCTGCATAGGCATGATAACGTGACCAGCAATGCCATTAAGCCTACATGGGCTCCTTTCAGCACCACAGTGTCCTCCGAAGAGAAGTTGTCCTTCTCCTTGCAATTGATGACTGGTGAGTTGAGTAAGAAAAATTGGGGGATGTGAGGTAGTATAAGATCTTGTTGGCTCATTTTTTGTTGTGTCTGCAGAGGACTGGACTGGACCCAGAGGTTCTTCTGTATTTCAGCTTGGGGAAATCCTCCACATTGAAGCATCTGTTAACACATACAACCATATGGGTATGATCTTGTATGTTGACCGTTGTGTGGCCAC
>NC_092859.1:5730735-5741003 GCF_032062135.1 Pyxicephalus adspersus
TAATAATAATAACTCTTAATAGGTCTGTGGGAAAAACATATTGGCAGCAGTACAAATCAGATGGGATGTTGTCTTCTACACATTACTTTTTTTAATATAAAAATGCATTTCTATGAAGGACTAAATTTCCCTTGTTCAGTCTAGTACATTGATTACTGGGACATTAAATGAGGGTACACGAACCTTGCCTAATTGCAACCTGACATGAACATTGAGTTACAAGTAAGGGGGTGACCATTGACTATATTGTCAATTTTATGATGCCACTACAAAAAGATAAATTTTATTCTATAACACTGAATGGTGGGATATGTGTCCTGCTTCCAGGCTAAATAAAACCCAGCTTCACATAACCCTACTGATTCATGTAGAAATCTTGCTTGAAAGGCCGCCATCATCCTCTTCACCAGATTTTACTTTCTTTAAGGGTACCTTTTTTTGAAACTTAGACAAAGCACTAACATCTCATGTTCTCTCTAGCTGGTCTGCAGTGGAAGGCCCTGCCAGTGTCTGCCAATGTTGTGAGACGAGCACTTGTTCTAACGCCAATTATGTGGTGCTCTTGGTCTTCCAAGTGCCATTGTTCCACCAAGCATTTGGGAAAAGAGAGGCCTTGCAAGGTTTTTTTTTTTTTTTTTTTTTTACCTGCTGTTATATTATACAGTATTTATATAGCACCATCATATATTACACAGTGCTGTACATAGTCATGTCACTAACTGTCCCTCAACGGAGCTCACAATCTAATGTCCCTATCATAGTCATATGTGATTAATGTAGTCTAAGGTCAATTGTTAGGGAGCAGCCAAATAACCCTGAGCCACTGTGCTGCCCCGAATATATGACTAACCAACAGTGCTGTACATAAATGTATAAAGTTGACAAATACACTGATACAGGGCGGAGGACCCTGCCTCAAAAAGCCTAAATTGAAGATGGCTATAGGTCATCTTGACATATTGATGGCAATTGAGGCTTCTTGTCTTATGTTTGTCTATAGGGTGTTTTTTTTTTTCAATCCTCCAATGGAACCAGCTTCAGGAAAGCTAAATGCCCTTATTGCAAATTCTCAGATGCCAAGGAGGCAAGCTCAAATCTTATAAACAGGCCTGAAATATGAGATTTTGTAACACTGCTTCAAGGCAGTCCAGTAACCACCATAGGAGGTATTGACACGAATGTCCTAAACCCCTTAGGTTAACTGCTAAGCTAGCATCCTTTTGTAAAGAGCATTAACTCTTGCAAGAAGGGTTGGAACCTGCTAGTTGACTGCTGCCTCAGCTTTGGAGACATTGGCCCTGATTCATGAAAGCTCTCCAGGCTAGGGATAATACACTTTCAGAAGTGAAGCTGGGTGATCCACAAAACATGGACTGGATTTTTCAAAATTATTGGCTATTTGCTAGCAAGTGTGTTGAATCCTGGACCAGATCCATTCCAGGGGTGGATCACCCAGCTTCACTTCTGAAAGTGTATTATCCCCAGCCTGGAGAGCTTTCATGAATCAGGGCCAGTGTGTCGGGGGCTCTTTCAAAGTAATGTCAAGACACAGATTTTTAAAAACTGGTCTGACATAGGTGGCTACACAGTAAAAACCTAAAACCTGGCTGCTTTATCTTGCTATCGGGGTCCCCATTGAAGTCTTCCTTGCAGAAAGGGAAAGATCAAGGGGTTTTAGAGGGTAACAAGAACACAGCCTCTTCGCTATTCTAGTGAACTCATAATCTCCTTTTTAAATGAATTGAAGGTATATAATGCCCTAGGACTAATACACATGAGTTAAAGCTCTGAATAGACTGCAAGCTCCTAACTGTAATGAAATCTGGAGATGTCTCATGACCCATTCAATGCCTTTTCTCTTACAGAACCCATCATTGAAAATGAAAAAACTGTGACCACTTTGGGACCTCTGCTTGTGATTGGGCCAAAACAGAGTAAAATGGCAGTGACAAATGAAGATTCTACCTCTGCAGGGCTCTGGGTAATAGTGGCCGCTGGATGCCTCAGTCTTCTTGTTGTCCTAATGTGTGTAGCACTCATCCGAAAGCCTCTGAAAAAGTCAATGAAGTCACACTATGTCCAGTCTGTTGAAAATTAAAAGAGATTTCATTTTATTCTGGTCTACTGACTTTCATTTACAGATGGCATGATGTGTCTGTTGCCACTCAAAAAAGGGGGTGAGGGTTCTCACGTGAATTTATTTTTCACTTGAAATGTGAACATGTGTCTTATGGTGGTCATAAAGGCTTCTGTTTAAATATGCTTATTGAGCAGAGACTTTATCCTAATGAGGACAACACTTGAGGTTAGGGTAATGCCATACACGCTTGCCTAAAAGAAACATTTGTCATCCTTAAGTATGTGGAGGCTTTTGACTAAATTAACTTTTGTTCTCTTCAGTACAGTAGATATGGATTTCCCAAGATTAAACATATTTCACTGTTCGACACGTGTCTTCCTATTGAAGGCTTTTCAAAATTTTTGTCTGGGGCTAAAATAAGTTACAAACTTTTGGTTTTGCAAATATCATTGCAAGCAGAGGAATGAATATCTCTGACAGGGCCACAGACAAATACAAGCTGGATGGGTTAGGCTTTTTCACCTAACCCTATACTAAAGAAAAAGTTTTTGGAGATGTGTTTAAGGGGGTAGCCCTTCTCATGAGGGGACCATTGACTTCATCAATTAGAGACAAAGACCCATCATCTAAAGGGGTCTGGAATAATAGATGACTCCTCTTCTGCTTTCATTGCTCCAAGGGCTCTGCCAGACAAGTTTTAGTTTGGTGGATGCCTTTAGATTCCTGGAAGTAGATGTCTCTGGTAGGAATTATTTGAATTGGTTTGAACAGATGGGTGCCATTAAAAAAATTAAAACTGTCTTTATTCCAGATCTAAATAACCTGTTTTCTGAGAGTTGCTGCAGCTGCCCAGGTTCCATGAACAAAGCTTGCTCATATAACAGTCACAAATGGGTGAGAGTATTTCCATTTATTTGCTGGATAATGTCAGTTCAGCTCTCAAGGACTCCTTTACTCCGAAATGGTTCACAGTACAAAACTAGAACCCTGACTGCTATATATTGCTGCTTGTGTCCTTTTTTTTGACTCATTTTTGCATAAGTAGAACAAGAAAAATTTCACAGGGTTCAGAGGGCAACCAAACACAAGGAGTTGTATCCAAGCCACACCTTGTCACATTTTTTAACTTTTAATCTTATTTTAAATGGTCTCTAAGGTTCTACAATGCACCATGACTCCTAAATACACTGCCTGCATGATTTTAAATTGCATGGAACTGTAAAGAAATCCGAATGTGCCTGTTGACCCGTTCAATGCTTTTTCTCCTACAGAACCCATCATTGAAAAGGGTAATTACTTTGGGACCTCTGCTTGTGATTGGACCATAACAGAGCAGAATGGCAGTGACAAAGGAAGACTCTGCCCCTGTGAAGCTCTGTGTAATGGTGGCTGCCGGATGACTCCGTCTTCTCATTGTCCTAGTGTGTGTAGTGGTTATCAGAAAACCACACATTCTGTCTGTTGAAAAACAAAAAACATCTTTTACTGCTGCCCACAAGAGGGATTCACAAGAGGGGATTCAAAAGCAGATAAAGTATTGTGGGATGTATGGCAGGTGCCCCCAAAATTATTCAAAATCTGCTAATAAAATGGGTAGACAGGATTTTTTTTTTTTTTTACATGCAATGATACATTTCTTGTCAAAAATTGGTTACAAATACAAGAAAAGGCATAAATATGTAGACAGGTAGTGAGAAATTTTGGCAATCTAAATGGCTCTAGACAATTCGTAGCTGACCAGTGTGTAAGGTCCATTGAGCAATTAATTGCCCATAAGGTCCACAATCAGTATATTTGTACACACTGTTTGCAGATGTGGTGGATTTATCCGATGCATTTCGCCTGCTTTTGGCTTCCTCAGGGGCAATAGCATGTTTGTAATTTTAGGTTAGGTACTGAAAAAAAATATAAATATTGTAATAACTAGTGTACTATTAACGCTTCTAATATATGTCAATATTCTTATCTCAATTAGATATATAGATGGGTTATTAATAAACATGTGCAATATGTTCTAAGAGAGCCAATCTTTATATATCTAATTTTGATAGGAATATTAACAATGTTAACTAGTTTGTACACATGGGAATCTCACAGAATGAACATAGGTCAGTTAGATGGGCATCTTCTATAAAAGGGTCTTTAAATTTCTCTCCTGGGAACAACTTGCAATTGTGGAGACAGAACTGGGCCTTCTGGGCAGCATGGCCTGATATGGCAATGCTTACACTCTTGTTATTGCAGAAAACCACACTTAGTATGTGTACAATTGTGTTGTACCATATGACCAGCTGACGGACTTAATTGTTTGGGCAAAAACATGAAAAGTGAATATAGCCAAAAACACAAAGTAGATCAAAGCTCAAGGGCCCACTCACAATTTAGATGTGTTCACAGAATATATTTGGGGCATCAATAAGCATTCCATGGCCTGAGAACATTTTTAATGAGCTCATTACACACATCCTTGTAAGAACACGCATGATCACACCTATGAACCTCATACCAGTTTTAAAAGGGCCCATTACACACATCCATGATCAAAACTACACATGTGAATTTTTTTAGAAAATCAGGTTATTGGAGTATATTCATAGACATGAATGTGTATGCACCCCATAACACAGAGCCCTAAGGCTACGACTACAAAGGAAACCTAAAAACCCAATCCTGCCTTAACATCCCTTACTATAAAAATCAGGACTAGCCAATAATTACTGAAACGCACAGTTCTCTATGGTATGAGCTACGTTATTTGGATGTGTTCACATAATTTATTTGTGGCATCAATAAGCATTCCATGGCCTGAGCACATATTTAATGAGCTCATTATACACATCCTTGTAAGAACACGCATGATCACACATTGGGTGTATAAACCTCATACCACATACATCCAAGAACTGTGTGAATGAGCCCCTACTGCTATAAGAGAATGATAACTACTGCTATACCAAATAATTTAAAACAATTCTTTTGTTAACATCCCTTGATATAATAATCACTAGGATTAGCCAATAATTACTGAAACGCACAGTTCCCCATGGTATGAGCTACACTATCAATATGTGGTAGCATCTTGTAGCAATTATTGGCACATTACAGAGCATTGTGCACTCATGTGAGGTTATACTGGTACTCTATAGGGAGCCAATTGCTCCATCTGTTTTCCAATCATTATCTGTCCATAGTAAATTTAGTAGTGGTGAGTGGTTAAAGGTGAAGCAAGTCCTGGGGAAGACTGAAAGAGCACTCAAATTGTACATATCAAATTGCTGAAAGTCTTGGTTATTGACAACGACTAGGGTTCCAAAAAAAAAAAACTGGTGATGGTGCTTCTGCTATCTTGTTCTGCCAAGATTTGTTTGGCAAGACTTGGATTTAAATAATGTTTTGAAGGGGACCCAATCATCCCACTGATTAAAAAAAAAAATAAATAAATTCCATCAGGGTTTTATTGGACATGGTTTACCTACAAAAGCTACCCTACCACCTACATAAAGGATTATGTAGAGGGAAATGGGTGAAGTAGTGTCAGCAAAGAGCTCCATGGCCTGTAAGAAAATTGGGATGTATACTACAGACGCTTCCTGGCATGTCAATTCCTGTTTCCCAATCCTTGCATGGAGCTGCAATAACAGTTACAAATATAACCCGTCCTACGAGGTAATCTGATTTTTAAAATGGTAGCTGACTGGTTAAGTCATGGACTCAAACTTTATCAGCATAATGGCTGGATTAGTAGTTTTCTTTGACAAATAGGTCAATTGCTGGCTTCAAGATTTTTCTCATAAGTGGAACTGCTATCTAATGTTCTGCTCTTTTCACAGATGACTGAGGAATTTGTGATCTATTCTACCAGCTTGAACTACAACCCAACCTCCCTGATTCCAATCATCAGAACCAACTCGGCTATGGTCCCCATAACGTGCTACTATGACCGGTAAGTCTACACTAGGATGTGATGCAGGTCCTGATAAGGGTTGCATCCTTAAAGCTGGGGGGGGGAGACAACATCTAATGTCCAGTGAACCCAACAGGGAGTGTATATCCCTCTTTCATGTAACTGGCACCTGTAGCTTTTGGGGAAGATTTGTACTCTGACCATTATGGTGACAACCTCCAACTGTTTGTCAGACTTTGCCATCTATATCCCAGACAGTACCCTGATCTCCAATGTTCTGCCCCTCCCCTTAATAATAAAACGGGGGGAGGTGGGGAAAATGGCCCATTAAAATATAAGCTGCCATAACTATTGTACCTCTGTGCCCTAAATTTTGAAGTGGATTGTGGTACACTGCTACAACCAGTGTGTATTTCAGCTAGCTTGTGAATTTAGTCCACAAAGGCAGTGTTTTCCCCTAAATGGGACTTTCTTAAAAGCAAAAAATACATTTGTGGAACCCAAGAATTTCCTGACCAATTACTGACACATAATCTGTTTCTGCATAGGCATGATAACGTGACCAGCAATGCCATTAAGCCTACATGGGCTCCTTTCAGCACCACAGTGTCCTCTGAAGAGAAGTTGTCCTTCTCCTTGCAATTGATGACTGGTGAGTTGTGTAAGGAAAATTGGGGGGGAAGTGGTAGAGAATTAGTTCTCGCTATATCACAACTTTTGTTGTCTACAGAGGACTGGACTGGACCCAGAAGTTCTTCTGTATTTCAGCTTGGAGACATCCTCCACATTGAAGCATCTGTTAACACATACAACCATATGGGTATGATCTTGTATGTTGACAGTTGTGTGGCCACCGTATCTCACGATGTCAACTCTTCTCCTAGCTATGACATCATTTCAGACAATGGGTATGTGCTACTGGTGGGGGAGAAGTGTTTCTATATTGATGCAAGATTTATCTAACAGACTTATTCTGCAGGTGTCTGATGGATGGAAAACAAGAGGACGCCTCTTCAGCCTTCCTTGCTCCAAGGGTCGTGCCCGACAAGTTACAGTTCACAGTGGATGCCTTCAGATTCCTGGCAGTAGATGTGTCTCTGGTAAGGGTTATCTGAATTGGTTGCAACAGATGGGTTTCCTTGAAGACAATTAAAACTACCTTTCTATTTCAGATCTACATAACCTGTTTTTTGAGAGCTGCTGCAACCACCCAGGTCCCAGATTTCATGAACAAAGCCTGCTCCTTTAACAAAGCTACAAACAGGTGAGACTGCAGCAATAGTGGATACACTGAGACCATTTTATTGCAAAGTCCAATCATTGGTGGGAAAAGTGAAGGCAGTCCTTAATGGGATAGGAAAATCCCAGTAAACTGGTTACATGGCTCTTTGGATATGAAACCCCATAAGCTCAGCTGCAAGTCAGTTGAATTCCATAGGTTAGTTTGTTAGTCATCATACTGGCACCTAATCTGTACACTGTTTAGGCTACAAAATTCTAAGGGGAGTCAGTGCTGTCCCCCAAAGACAGGTTGTGCTAGATGTCATTATCGTGTTCAAACTGTAACCTTGTTCTTCCAAAACTACGTAGGTGTCACTCGATATCCCATAAGTCAATGCTAAAAAGCCTAGGACAAAAGCAGGCAGCTTTGGGGTTCCTGGCCAACCAGTCTCCAAACATTCACTATTTACGTCTAAATCATTGTTTACTACCATAACCTGGAAACTTTATCTCCAGAATGTCTGCTATTTAAATGCACACTGACATGCAATACTGCAGACTAATACAAAATGTGGCATGCCTAGCAGATAATTCCAAAACCCCAACTTGGAGGCAATCACTCCCATGATAAAGTGCATGCCACTTTCATAACCGTCGTCTTCCTAAATGATAATGCTGCATAAACCACTGTGGAGACAGAACTGGGCCTTCTGGGCAACATGGCCTGACATGGCAATACTTACACTCTTGTTAATGCAGAAAACCACACTTAGTATGTGTACAATTGTGTTGTACCATATGACAAGCTGACGGACTTAATTGTTTGGGCAAAAACATGAAAAGTGAATATAGCCAAAAACACAAGGTACAAAGCTTAAGGGCCCACTCACAATTTGGATGTGTTCACAGAATTTATTTGGGGCATCAATAAGCATTCCATGGCCTGAGAACATTTTTAATGAGCTCATTACACACATCCTTGTAAGAACACGCATGATCACACGTATGAACCTTATACTAGTTCAAAAAGGGCCCATTACGCACATTTATGATCAAAAACACACACGGTCATTTTTTTTTAAAAACCCAGGTTTTTGGAGTATAGTCATAGACATGAATGTGTATGCACCCCATAACACAGAGCCCTAAGGCTACGACTACACAGGAGACCTAAAAACGCAATCCTGCCTTAACATCCCCTACTATAAGAATCAGGACTAGCCAATATTTACTGAAACGCACAGTTCTCTATGGTATGAGCTACATTATTTGGATGTGTTCACAGAATTTATTTGGGGCATCAATAAGCATTACATGGCCTGAGCACATATTTAATGAGCTAATAATACACATCCTTGTAAGAACACGCATGATCACACATTGGGTGTATAAACCTCATACCACATACATCCAAGAACTGTGTGAATGAGCCCCAAGACTACTGCTATACCAAATACTGTAAAACTGAACTCTTTTGTTAACATCCCTTGATATAATAATCACTAGGATTAGCCAATAATTACTGAAACGCACAGTTCCCTATTGTATGAGCTACACTAGCAGTATGTATGTGGTAGCATCTTGTAGCAATTATTGGCACATTGCAGAGCATTGTGCACTCATGTGAGGTTATACTGGTACTCTATAGGGAGCCAATTGCTCCACCTGTTTTCCAATTATCTGCACTAGTAAATTTAGCAGTGGTGAGTGGTTAAAGGTGAAGCAAGTGCCTGCAAATGGTTAAAGCTCTCAGAAATGATTGGAATCAACATTGCTGTTTAGCCCTAATGCTGATTGAGCCAGCCATTGTGGTGTGGTGATGACCTGCCCCAGCTGGGAGGTAATAATGGCTGGTAGGCGGTGTATAAAGGGCAGATCTTTCTCCCTCATTGACCATTGACTGGACATATTCTGCTACAGAAGAAACGTATTTAATTCTCTACCACTGAAGGGTGGCATATGTGTCCTGCTTCCAGGCTAAATAAAACCCAGCTTTACATAACCCTACTGATTCATGTAGGAATATTCCTTGAAAGGCCACAATCATCCTCTCCAGCAGCTTTTATTTAAGGGTACCTTTTTTGAAATGTAGACCACTAACATCTCATGTCCTCTCTAGCTGGTCTGCAGTGGAAGGCCCTGCCAGTGTCTGCCAATGTTGTGAGACAGGCACTTGCTCTAACGTCTATGTGAGGCCAGGTGGAACAATGACACATAGAAGACCAAGAGCATTTGGGAAAAGAGAGGCCTTGGAAGGTATGTTTTTAACCTATTGCTATTATATATAAACAACACAGTGCTGTACAATAAATAGGGGTTAAATATGACAAATACACTGATACAGGGCAGAGGAACCTGCCCCAAAAAAAGCTTACAATTGAAATTGGATATAGGTTGTCTTGACACACTGAAGGCATGAGAGGCTTCCTTTCTTGCATGTTTTGTGACTATAAAATGTTTTCATACTCTAAGGAAACCCAGCTTCAAGAAAGCTAAATGCCCACATAACTAAGTTCTCAGATGCCAAGGACGAAAGCCCAAATCTTATAAATGGGCCTGAAATACAAAAACATGTAACAAAGGCTCCAAGGCAGTCCAGTGACCACCTTAGGATGTATTGTAATTTAACAATGACACAAATGTCATAAACCATCTTAAGTTAACTGCTAAGCTAGCACCCTTTTGTAAAAAGCGTTACCCCTTTTGCAAGAAGGGTCAGAACCTGATATGTTGACTGCTGCCTCAACCTTGGAGATAGAGCCCCCCCCCGACAAACTTTCAATGGGATGTCATGATACAGATTTCTAAAAACTGGTCTGACATAGGTGGTTACACAGTAAAAAGTTAAAATCTGACTGCTTTATATTGCTATTAGGGTCCTCATTGTAGAGTTGTATCTTGCAATAGGAGAAAGATCAAAGGGTTTAGAGGGCAACCAGAACACAGCTTCACTATTCTGTTTGAATTCATAATTGCTTTTTTAAATGCCTTGAAGGTATATAATGCACTAAGACTAATACACATGAGTTAAAGCTGAATAGACTGCAAGCTCCTAAGTGTAAT
>NC_092859.1:5741422-5742382 GCF_032062135.1 Pyxicephalus adspersus
ATGGTGGTCATAAAGGCTTCTGTTTAAATATGCTTGTTGAGCAGAAACTTTTATCCTAATGAGGAGAACACTTGAGGCTAGAGAAATTCCATACACACTTGCCTAAAAATCACATATTTCATCCCTAAGTATGTGGAGGCTGTTGACTACAAAGTTCACACTTGTACCATTAGTGGAACTTTTGTTCTCTTTAGTACAGTAGATATGGATTTTCCAAGATTAAACATATTTCATTGTTGGACACGGGTCTTCCTATTGAAGGCTTGCTAAAATAAGTTCACAAACTTTTGGTTTTGCAAATATCACTGCAAGCAGAGGAATCAATATCTCTGATGGGGGGGCACAGACAAATGCAAGCTGGATGGGTTAAGCTTTTTCACCTAACCCTATACTAAAGAAAAGTTTTTGGAGATGAGTTAAAGGGGGTAACCCTTCTCATGAGGGTAACTTTGACTTCACCAATTAGAGACAAAGACCCTTCATCTATAGGTGTCTGGTGGATGGAATACAAGATGACTCCTCTTCTGCTTTGGTTGCTCCAAGGGCTGTGCCAGACAAGTTTCAGTTGACAGCGGATGCTTTCAGATTCCTGGAAGTGGATGTCTCTGGTAAGAATTATTTCAATTGGTTTAAACAGATGGGTGCCATGAAAAAAAATAATCTTACCTTTCTATTCCAGGTTTAAATAACCTTTCATGAGTTGTTGCAGCCACCATGGTTCCATAAACAAAGCTCATATAACAAAGCCACAAATGGTTAGGAGTATATCCATTTATTTGCTGCATAATGTCAGGTCAGCTCTCAAGGACACTTGAGATTCAGCTCAATGCCTATGGTGAAGTATTTGGGCTTGACATCTAAAACAATGCTTGGTAGACAAATAACATTGAGGATTTCTTGACTTAACTGACATGAGCATTTGATTTGGTTACAAATGGAAGCAATTGGCTAGACATAAGT
>NC_092859.1:5743868-5745318 GCF_032062135.1 Pyxicephalus adspersus
GGTCAAGACAGAATGTTTGAATACATATACTGTCAAGTAACCTCTAGACACTTGTCAATCGTGAGTCTTCTCATTTATGCCAGGGGCAAGTTTTCCTACTCTACACACTGGCTTTTCACCATCCTTATTGGTACCATTTTGGATTGTAGGATGGAACACTGCCGATTTTATGTGTTCTCTAGCTGGTCTGCAGTGGAGGGCCCTGCCAATGTTGTGGGACAAGCACATGCTTTAACCCTAGTGGCCTAGGCGCAGGAGGAGGAAAAAGCATATTTTGGAAAATGGAGGCCTTGGAGGGTATGTTAACCTGCAGCTGACAGTGTCAACATAATAATCAGGGGTTGCCAGGACAATCATAGAGAAGTTGATGACCCTGCCCAATAGAGGTTATGATCAAAGATGACTATAGGTGAACTTAGGATGCAAAGATATCTAGAGATGGGTTCTTAATAAACATGTGAAATATGTTAAGAACCCATCTCTATATATCTAATTTTTATAGGAGTATTAACAATGTTAACTAGTTTGTACACATGGGGATCTACCAGAATGAACATAGGTCAGTTAGATGGGCATCTACTATAAAAGGGTCTTTAAATCGTGCAATTTCCCTAAATGTCTGGCTTCTTTGGCAATCACTTCTACCAGTAGAGCAATGAACGGGGGCATGGACAGACAGAAGCTGAAGGGATCTAAGCCTCCCACTCTAGTAATTCAAACTATTGTAAAATAAGGAGAGTTTTTTCTGAAGGGTAATCCTTTGTATGAGAGAATCTTTGACCTCACAATTTACGGAGATGATGTACATCTCCCTTGTAAAGATAGTAGATCTCTCAAAGCCCATGTGCACTATGCTGTAAATTCTAGGCCTAATGTCAGAGGTGACATTGCATGAATGGTGGTGATTTAGATAAGGGTTTCATGGGACCCTAGGGTCCTCCAGAGGTTGCTAAGGTTTCTTTGAGTGATTAGTGACCCAGGTCACTTTATTAGCCAAAAAGATCAATGGTATCTACCTCTAAGGGAGATATTTTTCTGATGGCCTTCAATGTAGAAGACCTTTCCTCTACCCTCTACATGTACTGGGAGTTATAGATATACAAGGGGTCCTTTGGAAACCTGGTCTAGATCATGGCTCCTGAAGGCATAGGACTGATTTCCAGCTGTCAGTGTCCCACTCCCGCTTATGGTTTCCTGGTGGTATATAGAGGATTACGCTCAGTTCTCATTAAGACAGCTGAAACTAGATGACACCAATAACCAGAGTACAATTGTAATATTTTCCTGAAGGCCACAGTGTTCATGCTTAATGTCATCATATATAAACCCTGGTTGTGTCTCTCAACCAGTTCCTCCAGAGGTTGCTAGGGGTTCCTTAAGCAATTTGTGACCCTCAGGTCAGTTTACCTGACACAATCCCCTTGTTTTGCTATCTCTATGGTGACATTCT
>NC_092859.1:5749103-5751334 GCF_032062135.1 Pyxicephalus adspersus
CTTGTTCTGCCAAGATTTGTTTGGCAAGACTTAGATTTAAAAAATGTTTTGGAAAAAAGTTTTCATCAGGTTTGTTTTATTGGACATGGTTTACCTACAAAAGCTACCCTACTACCTACATAAAGGATTATGTAGAGAGAAATGGGGTAAAGTGCCAGCAAAGAGCTCCATAGCCTGTAAGAAAATTGGTATGTTTACTACATAAACATCCTGGCATGTCAATTCCTCTTCCCATTTTTTGCATGGAGCTGCAATAAGTTACAAATATAACCCATCCTACAAGACAATCTGATTTTTAAAAATGGTAGTTCTCTGGGTAAGTTAAGGACTCAAATTTTATCAGCATGACGGATAGATTAGTAGTTCAACAAGTAGGTCAACAATTGCTGCTGTCTAATGTTCTGCTCTTTTCACAGATGACTGAAGAATTTGTGATCTATGTTACCAACTTGAACTACAACCCAACCTCACTTATTCCAATCATTAGAACCAACCCAGCTGTGGTCCCTATAACATGCTACTATGACCGGTAAGTTACACAGTACACTAGGCTGTGATGCAGGTCCTATTAAGGTTGCATGCTTAAAACTTGAACAGAATAGGGGGGGAAAAGACAACATCTCTGCTAATGTCCAGTGAACCCAACAGGGAATGTTATCCCCTCTCATGTAACTGGCACCTGTGGCTTTTGGCAAGATTTGTACTGACCATTATGGTGACAACCTCCAGCTATTTGGGCATGGGGCTACTGTCTGGGATATAGTTGGCAGTCTTGATGATGAATTACCCCTTCACTTAATACAATAATAAAAAATGGCCCACTGAATATTTGCTCCATTACTATTGTACCTTGTGCCCTAAATTTTGAATAGTTGTAGCAGTGTACCACAATCCACATGTGTTTTTCGGCTGGGTTGTGAATTTATTCCACAAAAGCAGTGTTTTCTCCTAAATGGGACTTTCCTTAAAAGCAATAATAGAAATTGGTAAAACTAAAGATGTTCCTGACACTTAAATCTGTTTCTTCATAGGCATGATAATGTGACCAGCAATGCCATTAAGCCTACATGGGCACCTTTCAGCACCACAGTGTCCTCCGAAGAGAAGTTGTCCTTCTCTTTGCAATTGATGACTGGTGAGTTGAGAAAATTGGGGGGGGGGAGTGAGGTAGTATGAGATCTTGTTCGCTTACTTTTTGTTGTGTCTGCAGAGGACTGGAGTGGACCCAGAAGTTCTTCTGTATTTCAGCTTGGAGACATCCTCCATATAGAAGCATCTGTTAACACATACAACCATATGGGTATGATCTTGTATGTTGACCGTTGTGTGGCCACCGTATCTTCGGATATCAACTCTTCTCCTAGCTATGACATCATTTCGGACAATGGGTATGTGCTTCTGGTGGGGGAGAAGTGTTTCTATATTGATGCAAGATTTATCTAACAGACTTATTCTGCAGGTGTCTGGTGGATGGAAAACAAGAGGACGCCTCTTCAGCCTTCCTTGCTCCAAGGGTTGTGCCAGACAAGTTACGGTTCACAGTGGATGCCTTCAGATTCCTGGCAGTAGATGTGTCTCTGGTAAGGGTTATCTGAATTGGTTGCAACAGATGGGTTTCCTTGAAGAAAATTCAAACTACCTTTCTATTCCAGATCTACATAACATGTTTCTTGAGAGCTGCTGCAACCACCCAGGTCCCAGATTTCATGAACAAAGCCTGCTCATTTAACAAAGCTACAAACAGGTGAGACTGCAGCAATATAGTGGATACACTGAGACCATTTTATTGCAAAGTCCAATCATTGGTGGAAAGTTGAAGGCAGTCCTTAATGGTATAGGCAAATCCCAGTAAACTGGTTACATGGCTCTTTGGATATGAAACCCCATGAGCTCAGCTGCAAGTCATGCTTGAATTCCACAGGACATGTTAGTCATCATAATGGCACCTAATCTGTACACTGTTTTGGCTACAGAAGTGTAAAGGGGTCAGTGCTGCCCCCCAAAGCATAGACTGTGCTAGATGCCATTGTCTTGTTCAAACTCAGCCTTGTTCTTACAAAACTACATAAATGTCACTTGATATCCAATAAGTCAATGCTAAAAAGCCTAAGACAAGAGCAAAGACAGCTTTGGGGTACCTGGCCAACCAGTCTCCAAACATTTTCTATTTATCCAAGTCTAAATCACCGTTTACAACCATAACCTTGAAACTTCATCTCCAGAATGCCTGC
>NC_092859.1:5752188-5873096 GCF_032062135.1 Pyxicephalus adspersus
TTGGTTATTGGGACAGTAAATGAGGGTGTACAAGCCTTGCCTAATAGTAACCTGACATGAACATTGAGTTACAAATAAGGGGCGGACCTTTGACTATGTCAATTATATGATGCCACTACAAAAGGATGTATTTGATTCTCTACCACTGAATGGCAGTAGATGTGTCCTGCTTCCAAGCTAAATAAAACCCCAACTTTTCATAACCCTACTGATTCATATAGGTATCTTGCTTGAAAGACCACCATCATCCTCTTCACCAGCTTGTACCTTTTTTGAAACGTAGACCACTAACATCTCGTGTCCTCTCTAGCTGGTCTGCAGTGGAAGGCCCTGCCAGTGTCTGCCAATGTTGTGAGACGAGCACTTGCTCTAACGCCAATTATGTGAGGCCAGGTGGAAGACCAAGAGCATTTGGGAAAAGAGAGGCCTTGGAAGGTATGTTTTTAACCTGCTGCTATTATATATAACCAACACAGTGCTGTACATTAAATGGGGGTTTAATTTGACAAATACACTGATACAGGGCAGAGGACCCTGCCCCAAAAAGCTTAAATTAAAGTTGGCTATAGGTCATCCTGACAAATGTCTAGAGAAATTGTTTTTCATACTCAGGAAACCAGCTTCAGGAAAGCTAAATGCCCTTATTGCAAATTCTCAGATGCTCAAAGCTTATAAACAGGCCTGAAATACAAAATCTCATAACACTTAGACCACCTTAGAACACGAATGTCCTAAACACCTTAAGCTAACTGCTAAGCTAGCATCCTTTTGAAAAGAGTGTTACCTAAGGGTCGGAACCTGATATGTGACTGCTGCCTCAACCTTGGAGACAGTGTCGGGGGGGCTCTTTCAATGGGATGTCATGATACAGATTTCTGAAAACTGGTCTGACATAGGTGGCTACACAGTAAAAAGCTAAAACCTGGCTGCTTTATATTGCTATCAGGGTCACCATTGAAGAGTTGATCTTGCAACGAGGGAAAGATCAAAGGGTTTAGAGGGCAGCCAGAACACGGCCTCTTCTCTAATCTATTGAACGCATAATCTCCTTTATAAATGCCTTGAAGGTATATAATGCACTAGGACTCATAATACACATGAGTTCAAGTTGAATAGACTGCAAGATCCTAACTGTAATGAAATCTGTAGGTGTCTGTTGACCCGTTCAATGCTTTTTCTCCTACAGAACCCATTGTTGAAAATGAACAAACTGTGACCACTTTGGGACCTCTGCTTGTGATTGGACCAAAACAGAGTAAAATGGCAGTGACAAATGAAGATTCTACCTCTGCGGAGCTCTGGGTAATAGTGGCCGCTGGATGCCTCAGCCTTCTTGTTGTCCTAATGTGTGTAGCACTCATCCGAAAGCCTCTGAAAAAGCCACACCATGTCCAGTCTGTTGAGAAATAAAGAAATCTCATTTAATCTGGTCTACTGACTTTATTTACAGATGGTATGATGTCTGTTGGCACTCACAGAAGGGATTCATTGAGGGTTCTCGTATAAATTGGATGTTAACTTGGATTTTACCTTGAAATGTGTGTCTTGTGGTGGTCATAAAGTCTTCTGTTCAATATGCTTATTGAGCAGAAACTTTTATCCTTATTGGGGACAACACTTGAGGCTAGAGAAATGCCATACACGGTTGCCTAAACCACATTTGAGAACCTTAAGTATGTGGAGGCTTTTGATTAAAAAAGGTGGCAATTGTAACATTAGTGAACTTCTGATCTTTCTAAAACAGATATGGATTAAACCTATTGTAGTGTTGGACAAGTGTCTTCCTATTGAAGGCTTTTCAAAATCTTTTGTCCTCTGCTAAAATAAGTTCCTAAATATCTGGTTTTGCAAATGAAAATCTCTGATGGGGCTACCAATGCAAGTTGGATGGGTAAAGCTTTTCACCTAACCCTATATAAGAAAAGGTATTTGGAGATGCATTTAAGCAGGTAGCCTCTCTCATGAGGGTAACTGACTTCACCAATTACAAAGACTAAGCAAATCTCTTCTGTAAGGTTTGACTTGAGGGTGAGGGGACAACATCTAACAAGTCATTGTGCCCCCTTTAAATTCTAAGCCTGGTGTCACAGGTATAACAAGGTGAGATTTCACAAATGGCGGCAGTCTTGATGCTCAATTAAAAAAAATCATTAGTGACTTGACTAATTCTCTAGTTTATCAATGTAAACCTTGAAATTTGGTCCACTAAAAAAAAAAAAACTCAATGGTATTAGGTGTAAAACTGCTTGGGTTACATTTTTTCAGAGACTCCTGGGCTGTAATTCCAAGGATTATATTTAATGCCCACTCTGAGAAGGTCAAGGTCCCTCTTTGAATGAGGACAGTGAGTGTTTGCTTGGATATGTCCACTTCTGGACCTGTTTAAGCCAACATGTGCCAAATTCACACAATTGGGGATCATTGGCTCAGTGGTTAGCACTTTTGGCTTTGCAGGGCTGGGTCACAGCTTTGAATCATGGCCAGGACATAATCTGAAAGGAGTTTGCAGGTTTTGCACGGGTTTTTCCAGGCACTCCGGGTTTATCTCCACGTTCTATAAACATGCAGTAAGTAATTGGCTTCACCTCCAACTGTCCATGGACTGCATAAAGACGTGACGACTATAGTAGGGGCGATAAATTGTGAGTTCCTTTTTAGTGACATAACTAGGGACTTTGGAAAGTGCTATGTAACTTGTCAGTGCTATATGGTGTATCTGTGAGAGGGAAAGCCAGCTTTTGAAGGGCAACCAGAGTTAAATTTAAAACAAAATGTTATTGTTCCAACAAAACGTAAAAGTATTAAGACATTTGTCTCTATAAATGGCTAACATATAACTACTAGTT
Source organism: Pyxicephalus adspersus (assembly GCF_032062135.1). Lineage (NCBI taxonomy): Eukaryota > Metazoa > Chordata > Amphibia > Anura > Pyxicephalidae > Pyxicephalus > Pyxicephalus adspersus. The sequence continues at coordinate 5,755,035 of NC_092859.1, forward strand.
TCGCAAAAAAAAGCAATATGGTTTAGTATCATACTGCGATGGTAGTAAGGTGTCCCACACAACATGTTTTGCCTAAACCAGGCTTCCTCAGGGGTAAGGGGGACTTGGTATTGTTGCTGTGGCTTTTTACCACGCTAAAAGCCTTGTGATACTGAATTGCTACTTGTAAGTGATTTGATAGTAAGACCAATATCAGTTTGGACACACTGCTTGTCTTTCCAGATGTCTGAGTAAAGTGAACGGTGTGATAGAAGCTTGAAATGTTTATTTTAAGACTTTCATATGCACAATGGTTGACATCTGTCTGTCTTAGAAGTAAATGACAGTGATCCAGCAAGGGAAGATAAAGTGTTGTCTTCTCGTATGGAGTGTTTTCAATGTGGTATGTGGGTGATCTGTGGGCAGCCATCCAAAAGGTTGTTGGTGCTAAATAGTGGCTAAGAACCAGGTAAGAAATACTGGTGGTTGGTTACGGGCTTAGGTGTCATAGTACCAATTGTCTCCTAAGGTTAATAAAGGAAACATACCTATGATAATAGGAAGGTGACCACTGTGGAAGACACCTTCAATTTACTGTTATCTATGGTCCTTTAAGCCTACAATAAAATTACAGAATCAAAGGTTATTCATGGCTTAAATTCTGAGAAATATTTTATAACGCCTTACTCTACCAAAAAGGCAAATTATTAAAATGTACTTTGATGGCTTTGCAAACGACTATTGGTAACCAGATTGTCAGTCTTTCAGTATAAAAGTATATGGATATACCATTGCAGTCAGTGCGGTAACATTTTATTAAAACCACCAGAAAGCTTTAAAAGGTCAAAAACCACTTGGCTAGGACTTCCTAAAGAGATAATAACGCTTTGCATGGGTCTTGCTTAAAAATTGGACGGGAGAAAGTGAAACGGTCTCGCCAAAATTTGGCTGATCAGATGGTTTGGGTATAGCCAAGCTTGGTCATTCACACTGCAGTGTGTTGCCTTATGTTTTACATCGTCAAGCTTCTGAACCCTGCCTAAAAGTCCAGATCATATCAAACAAAAATGGTGTCTGAAGCTTGTATCTACCCTTAAATAAGGTCTAGGTATGTAATACACAATATGAACCCAGCAAGACATCTGCCAGTCCCAAGCATGGTTTCTTGAGTCAGCTACACCTCCCCAGCTGCTAATTTGGGCTCTAGGATAATATGGGACAGCCCGCCTTGTAAAACCAATTTTGTGACCAAATATCGACATTTTTCAGAGACGGCAGAACCGAATGAGTAATGGTCTGGCTGATTTCACGATATCTGAATAGCACCACTAGCCAGCGCTCTAGGACAAAAAGTTACAAATACACCATATGAAGTAAGAAATAGACTATTACACTAAAAATACACAAATACCTTAACCAAATTGTATTATGCCACAAAATATTGGAAAATGTATGAAAATCTTTATTAATGAAAAAGGTAGAGCAAATTTGGGCAACACTAAGATGGGAAAACTTTCTGTAACATGCTACAACTACCTGTAAAATGCTGCTAAAAAAAACAATATGCACATCCCACCATATTTAAACACAGGTAAAGTTAGCCAGTATGTATAGTATGTCCAGGGTCATAATGTGTACACATGGGTCTATGATGGATTTCTTACAATTGCCCACAAATAATTCTGTAGCACTCAGAAAAAGGTTGCCTATGAGATTTGTTTCATTGTCACCCCTGTAGGCTACCAGTTGGTCTTGAATATGGCAGATTCTAGAATCTAATTGTCTTGGTTGGTACAAATGCTGAGGCTCTAATGAATGCCATCCCGTAAAGAGGACCTTGCACAGGAACTTTTCAAGCAACGTTAGAAGGGTCGTCCAATCTACTATCTGTCTAGATATAGCCATTGCAATAACCAACAGTGTAAATGCCTGTGGTTGGCTGCAGGACCTGCTACCCATTTTTTATATCCAAGGGGATGGGGTCAGAGCTGGCAATCCACTCAATTTTTTCCCCCTTTCCTATAAATATATGGAGGATGCAACAGAAGAAGTTGGTTTAACGTTGAACCAGAATGGAGTTGGGAATTATGGTAAGGATATTCCTCTGTTGGCATTACCAACATTTTAAAGATCAAGTGCTGACCCATGAAGCTTAATGTAGTCTAACCTGTGACTCCCAACTCTACTTTGTCTTTACCCTTGAACACTTTACCTGGTGGACTGATTACCTGTGGGTGACCAAGGGCTCTGCATTCTGGATTTGCCTCTACTGGAATTTTGGCACTGCATTATCTGTGGGCTCCTGGTCCTGTCATTCCTTATCTGTGTGCACAGAAGTCCTGGGGGCAACCGTGTGCTGGGATGGCAAAACTCCCAAGGCTGAGCAGGGGCTTGGTATAGGTGAAGAATACGGAACTAGATGGACTGGTTTCAGATGAACTCTGGCACCAGACCAGAACCTTATAGCTAGAAGATACTTAAAGAGGAATTAAACTGAAAACTTTCTGGCATCCGTCCCTGAGCCACCGACTCGGGGGCACAATCTTGGTCTCTTCTTCCTGTTCTTCCTCTTACATCACCCAACCCAGGAGCGAGATTGGGTGGCAAAGAACGGTAAAAAAACCTGCCGATCGCTGCAATGCATACGGAGGGGAGAGAATGTCCCCTTACCCCCGCATACGGCCCCGGAGCTGTGGGTTGCTGGGATTAGGCCGGATCGACCAGAGGGGCGTTTGGCCAAAATGGACTACTGGCTAGGCCGTATCTGGCCTTAAGGCCGGAGTTTGCCGACCTCTGACCTAAGTGATCGAGAATTAGGGGGTGGTGCCACTTAGGGGTTGTCTACCCTTTTACGTAAAGTGAAATTTCTGAGTTTAGGTACGCCTTTAATATGACAGCATTGGTCCCTGAGTCACTGTAGACCATCAAAAGATCCATCAAAGTTCATTACAAAGTATGGAAATACAAACATTTTGAAGGGTGGCCAGGCCTTGGTAACAAGAAATGCCCCAGGATGGAAACGTGCCTCAGCTTATGTATGAAAGTGCCATGACGTGCAGTTGCAACTGCACTGCTGACACATGGATTACAGGAATGCATGGGTGTAAATGGGCCCTAAGTGTAAAGGACCCTGGGGGTGGTTTGATGGATTCCTTTGAGAGCCAATGAGCAGGGTGGTAGCCCGGGTGAGGTTTTAAGTACTCTTGTTTTGTTACATGAGAATCTGAATAACTAACATAGCCAACTTCACATAAATGGGACAGTTATCTTCACAAAGAGGACCTGTCACCCACTACAATAGCTGTTTTCTGGATGCTGTAGATCTTTGCCAACAGCATGCTAACATAATGAACTCATATTTAGAATATTTTCCCCAATTTATTTTTATTCCTTTAAAATGACCCTAAAGCTCAAAAATGTCTCTAAAACTTAAACTGTGGGGAAACATGCCCCATTTCAAGATGGCCCCTGCTATCTACTAGGCCACGCCTCTGTACTTTTAGAAGCTTTCCTTTCCTTGCATGTCAAATATAATACATAATGACTTTTATACCTGACAGTCTGACATATCTCTGCTCGGCACATCACCTCCATCTTTCATCTACTGCTCACAACATTTCTAGCAACTTTTGCGCAAAAGTTTCCCTTTATCAACATGGCTGCCGACGCTCCTACAGGTAAACCCTTTTAACCACGCCCACCAAATCCGCATGGTGCCCCGCCTCTACTTTCACCACGCCCCTCAGGCGTTGCTTCTGTTGCTGCTGCAGAAGCGGCACCTTTCCCTGTCACATGACAGCTCGCTGTCTCCTCCCACTTTTCAAGTCTGTTTCCTTCAACAGCCAATTAGGAGCCTGAGCTTAAGCGCGTGGCCGTCCCGAGCGAGGGCGCGAGACCTGGGTGCGCGTGACAGCGCCCGCTCCCAAATCCTGTCAGGTGCGGCCTTGCGCGCCACCGGCGGCTGAAAGGTGAGGGCCCAGAGAGCTTGTCAGGGGCCCCTGGGGGCGGGAGATGCAGAAGAGGCAGCCTTGGACCGGCTTCTCACCTGTGGGGGAGGGACTGTCACCTGTAGGGACCGGAGAACCTTTCCCCTCATACAGGAGAGTCTGAGAACGTCACAGGAACCCGTGCAGGGCCTGTCACAGGCATCGGACTCACCAAAAAAGTCCTGCAGGGGACTGACAGCGGCCTCAGCATCCAAAGTCCTGCAGGGGACTGCCAACAATTCCAAGAAAGGGACTGAGGGCACCTCATATACAAAGTCCCTGGGACTGTGGCCCTCAATAAAACCCGGGGGTTGGATACTCCTACATGCCCTGGATCGCCTACCAAAAGTCCTGAGCTGCCTATTGTAGGGACTGGAGGCCCCTATAGTGCAAGGACTGGGTGCCTATCCTTCACTACGGAGACTGGAAAGCTGCAACGATCCATAAAACTCCATCGCAACGACCGGGGACCATCCAAATCACCTGAACTGTACCAGGACTGAATCGGGGACCGGAGACCCCCGGAACCCATAACAAGCCACTGTCACAGCTGACAGTATACCCCAATACAAGGACCGGAACCCACAACAAGGGACTGTCACAGCCACCTGTATACCCCGCTACAAGGACCGGAGACCCCCGGAACCCATAACAAGGGACTATCACAGCCGCCTGTATACCCCGCTACAGGGACCGGAACCCATAACAAGGGACTGTCACACCCGCCTGCATACCCTGCTACAGGGACCGGAACCCATAATAAGGGACTGTCACAGCCGCCTGCATACCCTGCTACAGGGACCAGAGACCCCTGGAACCCAGAACAAGAACTATCACAGCCGCCTGTATACCCAACTACAGGGACCCCTGGAACCCATAACAAGGGACTGTCACAGCCGCCCATACACCCCGCTACAGAACCAGCTGTACTGCACCAGAGGTGCATTGGTGGCCCCTTTTGGCCAAATCCGATATAGGCATTTGCCAGTTAGTGCCAACGCCAGTGCCGACCGGGGCCCTCAACAACTGCAGTGTGGGTGTGGGAATTGTGTAGTTGCCCGTGACGGCTGTGTGGGTGTCGGGGTTGTGTAGTTGCCCGTGACGGCTGTGTGGGTTGTGTAGTTGCCCGTGACGGCTGTGTGGGTGTCAGGGTTGTGTCGCTGCAGGTCTGAGCCCGTTGTTGGGGTTGTGTGTATTTCGGGTTGGTGTCGGGTTGTGTTGCAGGTCGGTTGTGGGTGTGTCGATGACAGTCTGTGGGTGTCTGTTGTGTGATTCCTGCAGCCTGCTCTGTCCCTGTATTGTGTGCGTATTGTGTAGTGTGGGTGTCGCAGGTTGTGCCTGTGGGTTTTGTGTCTCCTGCAGCATGTGAGTCACTGCAGTTTGTGTGTGTGTGTGGTGGTGTTGCAGCGTCGGTCTGATCCTTGTACGGAGCTGCAGTAATGCAATCATCCCACTCCTCCGTCTCTGCATAGAGCTGTGTGCTTGCTCGTGTGCAGCAGTTTGGACGTTTTAATTTTGTTTTTATTTAAATTGTGTGTCTGTGGAGTACCTGGTCGTGCCCGGTCCATGTGACCTCTCCAGAGGCGGCGTGCGTTGTGCTGTGACGGGGGCGCACCTTCTGGCGGAACCTACCGCACGCAGGAAGCATGGCCTCTGACCCACCAGCCCGGAGCCTGGATGATATCGACCTGTCAGCTTTGCGGGTGAGAAAGGGGATTTCTGGGCTGCTGGGGAACTTTTTTGCATTGTACTTTGGCCTTTAGAGGTGAACCCTAACCAACATTTGGGGTGACTTTTATTAATAAATAGTATATAGCGCCAACATATTACGCAGTGCTGTACATTGAATAGGGGTTGCAAATGACAGGCCCATATAAAAACAGGAGGAGAAGAGAATCCTGGCTAGAAGAGCTTACAATCAAAGGGACTGCTATACTTTCACCTTTTTGTTATCCTTTGTTACATCTGATGATTACCTGCAGCTTCTTCGCAACCACTTCCTGTCCTCATGCCCTCCAGTGATGGGACTGGTTTCTTGATGGTGACAACAGTAGTCCATGTGTGTTGAAAGCGTGGCTTGTAGTCCCCATCAGAAGCCTGGGTGACAAGGCAGTTGTCACAGGAAGTGCCTGAACATGTTCCTTTGCTGGTCTTAGTCCGTTGGTCACAAACATCCTCATTATTAATATTATTAATAAATACAAGATTTATAAAGCACCAACATATTAAGCAGTGCTGTACATTTAATAGGGGTTGCATATGACAGGAGAGGGGAGGGCCCTGTATGGAAGAGCTTACAATCTAGAATCCTCATTCATTCTCATCTCTGTGAGCACACAGTCCTGGAACCGGCACACTCAAAACAAGCGATGGCAGCTCAGACCTTTGTCCGGACATGTTCTGGTTAGATATAAGGACCAGCAGCCAATACAATGGTCACAAATAAATGGCCCCTTCTGTCCTTTCATAAAGGGCTTTTTGGTACTATGGCACATTTCCACATTTATTTGCAGTGATCTCTCCAGCCTCTTTTAGCTGGGCGCTTCACCCGGCACTTTTCAGTAACCACGCAGCTGTTTTTGGGTGGTTACCTAAAAGTTAGGTCATGATACAGAGTCTGCCATCCACCTACACCCAGCTTTAATAAATTCTGGCCAGGATATTGTTTTTGGTATTGGAACAAGGAAAACATTTCCCACCTTGCCCGGGCAATGTTCTGATGTCCCAGCTCCCTCCACAGCTTTATTTTCCTCTTGGAATTAAACGTTAATATGATCTCTGCCACTGTTACAGGTTCTCTTTAGCAAGTGTTGAAAGGTTCCCTTCAGCACAGCGATATTCCAGCAACTGCAGACTTCCTGAGAGCTTCTGGCTTTCCTCATTTGACCTCACTGACTAAAGAGAACCTGTCACCTCTCTATTCAGAGCATAGTAACAATGATAGCTTTCAGCCCCCACGCAATGACCCCTCGCTGTCTCCCTGCTGACATGGCTGCAGTGCATGAAGATACCAGGCCTCACATGTTGCAACCTCCATGTCTTATCACCAACAATAATTCCTCGGTCAGAACTGCTGAGGTCAGACGTCTTCTGCTTTTTGATGTCTGGTCAGACGTGAGTGGAGTTGCAGCCTCAGTTTTTTTTTTGTTGTAGCTTTTTCCTGATGGGTGGAAGAAAGGCAAGAAATTGCTGACTGGTGGGGTGAGGGGTATTTGCCAAAGTTCTTTTTATTTGGGAGTCCCTTTTTAGGTTCCTTCACACCATGATGGTCATGTGCAGTGCATATTGCAATGTGGCTGTACTTTTGTTTTCAAAGACTCTGAGGCCCAGAAATGCCACAGACAGGTTTTTGGGAACTAGTTCTAGAAAAAAAAAGTTTTCCCCTTATTTCGCAAGGGAGTTCACAGACAGAGAATAAGATATGAAGTATGTTCACACTGGTGGTAATGTTGTGTTGTGGTTACCACTTCTTATGCCAGGGAAGTGCTACGTCTGAGTAGATCATGAAGTTCATTCAAGATGGGTGCACATTTATACAGAGCCCTTAAAAAAGCTTCCCCATACTCACTGTCCTTACTTAATCCCGTCTCTATCACATTTGCCTACTTCTACCAAGATCCAAACATCCCACTGCTGCAAGTTTCCTCTGCAGCCAGCATCTGTATTCAACTTGCAGCAGTGGCTGTAAGTAGCCAAGAGAAGGCAAGGGGGGTTAGATCAGTGGAAATAAGGCCTGCTATGCTCACCTATCTCTGTCTGTTCTGTCTCAGGGCGCCTCCATCTTCTGAAAACAATTTTTGGACATCTTGATTGGCCCGCTGGGAGGACATAACTACTGCGCACGTTTGCAGGAGTTTATTCTTTCCTGGCATGCGCAGGGGAAATCGAGAAGTTTCGGGTATTCTGACAACCAAAGCTGAGTTTTGTGTGCTTTAATGGCACAAACCCGAAGCGATCAGGCAGATAAGACGCATTATTGCAGAAGGGACATCGTCTTCTGCTCTAATGACTTGCCTGATCTTCTGCTCTAATGGTTTACCTGATCTTAAAAATGGAACTTTACTGCAGTCTGTCATATGAACCAAAACCATGTTAGACTGACCTACACCATCAATTCAGTTCTTTATTCAGCCAGCTCTTTTCACCACATAGTTGATGGATGTAAAGGAGATTGTACAATCAGATAGTCATAAGTATGGTGCGTTTTATAGTGACTTACACCCATTCATGCCATAGGGCCATACATACTCCTAGCACCTTGTATGCTCAGTGGATTATATAGGAAAGCTTCACGTTCTTGTCAGACCTATTTTTTTTTTCACATTGTTACATCTATGAAAATGGCAATTGGAACTTGAAATTGCTTGTTTGTTTTTATATGAGAATGAAGAGTTTAAATAAAATAGGAGCTGCAAAGCTAGTAGGTTGGATTAAATACGAAGGGGTGCTGAGAAGTTCCTGGCTTTGCCCAGAAAGACGAGAGCCAGAGTTAGGAAATAACACTTTTATTCAATATATTCTCCCCCTGAGACTTATGTATGCACTTGGTACAGTGTAGTTGCAGCTTTTCTAGACCGTTCAAATAAAAGTCGTTTGGTTGGGCCGCAAACCAGCTCTCGGAAGCATCTTGGATGTCAGAAATGTCTTCAAAACGTTGCCCCTTCAGGTGTTTCTTCAAATTTGGGAACAGATATTAGTCCAAAGCAGCCAGGTCAGGTGAGTATGGTATCCTCAATAATCAGCTCATGGACAGATGGCAGGTTGCCGGTTCAGTTGAGGTTGGGGGCGCCCACTGCGGGGCTCTTTTTCAACGGTGAAATGCCCAGTCTTGAAACAAGATATCCGGGTTCGGACAGTGCTGTAGGAAGGACACTTCTCCCCCAGTGTTTGTGACATCTCGGTGTGAATGTCCTTTGCTGACTTTCCCTGGAGAAACAAAAACTTCATGACTGCCCGCAACTCCAACGACGTGAAACTTGCCTGTTCCTCTGCCATCACAGCTTCTCACTAAAAGAAAAAAACAGTTTTAAGAATCGCAAAGACCTGATATTGGCACAGTTACATACTAAAATATTAGGCTGCCATATTCCCCCACACTCATTTTTCTATTTCATCTGGAAGGGGTCAAAGCCAGGAACTTCTCCGCACCCCCTCGTATTACAGCAGTTTAATCATGGATTGCCGTATGAGCTGATGTCTATCAAGGGACCTGGGGTTCTGATTTGTATGATGGTTCTCCAGGACACCAGATGTGCAGGAGATTGTGGTGTAGTGTTTGGATATAGTGTAGTGTTTGTCTTCATTTTATGGTTTGGAGGGAATGGGCTATTGAACACCGGTGTTGCAGGCCTACTTGAATTCTAGTAGCTGGATTGCTGGAGTCTGTAAAGTTCTCTCACAATGCTCTTTTTGTATTTAAGACATCTTATCTTAGGGATATTGGCCTTCATGTTTGAAAGGTTATGTAAGAAATGCTGTTTCTCATCTCTATAATCGCATGGCCATGTACACTTTATATTTTATAAATCTTTCACATCTTTTATAAACCTGCGCAGTTGTACCGGCTTCTCTCCTGGACTGAAATTGCACACTCTGATATCGCTGCATACTGTGGGCTCCTTGCAATGTATACTATAAGTTGCAGCAAGTCGGAGCTGGCTGGAGGACATTCATCATTTATCCCTTTCCTTCCCATCCTGTTTCCCTGGTCTGCCCTTTCCATTCTTTGAATTTCAGTTCATTCACATGTGGCGAGCACCACAGCCCCCCGTTTATAGGAAACTGTGTTTAGCACCCTTCCAGCCATGATCTGCTTTTTTTTACATGACTGACCGACTGAGGTCATTGTATCTAAAATCAGAAATGTTATGAGAACTGAAAGTTTTTCGTTTCATTTTAATTTGTGTGGAAAGGAGAAACCAGGGAAAGTGAAATATTAACAGAACAAACCTTTAATTTAAATACAAAATATTGACATTCATACCTAGCGTTTGCAAAACGGCACCAAATATGTAGCAGGCAGGCCCATACCACACCAAAACACTGCCCTGAACTGTGGCATGAACAGGGCTTTTAGGATAGGATTTTTAAAGAGCAACGGGATAACTTCTTTGTCCATCAGTGTGGGGAATCATGTTAGAGTGAATCTTCTATAAAAGGAGTTTTTTAACTCCTGTTTAAGTATAGATTTTTTTTTTCCCCAAGTCCAATACAAGGTTCAATTTTTCATTAAAAAAATGTTATTGCACCTCTCATCCTGGAATGAGAATCTCAAAATCTCATGTGTTTTGCCATTTGCCTTCTTCAGGGGATGAGATTTTTAAACAACGTTGTTCCAGCAATGTCAAAAAAGTTTTATAGGGAGCATGCCTATGAAATTTGTCTAAAGCCAAATTTATGTCACCTTTTCTCAAACTTTTTAACATAAAGTGATCTTAACATAAAAGACTTTCAGGTCTTGTGAAACCACTGCTGAACTGAGAGGCACACATTTCTCACTGCTTGAAGAACCCTGGTTGATAAACCCTGGCATAGATGCTCAACATCCTTTTTTTAGTATGTTGGGTGCGTTTCCAGCCCATTTCTCTTTAATTCCTGTTGTGTCAGGAAGTGAGAAGTAATATCCCTAGCAGGAATTCCAAAAAAAGTAACTTAATGGGGACACCTATGTTCACCTCTCCTTCCAAACTAATAAAAGTTTTGGCTTTACCTACACTTTAGGGAAGGTTTTTGTTTCAGTATTAGAAGCAGCATGGTTGTTTTATAACTAGTCTACTTTGCTGACAGCAGCCATTGTGGTTTTATCTAAGCTTCAGCTGTACTGAGGTCAGCACAATTTCCGTGACAGAGTTGTCTTGTTCTGTATGTTTATAGAAAATGTAGCCCAAATTCACAGCGCAAAGCATACCTCGCGGGGGAATCTGTAGAAATGGGTGTGTAGTCAACCTGTGCCAGTAAGAGCAGAACACCTAAAATGTGTCTAAAGAGGTGTTTTGTGATCTTCAGGGAACCCCTTCTATAATTACTATATTCACAACTCTCCGTATATTAGCATGGTGGTCAGTGGGAAGAATGTCACCCATACAGATAGCCAAAAAGATCCTTGATGTCAGACTGACCCAAGGGTCACAAACTGCTCATTGGTTGAGGAACCTCCAGCAAACGCTAGAAGAACCCTGGTTGAGAGACACTAGTTACTAGAAAATTCTAATTGCCTAGAAATATAGAAACGGGTCAGAAGTCCTAATTTGCACCCTTGTTTTGGGTCGGTGCTCCATATTGTTGATGCCAAAACGGAGCAACCAGGGAACTAGGATTTGCCAAATGAAAAGTGCAGTGAATGCTGCCTTGTTTTCTTGGGACAGTATTGAGGTTTTGGTTATTTTTTTTTTCTTTTATACCAGCTTGTATACAATTAACATGCAGCAGAACAGAACTTGTTGACGAAGAAAAGCAGCAAAAGCGTATCTTCACCTAATAACAAAGTGATTAATTGTATCTTCCCTGTGCTTTGATGAAGATGCTGTGTTGGTTTTTATTAGTCATGCTTTTTTCACCAGGTGACTGTCGGTTTAAAGTCACATCAGTAGAGATTAGCATTGTTCCGTAGGTTGCTTGTGTCTTATTTGGACTACAGAACACCACTTAGTACTTCTCTCAATAATATGAGGGAGTTCTACAGTCCACAGAGATGATCTACAGAGGCCTGATAACATTGCTTGGGATTTCACACTCATCAGAGACCTCAGGAAGTTAGCAGCACACAGATTTCTATTTGGGGTCATTCAACCAGGAGAAATAAGGACGTTCTCTTTTTTTTTTTTTTTTTTTTTTTCTGGGGAGAAGGTGAGTAATGTAGCTAGAACATGGAAGGGATGAGGTTTTCCTGAATCAATGCCTAGGGCTGTTGATATGTGGAAAATATTAATCCCTATTAGGAATTGGGGTTTTCTCCTAGGTTTTACATCGGACGCTTTTTTTGGGTTTACCCCCCATATAAGAGTTTCTGGGCTGGCTATCGATCTATCCAAACAGCCTGGCTTCCTGAATTGGCGATGTGCTGCGCTGTTATTTGTGTCTGGTCTGCGGGATGTGATATAACCCTGAGGTTTTTCTGCTCGCCTCCTGTAAACGCTGACTCACCTCCTTCTCCTGACACAATTATCTTTGACAGATTTCCACCTCTGGGAAACTGCCTTCCAGATCTCAATTATCAGAGGGCCACCTTTGCCTGCGACACAGCGAGTGGATCATATCTAACAAATTAAAAATTAACTGGCCCTGGGGAGTCCTGCTGAGACAGTTAAAGAGCCAATCCTGGTTAGAGACAAAAAAAAGCTTTACTTGGGGCAAACAGCGATCTTAGAGTGGCTGTGAATTGTAGTCTAAAACCTAAACTTGGGACAGACCACCAAATGCACAACTGGGATACTTTTATTGCGATCATTTCTTTTTGTAAATACGTTAAGCTGAACGATATGAGAATAGAAAATGGTTAAGTTCTTTGTGCAAGAATTTAATGTCGATCTCAAGCCAAATATCAGTGTTTCAAAATTAGAATATATATAGGTGTGACTAGGCCCAAAGAAGAAGCACCATCAAGGGATTAGGAGGTATACACTCGCTGACCACTTTATTAGGTAACCCCCTTTTTGCCTTTAGGATTGCTGTAATTCCTCATTCTTCGTGGCATAAATTTAGCAAGGTCCTAGAAACTTTTCGGAAGGAATTTGCTCCATATTGACATGATGGTATCACACAGTTGCAGATCTGTTAGCTGTGCATCCACAATGTGAGTCTTCTCTTCCATCACATCCCATAGGTTCCCTTATTAGGTTGAGATCGGTGTTTGTGAAAGCCATTTGAGTTCAATGAACTCATTTTCATATTTAGGGAACCAGTCTGAGATGATTTGAGCTTTGTGACCCGGTGAGTTGTCCTGCTGGAAGTGACCATCAGAAGATGGGACACTGTGGTCATAAAGGGATGAACATGGTGAGCAACAATACTAAGGTAGGCTGTGGCATTTAAACCATGCTCCATCCAAAATGTGCCAGAAAATTACCCCCACACTGTTATACCACCATCAGCTGAAGCCTTGGATACAGGGCAGAATGATTACAAGAATTTTTCTTGTTGATGCCAAATTCTGACCCTACTATTCAGTGTTGCAGCATAATTCTGGACTCCTTAGACCAGGCAACGTTTTTCTAATTTCTTCTCAATCTTAGTGAGCCTTTGAGAATTGTAGCTTCAGGTGCCTGTTTTTAGCTGACGGGAAGGGAATCCGGTGTGGTCACCTGCTGCGGTAGCCGTCATCTTGTACATGCGTTAAGTTGCTGCCTTGCTTGGCTGATTAGATATTTGCGTTACTAAGCAGTTGAACAGGTGTACCTAATAAAGTGGCCAGTGTATGTATATCAAATGTGCTTAAACTTAAGGAAGCTGTTTTAAAGGATAAGAGCATTATTATATAGTTATCCACCCCCATATATATTCTAAGCCCTACGCTCACATATCCTTGTTCTGTGCAAATCTTGGTAAACAGCACTATTACTGCTGCAAATTTACCGCTGGTTTGTTCCTTGCTGTGCATGTGGGGAAAAAAATCAGTTTCTATGGAAAGGCTGCCTATCGGAGATAATTGCGTTGAATGGCTCTTTTATAGAATTGGGTGCATGCAAAAAAACAGCCAGGAGAGTTGGAGTTTGTCTGGACAGCTTACTGAGGGACATAGTGCATGCAATGGACCGGAGTGTTGACAGGTAAGTAAGGGTCTGGAGTGTGCTTCGAGAAGGTTTATAGGGTAAGATGAACAATTATTATAAAAAAAAACAGTCAGGTCACCACTTCTGTCACCAGGACCTTTCCAAGGTGACAGTGTGTTACAAGACTGCATTTTCTTTGTTAATCCCGATCTCGCTTTAACAGCTCCGAACATCATCTCCCTAAGCATCCAATGCAGACCTATAAACGTCCTTATTACCGCTCTGCCGGGACCTCCAGTGACATTCGTGTCGGCAAGCTCGGGAGCCGTCCTAGAACAGACTCATTAACGCAAGCCAAGACACAAGATAATTTATTAACACAATTAGCATCTGCGGCAGAACAGTTAGACGGCTGCTCGCTGACAAGCCGTGCCGCTACAGTAACCCAGCGACATAGTTTGCTGTCACCAGGAACATTGCGGAGGAGAACTGAGTTCTGGACTGCAATCTCCTTGATTTTTTTTTCTCATGCAGCTCAGCATATACAGATAAATCTTCCAATGTTCTGACCTTTTATTGGCACAATCCTAATAACATTTGGTATTACGACTATTGCTGTCCTGGGTGTTACATATGAGAAATAATGTCAGTAGAACGATTCAATCAAGGAAACTGTCCGGGGGCTCTCACAGTGTCCGGGGGCATTAACACTGTATGTGTTGGTGTGCATTTTAACACAACGTTTATAATATGCAGTATGCATTGTGCATTGAAGAGCAAAGTATGGGTTCCTACATTTTGGAAGCACACTTATGCCAACATTGTTGTCTTTCTGTGAGTTGCCTTGTGAAAACAGAACTAAACAAGTCTACCCTCACGCCTTCTATGGCACAGACATCTTAAGGTGGAACTAAAGTTCCACATTTACAAATGCTTGATCAGGGAGGTCATTATTGCAGAAAGGGACAGGCGATATCCTTACTGCAGTAAAGTGCCCGTCTAATCGCTCCAGGTTTCTGGCGACTAAGTTGAGCGCCGCATGTGCAGTGGCAGCTTTAGTTGCCACAGAAACTGGACAATTCCGCTTCCCTTGTGTGTGCCAGGGATTATTGAACTCCCATATAGTGTCGTCATACCGGCAATGCGAACCAAGGTAGCCAAAGATCGTTTCTGGGAAGAAGAAAAGGAGGATGGCAGCACCCTGCGAAGGAATGAGAATAGGGAGTCACGTCACTTTAGTTCCACATTAACTTAGTCTTTTTCCTATCATAAAATTATGCCATCTAGGTCTTAATGAAAATGGATATTTATGTGTAATAATGCACCTGCTAGGTAATTAAGGTAATCCTTTATGGTTCATGATTCCGCCATGTTTTTTCCTCAACATATCTTGAAGCAATGTTAAGACGTGAGCATGTAATTAAAATAGTTTTGTCTAATTATAGTTTGGAAAAAAATGGGGGTCAGCATTTTTTTTCTCTCTCGTGTTTATGTTGTGGAGAAACTTGTTAAAATGCGAATCAGAATTTGCTCAGCCATTGATGCATTTTAAATAGGGCTTGTATATGGTATTGAGGGGGTGCTTGATAGGGGTTCGAAGTCAGAGTTAGCAATCCATATACTTTTCATGGCAGATAAACTATGCTTTTCAGGGCCTGTAGTTCTACTTTAAAGTATATCCAAGCTTTACATTTTTGAGTTAAGATGCACTTTAGACCAACATTTCTCAACCTTTTAAAGCAGAACTAAAACTGCTCAATTCACCTGTGTTTCATCGCTAGGCACTGCCATGTTCCTTCTTTTCTTCCTCTTAATATAAGATCTGTATATCTTGATTGGCCTGCCGGGATGACATAACTTCCATGCAGGTGCAGGAATTCATTCATCCCTGGCACATGCAAGGGAAGCTGGGATTGGGGAGTTTCCCTGGCAAACCAAAGCGGACACTACGCATGCATGGCTCAGCTTCGACACCAGTAACGGGAAGCAATCAGGCAAAGGTACATTGCCTGTAAAGAATTACCTGCCTGATTATGGAGACTTAAAGGTGGAACTTATAACATGAAGTAACCTTTGAAAAAACTTCCAGGTCTTCAGAAACCTCTTCTTTATTTACCACACTTTACTACATAACTGTAGTGGTCAGTGGGAGGAATCTCATCTTAAAAAGATTCAGTCACTTACTGTCCTGAGAGGCACAAATTGCGCAATGCTTTAGGACCCCCTAGCAATCGAGTTTTACAAAACCCTGGTTGAGAAAACTTGCCAGCAAAAGTAAATAGGTATGCTGGTTTTTCACTAGTCGATAGGTCTCCAGATATAAATCATGAACATGGTTAACACCCTGCACCTTTTGACCAGCCCTGATCCATACTGCTCCTAAGGCTTTGATCACCAGTAGTGAGGTTGCAGTCGCATCATTTGGACAAAGAACCATTGACACATGACAGGGTGAAAGCATGATTCATACTCTGCTTGCTAGATTCAATTGTGAATTTTACCTGCAGTGCAGGGAATGATAGGATTGAAATAATTTTATTATTTTTTTCCAGTGAAAATACATTTGGGCCTAATGGATGTTTTTGCACTTCCTCTGAGTTCTTACCAATAATTAATTTAAAAGCACAATGCACACATGTAGTCTCAATCAGTGAATTGCTGATGCCGTCAGATATAGTATAGCTGTGCTTGAGGAGGAAAATGGATGTGGTTTATCTTGAGTTGAATATTCTAATATTGGGCTCTATGCTTTTTTTTTTTTTTCTCGATTCCCAGAGGGAATTCATGCAGGCATTGGTGACAACAGGGTGACAACATAGCAGGCCAGGCAGCCACTGAATGGGATTAGTACGCATGCAGAAAAGAGTGGAAAAATCCTAAAGGGAAGGGGTGATATGAAAAGCATTAAAAAGGGAGTACCATGAAATGTAGAACCCCAGGGGGAATGGAAACTGGGATATGATGGAAGCCAAGTGAGCTGGCGGTGAAAGGTCTTAATATCCAGTGTTCCCCAGAATTTTTTTTAAGCTGGTTGTGAAGAAGCTGTAGGTGTGTGGTCAAAAAGTGGGCAACAAATGACAAATGTTGCCAAAGGAATACAGTAACTCCGATAATCGGTCAGTTTCCTACCTCCCCTTAAGCTTTGCTCCAACTTTCTGATGCCCATCTCCTTAGTATATCCCATTTTCCCATTGTCTTTGTATTAAGATCCAACTGTCAGTTGTCCCTGTATTTGTGACCCAACGTTTCCATAAGCACCCAAAAACAGCTAGGTGGTTACTGAAATGTGCCGGGTGGTGTGCTCAGCTAAAAGAGAACACTGATTTCTTTGGTGTGTGTGGTAGCGCTGGTTATTGATTATGTATGGGAGTTGAATTCTTAGGACAAAAGCAAATTCTGCTGCCAATTTTGTATTGGACCCACCATTCCAAATACTTTTTACTCAATCAGTCCCAAGTTACCACAAACATTGTTCTGTATTCTGCCCTTCCGATCCTCTTTTCTGGATTAGAAGGTGATTAAATAGTTTATAAATTCATGATTTATGGGATTTTGATATCTACCAACATATCTGATACAATACAGTCATTTGATGATTTCCTTTCAGACTCACTTCCGATCTGTTTGTTTTATCGGGCAGGAAATTGTATAGGAAGTACAATGTATACTGGACCCATGCTAGGGTTTTAAATGGTCATTGCATACGGGACCTTTTTTTGGTTTTGGGTTAGACAACTGGAGAGGAACTTGGTGGTGTCTTTTAGTGGCATGTGGTGGGCCTTAACTATTGATTCTAACAACTTAATAGTAATGATCCAATCTTTTCTAGACAAAAACCTTTTGTTGATAAAAGTGCATCCAGCACATTACTGGGGTTACAAAATCCCGAAACCAAAATAGTTCTTAACCCAGAAATTTTTTTAGCAGGGTGGGAATAAATTGTAGGCGCGTAGAAGCCCCTGAATTGTGACCGAACTTTTCAGTAACCACCCAAAAATAGCCGAGTGGTTACTGAAAAGTGCCGAGCTAAAGAGGGCCCAGAAGAACACTGCAAAATGTTACAGGAAATAGGGAATGTACATCCATTATGTCATACCCCACTGAAATGTCCATGGGCTAGTTCAAATTACCTTGCTATCTACCTCTTTGCAGATTATAGTTTTATTTTTTCTTTTAGTTTTTACAATGGTACTGATCATGCATGTGCAAGCCCACACATCGGGTCAGTTACTGTAACAGTATATTTGTGCAGGAATACGAATAAGCCTTCCATTGTTCTAATCTCTGCTGTACATCCTGCCTTTCACTGGCGGCTCCTGAGTGACCCAGTTACCAAAGCGCTAGGAGATGCTTTGCATGAAACTCGATGGATTGCATTGCAATCTTGTGGATCCTCTGACCTACAAGTTGACTGAGGGACCTGGCCTTGACTACACATTGTCTGATTTTCATCCTGTGCATCATGGCTGCTTTGATGCCGAATATGTTGGTTTTGATTTTTATAATAGCTTGGACCTGTTCTATTTCTCCACCACCCTCACACACTCTTGGGTCTGTTTGGGAGAACAGCAGCTCTCCTACCCGCATCGGCTTGTGGAATTGTTTGCCGTATCCAAAACAAGCCGGCCAGCAAATTAGTTGTCAGCACTGCGCTGTCACTGAACTGACTCCACTTGCACACATGAAAAAGCAAGGTTTGCGGTGTGGAGCATCGTGTAAAGGGAGGCTGCTGTTTTAACAAAACTTATAAGGAAGTTTGCAGCAAACACAGAATATGCCCAGCACTCATTCTTGCTTACAAGCAAAAGGTCAAATCCATGTTTAATAAAATTAAAGAGGTCTGTTGCATGCCTCTTCATTTATAAGCAAAGCTGTGCTAAGACTGACAAAAGGCTGCCTCCCTGTGTAGGCATTTAATCTGCAATAAAGAAGTGCTCCATCTCACGCATGCGCAGCCCTCTAGAGCCTATAGCTGTCATACTTCTACCCTGCAATGCAAGCCGTGCCCCCTGGAATGTGTGCGTTTTGTATACATACCCCTTCACTGTATATAATTGTATTTTTATAAACCATCCCCACTGACTTAAATATACACCCAAGTGCACCTCGTAAAGCTGTCAGAAGCACCTGCCGGAATACAAATAGCACTGCCATAGAAACGGCAGACAATCAACTGCCATTAAGGAGAGTGTCATTTGGCCTGCTCTGTAGCTTTATGTCAATATGAAATGAAAAAAAGAACTGCAGTGTTTCGTGTTTCTCCTTTTTTTTTTCCTTTTGTGAAATTAGCTGTGGTTGATGATTGGTGGTCGTGGGGGTAAAGAGCGATTAAAGATCCTCCCTACGCAGCTGGTGGTCCCCACAAGGCCGGGCTCACACATGCTGCCAGGTGCCACAATCCAGATGGTTACAGTATATGACATGGCAGTGTGAATGGCCACCGTCGCTATAGAAACCGTAACATGCTGTGACGCAGTGTTTCTTTGGTTGTCACGGTTACAAGGTTTTTTATTTAAAAGGAAGTGATCAAGAAAGAAAAATGTACATGTAATGCGTTTACTGTATGAATGTTCGATGGGAACGACTACCTGCTGAGGAATTATATATTGTATTTCTGAAACCACAATTTAGTGCAACATGTTGGGGAAACAATGACATCACCGAAGACCAGGACTACTGTTGCTGGCCTGCAAAATGCCCCCCGCGTCCTCAAAGCAAAGCCTGATTCACCCTGGTGCAAAGGATCTGAGATGTATTTGACTACTTTTGGTGACCTTCAAAATGTCCCCTACGTCCTTTAAGCCTGATTCACTCTAGTTCAATGGACCTGTAGGCAGTTGGCCAAGGATTGGGGGTGTATTTAACTGCTGCTGCTGGCCTTCAAAATGCCCCCACATCTTGAAAACAAAGCCTGGTTCACCCAGTTCAATTGACCAGTAGGCAATCGGCCAAGGGTTGGGGTGTACTGTGCCGGTCCCGTGGGGTCGTTGTGTTATTAAGCTCTTTTACGCTGAGTTTTGCAATATCTAGGAAAGGAAGGGGTTAGCTTTGTTGTGGGCTGTAAAAATGGATAACCATTAGTTAATCGGCAACCACATTTCGTGTCAATAGAAGCATGGTCTGTGATGACCTGTAGTAGTCTTTACATCCTCTCTATGCGATCGGATGGCAGTCATCGGTGCTTTCTTCTGACAACCGAACTTTTGGATGATGGCCAGTCTGATTCAATCTTTCCCCCTCGTCCTTATCTTAAGGTCCCTCAGTAATGACCAAAATCTAATTTAAATATTTAAAAAAATATTTGCATCAGGTTTGATATACAACTGGCATGGAGCACTAAAAGTAAACCTGTGCCTGGCTCAGGTTTTCTCTTTCCTGTCTATTGTAATATTTGGTGGATATGCCGGACCTGGCTTGAGGCCGACATAGGTGCCAGGGATGGCCGTCATTTTCTATTGCTGGGCCAATGCAAAGCTGGCCGTGACTATCGGGTGAAAGCACGTATTGCTACTCTTGCCTCATCTGAGATCTTGCCAGGATTTTGCATAAAAAACGGATATAAAGGGATGGCCAGTCTTTTACACTCCCTGTTTTTTAGACACTTGAAGTTGAAATAAAATTTGGCATCGGGCAGAGCTTTACCGGTTATGTCCCTTTTGCAAAAAGTATTTTACCTGTCTGATCGGCACCCACCTGTTTGTTGCCAGGGATACCTTGCAATCCCGGCTTTCCTTGCAGGTAATGGGACTGATTGCGTTCCCCCACTTCTGTGTCCTGAATCAAGATGGCTGAAGACTGGGATGTGGGGGGAAAAAAAGGGAGAAGATGGAGGTGCCTGTGATGGGACAGGTGAATATCCCCAGGGTTTAATCCCACTTTAAAGGAAACTTGTAATGAGAAAATGCTTAGGTCATTATTTTATTTACCTGGCTGCTAAATTGATTTACCATCACTTTCCGTCTCAAGATACAACACAGAGTCTTCAAAGTAAGAATGTCTGTTGGAAGATTTCCCTCTATTGTTCCAGTAACAACTTACTGTTTTGGACTTTATCTCATAGTCAGCCCCTGGTTTCAATTCCCGAGCAAAGCTCTTCAGTGAGGACTCGGACAACATTGCAAACCTTAAAGGGTTTCTAACCAAGATATGTTTTATAGAGGATCGAAGCCATAGTGGCTGTGCCCAAATAGGTTAAGAGCACAGTCAGGACTAGTCACAGGTATTGCTTGTAGGCCTTGTGCGGCTATTTTCACCTAATATTGTTCTACCATGTCATGTCCTGCTTGTTTTTTTTTTTTTGTGTAGAAAGCCATTTCAGTTGATAAATGGGGTCCATCTTTCTCAAACCAGATATTCCCAGTTTATGGCTGGTGAAGGAATATTTAGGAAATAGCAGAACAGTTACATGGACTGGCTAATCTCTTTAGCAAGAAATACAGTGATCAGAACAGAAGTGACATCGGCGATCTCATTTTATATCTCCTAGGTTTGGCAGTCAGTTGTGCCTTAGATCTCACACTGCAGATATACAGCTAGGAAACCGTGATCTGGTGTAATAAAACCAAAAGGCCATGTCATCTACCTGCCTTCAGAGTTCAGGTCATCTAAATACCAACTTTGCCATTAAGGAACCCCTGGAGCAACCCTGAAAGAAAATCGCTCACATGAGAAATCGCAAGTGATTTTTTTATTTCCAGCATTTATACCTCTTTTTTTTTCTATGCAATAAATTGGGTTTAGTTTGCTGTAAATTACCTTGCTGGGCAGCGAATGCTTGCTGCTACAAAACCACCGATGTGTGGCCCTAAAGTTATTATATAGGTGATTTTATGAGATTCGAAAGCTCATGATTTTGCCTCGCTTTCCTATATTAGAGGCAGGAAGTATTGAAAAGATCTGGCTCTGGACTATGAGCTCCCCATTTATTTAATTTTTTTGCACTGTAAGTGCTTTAGATGTAGACACGTCTGCGCTCTACAGGTGTATGAGATCCATTTACTTCCGCCTGATTGCCTGTAAGTAAAGCCCAGCTCTTCTTCCTCTTCTTTATAATTTCTATTGAGTAATCATGTTGTGTCCCCCTGCGGCCGGCCTGCCCGCCTAATGTAAGCTGTAATGTTTAGTGCTAATGAATTAATGATGTGGGAGTAAATCACTTCTGATTTAATTTCTGCAGTGCAGGGCCAGCCTACGTGGGGGGGGCCTCTTATTGCTGACATGGCAAAATTATAGGTAAAAAATAAAAGGCAAAGCATCGGCTTTTTTTTATATATAAAGACTTCCTAAATTATAATTTTCTTTCACATCCTCCCTCTATGTTAAGTTCCTTCACATCCACACTATATGTTTAGCTCTGATCATTCCCCAAGAATGATCGTTCTGCATAACTCCACTTTCGTGTAACAATACTGGGTGACGGAGTATTTAATGTCAGCGCTTACAGGATAGGAAGGGGAGTCACATGCTCTCCATACCTTGAAGTACTGCACTATGCAAAACTGAATTGAACAATCAACCACAAGTTTTCTGAGCTTTATCTGTGCAGCCACCTCCTCCCTCGCTGTTTTTGCATGCTTGGACATGTTGTTCCAGCATAGCCCTGGAGCTGTGGATTACCTTCTACCATAGAACAGGAAACAACTTTTTTTTGTTTTCTCCAACACTGTGTCTGACTTGTTGTGTCTCCAGTTGCACAAGCCCGTGCGCCTACACCCATTGTGCGGAGAGGTGTGATCAATGTATCACACGCACGCCTAGTTCTGTTTTCCTATTTTCTGAATAAATAGCTGTGGAGACACACCTCTCAGAGACTGTTTATCCAAGGATCGGCCCGGTTTCCCACACTCCTTGCTGCTTGACAATTCCCAGTCCCCCAGCTTGCATTGTTTCCTTGAAATAACCAGACCTCCCGTACTGTACAAAACCTCCAGAAAGTGACCAGGCAGCCTTGTGAAACATTGAACCAGGTGCCCGCTAATAATTTTAATAAGGTGCCCATAGAAACAAGCTGATGGTTTTGAGGCTCCTGTAGTTACATCAGACCAAGACTGGGGATGAATATTTATTACAAAAAATTTTCTGATGGGTATTTTATATGACAGGAGCCTGATCTGCACTGTGGCTAACGTGCCCTGTTCCATAGCTTGTGTGAAGCAGAGCAAAAACCAGTCGATGCTCACCTGTCCTGTCTCTGTCACGGGTGTTGCCATCTTCCTCTTCTCTTTCTCTCTGCATTCTATTTTTCGGCCTTTTTGACTGACAGGGCTAGAATGACATATCTCCCGCACAGGGGTGTCGGGGTTCACTCAGTTCCAGCACCAGCAAACTGCGATTGCTGAGCAGCCCTGCCATCACTGGGAGGCTATGGGGTAATTCTGTCGTGGGCCCCAATCAAAAGAGCTTGACTTTTCCAATTCTGGAACTTTTAGTGAAGTAGGTCTCTGGAAGTTTACCCAGTATGAAACCCAGAAATTTCCAATGACCACCCTGTTTTCGGGTATCACTGGCAACAAATGCTCACTGAAATTTGACAGCTGGGAGGCAATCAATTTTGAAAGTGGGACTTTAGTTCCACTTCAAAGCGTTCCACCTTTAAGAATCCACAAGTCGTTATTGCAGAATGGGACAAGGTGGTAATCCCTCCTACATGCAAAAGGCTGAGCTGTTCATGCACTTGGTGGCCACGATACCCCTGCACATTCTGGGAATGAAGGAAGTGCTGGGCGGCTGAGTGAGATTTATGTCATGCCAATTAAGATGGCAATGATCATCTCCCACAAAAAAGATGGCAGCTCCTGGCTACTGAAGTGAGTATCATGGGATTAGTTCTTTTTTAAATGGCCCTATCAATTTGAAAGTTTTCCCTGATAATTTGGTCCTAATGACCTCTGTAGCTTGAAAGGTATCCGGTGCTCGACCCAGATATTTCTTTAAGCCAGGTGAGAAGAAGTTGTAGGTGGATGGGAGCCCCTGTATTATGACCCAGCTCTTCAGTAACCACCCAAAATCATCCGGGTGGTTATTGAAAAGTGCTGGGTGGTGCGCTCAGCTAAAAACTGGACAATTCCGCTTCCCTTGTGTGTGCCAGGGATTATTGAACTCCCATATAGTGTCGTCATACCGGCAATGCGAACCAAGGTAGCCAAAGATCGTTTCTGGGAAGAAGAAAAGGAGGATGGCAGCACCCTGCGAAGGAATGAGAATAGGGAGTCACGTCACTTTAGTTCCACATTAACTTAGTCTTTTTCCTATCATAAAATTATGCCATCTAGGTCTTAATGAAAATGGATATTTATGTGTAATAATGCACCTGCTAGGTAATTAAGGTAATCCTTTATGGTTCATGATTCCGCCATGTTTTTTCCTCAACATATCTTGAAGCAATGTTAAGACGTGAGCATGTAATTAAAATAGTTTTGTCTAATTATAGTTTGGAAAAAAATGGGGGTCAGCATTTTTTTTCTCTCTCGTGTTTATGTTGTGGAGAAACTTGTTAAAATGCGAATCAGAATTTGCTCAGCCATTGATGCATTTTAAATAGGGCTTGTATATGGTATTGAGGGGGTGCTTGATAGGGGTTCGAAGTCAGAGTTAGCAATCCATATACTTTTCATGGCAGATAAACTATGCTTTTCAGGGCCTGTAGTTCTACTTTAAAGTATATCCAAGCTTTACATTTTTGAGTTAAGATGCACTTTAGACCAACATTTCTCAACCTTTTAAAGCAGAACTAAAACTGCTCAATTCACCTGTGTTTCATCGCTAGGCACTGCCATGTTCCTTCTTTTCTTCCTCTTAATATAAGATCTGTATATCTTGATTGGCCTGCCGGGATGACATAACTTCCATGCAGGTGCAGGAATTCATTCATCCCTGGCACATGCAAGGGAAGCTGGGATTGGGGAGTTTCCCTGGCAAACCAAAGCGGACACTACGCATGCATGGCTCAGCTTCGACACCAGTAACGGGAAGCAATCAGGCAAAGGTACATTGCCTGTAAAGAATTACCTGCCTGATTATGGAGACTTAAAGGTGGAACTTATAACATGAAGTAACCTTTGAAAAAACTTCCAGGTCTTCAGAAACCTCTTCTTTATTTACCACACTTTACTACATAACTGTAGTGGTCAGTGGGAGGAATCTCATCTTAAAAAGATTCAGTCACTTACTGTCCTGAGAGGCACAAATTGCGCAATGCTTTAGGACCCCCTAGCAATCGAGTTTTACAAAACCCTGGTTGAGAAAACTTGCCAGCAAAAGTAAATAGGTATGCTGGTTTTTCACTAGTCGATAGGTCTCCAGATATAAATCATGAACATGGTTAACACCCTGCACCTTTTGACCAGCCCTGATCCATACTGCTCCTAAGGCTTTGATCACCAGTAGTGAGGTTGCAGTCGCATCATTTGGACAAAGAACCATTGACACATGACAGGGTGAAAGCATGATTCATACTCTGCTTGCTAGATTCAATTGTGAATTTTACCTGCAGTGCAGGGAATGATAGGATTGAAATAATTTTATTATTTTTTTCCAGTGAAAATACATTTGGGCCTAATGGATGTTTTTGCACTTCCTCTGAGTTCTTACCAATAATTAATTTAAAAGCACAATGCACACATGTAGTCTCAATCAGTGAATTGCTGATGCCGTCAGATATAGTATAGCTGTGCTTGAGGAGGAAAATGGATGTGGTTTATCTTGAGTTGAATATTCTAATATTGGGCTCTATGCTTTTTTTTTTTTTTCTCGATTCCCAGAGGGAATTCATGCAGGCATTGGTGACAACAGGGTGACAACATAGCAGGCCAGGCAGCCACTGAATGGGATTAGTACGCATGCAGAAAAGAGTGGAAAAATCCTAAAGGGAAGGGGTGATATGAAAAGCATTAAAAAGGGAGTACCATGAAATGTAGAACCCCAGGGGGAATGGAAACTGGGATATGATGGAAGCCAAGTGAGCTGGCGGTGAAAGGTCTTAATATCCAGTGTTCCCCAGAATTTTTTTTAAGCTGGTTGTGAAGAAGCTGTAGGTGTGTGGTCAAAAAGTGGGCAACAAATGACAAATGTTGCCAAAGGAATACAGTAACTCCGATAATCGGTCAGTTTCCTACCTCCCCTTAAGCTTTGCTCCAACTTTCTGATGCCCATCTCCTTAGTATATCCCATTTTCCCATTGTCTTTGTATTAAGATCCAACTGTCAGTTGTCCCTGTATTTGTGACCCAACGTTTCCATAAGCACCCAAAAACAGCTAGGTGGTTACTGAAATGTGCCGGGTGGTGTGCTCAGCTAAAAGAGAACACTGATTTCTTTGGTGTGTGTGGTAGCGCTGGTTATTGATTATGTATGGGAGTTGAATTCTTAGGACAAAAGCAAATTCTGCTGCCAATTTTGTATTGGACCCACCATTCCAAATACTTTTTACTCAATCAGTCCCAAGTTACCACAAACATTGTTCTGTATTCTGCCCTTCCGATCCTCTTTTCTGGATTAGAAGGTGATTAAATAGTTTATAAATTCATGATTTATGGGATTTTGATATCTACCAACATATCTGATACAATACAGTCATTTGATGATTTCCTTTCAGACTCACTTCCGATCTGTTTGTTTTATCGGGCAGGAAATTGGATAGGAAGTACAATGTATACTGGACCCATGCTAGGGTTTTAAATGGTCATTGCATACGGGACCTTTTTTTGGTTTTGGGTTAGACAACTGGAGAGGAACTTGGTGGTGTCTTTTAGTGGCATGTGGTGGGCCTTAACTATTGATTCTAACAACTTAATAGTAATGATCCAATCTTTTCTAGACAAAAACCTTTTGTTGATAAAAGTGCATCCAGCACATTACTGGGGTTACAAAATCCCGAAACCAAAATAGTTCTTAACCCAGAAATTTTTTTAGCAGGGTGGGAATAAATTGTAGGCGCGTAGAAGCCCCTGAATTGTGACCGAACTTTTCAGTAACCACCCAAAAATAGCCGAGTGGTTACTGAAAAGTGCCGAGCTAAAGAGGGCCCAGAAGAACACTGCAAAATGTTACAGGAAATAGGGAATGTACATCCATTATGTCATACCCCACTGAAATGTCCATGGGCTAGTTCAAATTACCTTGCTATCTACCTCTTTGCAGATTATAGTTTTATTTTTTCTTTTAGTTTTTACAATGGTACTGATCATGCATGTGCAAGCCCACACATCGGGTCAGTTACTGTAACAGTATATTTGTGCAGGAATACGAATAAGCCTTCCATTGTTCTAATCTCTGCTGTACATCCTGCCTTTCACTGGCGGCTCCTGAGTGACCCAGTTACCAAAGCGCTAGGAGATGCTTTGCATGAAACTCGATGGATTGCATTGCAATCTTGTGGATCCTCTGACCTACAAGTTGACTGAGGGACCTGGCCTTGACTACACATTGTCTGATTTTCATCCTGTGCATCATGGCTGCTTTGATGCCGAATATGTTGGTTTTGATTTTTATAATAGCTTGGACCTGTTCTATTTCTCCACCACCCTCACACACTCTTGGGTCTGTTTGGGAGAACAGCAGCTCTCCTACCCGCATCGGCTTGTGGAATTGTTTGCCGTATCCAAAACAAGCCGGCCAGCAAATTAGTTGTCAGCACTGCGCTGTCACTGAACTGACTCCACTTGCACACATGAAAAAGCAAGGTTTGCCGTGTGGAGCATCGTGTAAAGGGAGGCTGCTGTTTTAACAAAACTTATAAGGAAGTTTGCAGCAAACACAGAATATGCCCAGCACTCATTCGTGCTTACAAGCAAAGGGTCAAATCCATGTTTAATAAAATTAAAGAGGTCTGTTGCATGCCTCTTCATTTATAAGCAAAGCTGTGCTAAGACTGACAAAAGGCTGCCTCCCTGTGTAGGCATTTAATCTGCAATAAAGAAGTGCTCCATCTCACGCATGCGCAGCCCTCTAGAGCCTATAGCTGTCATACTTCTACCCTGCAATGCAAGCCGTGCCCCCTGGAATGTGTGCGTTTTGTATACATACCCCTTCACTGTATATAATTGTATTTTTATAAACCATCCCCACTGACTTAAATATACACCCAAGTGCACCTCGTAAAGCTGTCAGAAGCACCTGCCGGAATACAAATAGCACTGCCATAGAAACGGCAGACAATCAACTGCCATTAAGGAGAGTGTCATTTGGCCTGCTCTGTAGCTTTATGTCAATATGAAATGAAAAAAAGAACTGCAGTGTTTCGTGTTTCTCCTTTTTTTTTTCCTTTTGTGAAATTAGCTGTGGTTGATGATTGGTGGTCGTGGGGGTAAAGAGCGATTAAAGATCCTCCCTACGCAGCTGGTGGTCCCCACAAGGCCGGGCTCACACATGCTGCCAGGTGCCACAATCCAGATGGTTACAGTATATGACATGGCAGTGTGAATGGCCACCGTCGCTATAGAAACCGTAACATGCTGTGACGCAGTGTTTCTTTGGTTGTCACGGTTACAAGGTTTTTTATTTAAAAGGAAGTGATCAAGAAAGAAAAATGTACATGTAATGCGTTTACTGTATGAATGTTCGATGGGAACGACTACCTGCTGAGGAATTATATATTGTATTTCTGAAACCACAATTTAGTGCAACATGTTGGGGAAACAATGACATCACCGAAGACCAGGACTACTGTTGCTGGCCTGCAAAATGCCCCCCGCGTCCTCAAAGCAAAGCCTGATTCACCCTGGTGCAAAGGATCTGAGATGTATTTGACTACTTTTGGTGACCTTCAAAATGTCCCCTACGTCCTTTAAGCCTGATTCACTCTAGTTCAATGGACCTGTAGGCAGTTGGCCAAGGATTGGGGGTGTATTTAACTGCTGCTGCTGGCCTTCAAAATGCCCCCACATCTTGAAAACAAAGCCTGGTTCACCCAGTTCAATTGACCAGTAGGCAATCGGCCAAGGGTTGGGGTGTACTGTGCCGGTCCCGTGGGGTCGTTGTGTTATTAAGCTCTTTTACGCTGAGTTTTGCAATATCTAGGAAAGGAAGGGGTTAGCTTTGTTGTGGGCTGTAAAAAAGGATAACCATTAGTTAATCGGCAACCACATTTCGTGTCAATAGAAGCATGGTCTGTGATGACCTGTAGTAGTCTTTACATCCTCTCTATGCGATCGGATGGCAGTCATCGGTGCTTTCTTCTGACAACCGAACTTTTGGATGATGGCCAGTCTGATTCAATCTTTCCCCCTCGTCCTTATCTTAAGGTCCCTCAGTAATGACCAAAATCTAATTTAAATATTTAAAAAAATATTTGCATCAGGTTTGATATACAACTGGCATGGAGCACTAAAAGTAAACCTGTGCCTGGCTCAGGTTTTCTCTTTCCTGTCTATTGTAATATTTGGTGGATATGCCGGACCTGGCTTGAGGCCGACATAGGTGCCAGTGATGGCCGTCATTTTCTATTGCTGGGCCAATGCAAAGCTGGCCGTGACTATCGGGTGAAAGCACGTATTGCTACTCTTGCCTCATCTGAGATCTTGCCAGGATTTTGCATAAAAAACGGATATAAAGGGATGGCCAGTCTTTTACACTCCCTGTTTTTTAGACACTTGAAGTTGAAATAAAATTTGGCATCGGGCAGAGCTTTACCGGTTATGTCCCTTTTGCAAAAAGTATTTTACCTGTCTGATCGGCACCCACCTGTTTGTTGCCAGGGATACCTTGCAATCCCGGCTTTCCTTGCAGGTAATGGGACTGATTGCGTTCCCCCACTTCTGTGTCCTGAATCAAGATGGCTGAAGACTGGGATGTGGGGGGAAAAAAAGGGAGAAGATGGAGGTGCCTGTGATGGGACAGGTGAATATCCCCAGGGTTTAATCCCACTTTAAAGGAAACTTGTAATGAGAAAATGCTTAGGTCATTATTTTATTTACCTGGCTGCTAAATTGATTTACCATCACTTTCCGTCTCAAGATACAACACAGAGTCTTCAAAGTAAGAATGTCTGTTGGAAGATTTCCCTCTATTGTTCCAGTAACAACTTACAGTTTTGGACTTTATCTCATAGTCAGCCCCTGGTTTCAATTCCCGAGCAAAGCTCTTCAGTGAGGACTCGGACAACATTGCAAACCTTAAAGGGTTTCTAACCAAGATATGTTTTATAGAGGATCGAAGCCATAGTGGCTGTGCCCAAATAGGTTAAGAGCACAGTCAGGACTAGTCACAGGTATTGCTTGTAGGCCTTGTGCGGCTATTTTCACCTAATATTGTTCTACCATGTCATGTCCTGCTTGTTTTTTTTTTTTTGTGTAGAAAGCCATTTCAGTTGATAAATGGGGTCCATCTTTCTCAAACCAGATATTCCCAGTTTATGGCTGGTGAAGGAATATTTAGGAAATAGCAGAACAGTTACATGGACTGGCTAATCTCTTTAGCAAGAAATACAGTGATCAGAACAGAAGTGACATCGGCGATCTCATTTTATATCTCCTAGGTTTGGCAGTCAGTTGTGCCTTAGATCTCACACTGCAGATATACAGCTAGGAAACCGTGATCTGGTGTAATAAAACCAAAAGGCCATGTCATCTACCTGCCTTCAGAGTTCAGGTCATCTAAATACCAACTTTGCCATTAAGGAACCCCTGGAGCAACCCTGAAAGAAAATCGCTCACATGAGAAATCGCAAGTGATTTTTTTATTTCCAGCATTTATACCTCTTTTTTTTTCTATGCAATAAATTGGGTTTAGTTTGCTGTAAATTACCTTGCTGGGCAGCGAATGCTTGCTGCTACAAAACCACCGATGTGTGGCCCTAAAGTTATTATATAGGTGATTTTATGAGATTCGAAAGCTCATGATTTTGCCTCGCTTTCCTATATTAGAGGCAGGAAGTATTGAAAAGATCTGGCTCTGGACGATGAGCTCCCCATTTATTTAATTTTTTTGCACTGTAAGTGCTTTAGATGTAGACACGTCTGCGCTCTACAGGTGTATGAGATCCATTTACTTCCGCCTGATTGCCTGTAAGTAAAGCCCAGCTCTTCTTCCTCTTCTTTATAATTTCTATTGAGTAATCATGTTGTGTCCCCCTGCGGCCGGCCTGCCCGCCTAATGTAAGCTGTAATGTTTAGTGCTAATGAATTAATGATGTGGGAGTAAATCACTTCTGATTTAATTTCTGCAGTGCAGGGCCAGCCTACGTGGGGGGGGCCTCTTATTGCTGACATGGCAAAATTATAGGTAAAAAATAAAAGGCAAAGCATCGGCTTTTTTTTATATATAAAGACTTCCTAAATTATAATTTTCTTTCACATCCTCCCTCTATGTTAAGTTCCTTCACATCCACACTATATGTTTAGCTCTGATCATTCCCCAAGAATGATCGTTCTGCATAACTCCACTTTCGTGTAACAATACTGGGTGACGGAGTATTTAATGTCAGCGCTTACAGGATAGGAAGGGGAGTCACATGCTCTCCATACCTTGAAGTACTGCACTATGCAAAACTGAATTGAACAATCAACCACAAGTTTTCTGAGCTTTATCTGTGCAGCCACCTCCTCCCTCGCTGTTTTTGCATGCTTGGACATGTTGTTCCAGCATAGCCCTGGAGCTGTGGATTACCTTCTACCATAGAACAGGAAACAACTTTTTTTTGTTTTCTCCAACACTGTGTCTGACTTGTTGTGTCTCCAGTTGCACAAGCCCGTGCGCCTACACCCATTGTGCGGAGAGGTGTGATCAATGTATCACACGCACGCCTAGTTCTGTTTTCCTATTTTCTGAATAAATAGCTGTGGAGACACACCTCTCAGAGACTGTTTATCCAAGGATCGGCCCGGTTTCCCACACTCCTTGCTGCTTGACAATTCCCAGTCCCCCAGCTTGCATTGTTTCCTTGAAATAACCAGACCTCCCGCACTGTACAAAACCTCTGGAAAGTGACCAGGCAGCCTTGTGAAACATTGAACCAGGTGCCCGCTAATAATTTTAATAAGGTGCCCATAGAAACAAGCTGATGGTTTTGAGGCTCCTGTAGTCACATCAGACCAAGACTGGGGATGAATATTTATTACAAAAAATTTTCTGATGGGTATTTTATATGACAGGAGCCTGATCGGCACTCTGGCTAACGTGCCCTGTTCCATAGCTTGTGTGAAGCAGAGCAAAAACCAGTCGATGCTCACCTGTCCTGTCTCTGTCACGGGTGTTGCCATCTTCCTCTTCTCTTTCTCTCTGCATTCTATTTTTCGACCTTTTTGACTGACAGGGCTAGAATGACATATCTCCCGCACAGGGGTGTCGGGGTTCACTC
Organism: Pyxicephalus adspersus; assembly: GCF_032062135.1. Taxonomy (NCBI): domain Eukaryota; kingdom Metazoa; phylum Chordata; class Amphibia; order Anura; family Pyxicephalidae; genus Pyxicephalus; species Pyxicephalus adspersus. The sequence continues at coordinate 5,786,998 of NC_092859.1, forward strand.
AGTTCCAGCACCAGCAAACTGCGATTGCTGAGCAGCCCTGCCATCACTGGGAGGCTATGGGGTAATTCTGTCGTGGGCCCCAATCAAAAGAGCTTGACTTTTCCAATTCTGGAACTTTTAGTGAAGTAGGTCTCTGGAAGTTTACCCAGTATGAAACCCAGAAATTTCCAATGACCACCCTGTTTTCGGGTATCACTGGCAACAAATGCTCACTGAAATTTGACAGCTGGGAGGCAATCAATTTTGAAAGTGGGACTTTAGTTCCACTTCAAAGCGTTCCACCTTTAAGAATCCACAAGTCGTTATTGCAGAATGGGACAAGGTGGTAATCCCTCCTACATGCAAAAGGCTGAGCTGTTCATGCACTTGGTGGCCACGATACCCCTGCACATTCTGGGAATGAAGGAAGTGCTGGGCGGCTGAGTGAGATTTATGTCATGCCAATTAAGATGGCAATGATCATCTCCCACAAAAAAGATGGCAGCTCCTGGCTACTGAAGTGAGTATCATGGGATTAGTTCTTTTTTAAATGGCCCTATCAATTTGAAAGTTTTCCCTGATAATTTGGTCCTAATGACCTCTGTAGCTTGAAAGGTATCCAGTGCTCGACCCAGATATTTCTTTAAGCCAGGTGAGAAGAAGTTGTAGGTGGATGGGAGCCCCTGTATTATGACCCAGCTCTTCAGTAACCACCCAAAATCATCCGGGTGGTTATTGAAAAGTGCTGGGTGGTGCGCCCAGCTAAAAGCTGCTTCATTTTGTCATGGGCTTGGCAGCTGGCACATCTGTATGCTCTCTATGGCTCTTAATGGGTGGAATAAACCCTCCCAATAATACTGTCACTGTCCAATGAGTGTCCTCTTAAGCCAGCGAAGTACTCTCTTTAGACTGCGATGTCATAAGTTTGAAATGGGAGACAGGTTCACCTTAAAGCCAAATTTATGTAAGTATTTTTGGAAAGAGGTTGAAATTAAATAGATATGATTAATAATTTTTCTTCAGGCTGTCCATGCAGAGTAATGAAACCTATGTAACCCCAAATATTAGAAAATTGTGCCAAGTCAGGAGCTCTTTATTCTGAATGGCTGCACCCAAAGTGAATTGATTATTGCTGTATAATATTAACCTAAATGATGAATGACTCCTCAGAATGTTATTTTTAAGTTGAACTCCAGGAACAAAGCTAATTACATCTACTTAATACACACCTATGTGATTGTTTGCCTCTGCTAGGAATTTGTAATACTGTCTCTATTGTGATTCATACACAAAGCTGCAAAACTCAAAGGGTGTTGCAACTTTCTCTATTAGAGTAAAGGAATGCAGCGGTGTCACCTGTCTGCATGGAGCTGGACAGTAAGGAAAAAACAAACCACCAATAAATCATCAACTATGCTCACTGTGTTCTCTTCTTATCAGCATGTTCCTTGTCTGCATTTACATCAAATCCGATAGGCTGTTGGTGCTGCTCATCCTTATCCCAGACTGATATGCAGACTGATTAGGATATCTGTGATTGTTGTATGTAAGAATACATTTAATTTTTTTTAAAGAAAAATGCAAAAAATCTCAGATTCTATAAAAGACCTTCTTGACGGTCTGATATATTAACAAACGATTCTGCTGCATGCAATGACTGAGCTTTGTTAGACTCCTAATTCCTGATCCGTGTACAAACTAAACCCCATCAACATAATGGTAAAGGAAAACTTCAGCCTCATTAAACATTGATGCCCCATGTAATTGCTGCACCAAACCATCTTGTTATTAAATGTTAATCAAAAAATTACAATTGTTCGTCGATTGGCAGCAACCAGAAAATTTCTCTGGTCCATAGCAGCAGTACAGCATCAAAAGAATGTACAATCCTTTGGTACTGTTTCTGGATGTGGCCCCATGCTTCCTAGATATCTGCATCAAGCTCAATGTAGCAATCCATTGGACCAGCTTTTGTAATGTGTCGGAACCCCTAAATAACTTTCAGGAATCCCCTACTATGATTCTTAAATTTACAGCTCGCCGTATATTTGTGTGTTGATCAGTAGGAAGAATTTCTTATACATTGCTGGTTATCGGGATCAATGGCACCCTTACAGATAGCCAACAAGTTCACTGGTGCCACTTAAACTGACCTGAGAGGTCAAAATTGCTCAAGGAACCCCGAGCAACCTCCGGAGGAACCCCAAAGTTTCACAGAGCCCTCATTGGGAAATTTCCTTATAGTTTGCTTTGCTAGTTCAATGTTTGGTATTATTTATTTTTGTTTTGATCTTGAACCATACCTTTTCAACTTGGCACTCTTTTTAGTGGTTGGCTGTGTAGGTGCATGACCTGTCTCGTACAATATATCATCAAATGTTTGTGGACATTTGTGGTCCACATTGTATATGAGCTTCCATTACAAAACTAAGAGGATCAATATGCAGTTGTCCTTCTATCCTTTGCCTTTTGCATCTGTAACCACCTTCATTCCCACTGGCAAGGCCACAAGGATTTGAAAGCGTGCTTGTGAAAATTTGTATCCTTGAATATAAAAGAATAAATTGGAAGACATGGCTTGCACTTCATGGTTATATTCATCTCCAAGATGTTGAGTTCGGGGCCCTGTGTGGTCCCACTGAGTTCCTCACCAAACTCATCACGCTATGTCTTTGTAAAGCTGGCTATCTACACAGGGCCGTAGTCGTGCTGAAAATGAAAAGGGCCTTCAAAACTGTTATTACAAGCTGGACAAGCAGTTTTGTTCAAATTTCTTATTTATTTGTTCTCACACAATGTTCAGCAGATATTACATTCATGGAGGCTTCTCAGAGACAAGAACTGGACTCTGAGCAAGGTCTGCCCTTGAATAACAGATAACTGTTTAACAAATATTTGCTGTAATCCCATTACTACTAAACTTAAAAAAGGATGTTGCACAGCATTTTTTTTTAAGCCCGGTGGGAAGAAATTGTAGGTGGATGATGGCCCCTGTATTGTGAGCCACCTTTTCAGTAATCACCAAAAAACAGCCAGATGGTTACTGAAAAGTGCTGGGTGGTGCGCCCAGCTAAAAAGGTCTGGGGAGAACACTGCCTCATGTAACGGCTTACCTGCTTACAGATGGTTTGCACCAAGGCGTCTCCCCTTCATTCTTCTCAGCTCCATCCTGATTAATGATCCTCCTAGATCCAGGTCTGCAGGCTATCGGTGAACCCTTTCATTGATGCATGCTTGCAGCTCTACAGATCGGCTCTCATGTGCTTCTCATTTATTAATCAGGTCATTGGAACAGAACTTAGTTGTTAAATGAGCAGCATCTGTAATCATACATAAACATATAAGAATTTAGGTGCATAGTACTGTGTTAGTGAAAAGGAATTTGGATTATTATCATTGTGTCCAGTCAGGATATATAAGAGAAGGTTTGGGTTTATTCCACATGTATCTCGCCTGTTGCAGATCTTTTCTGTCATTGTACATTTGTCAGTTCCTGTGGCTCTGATAAATCCAGACAAGTTTTTCTCGAAAGTCTGAATTGTGATCCCTATTCTATGTCAGTGTGTTGGTTAGGGGTTCACAAACTTTTGGCCACATAATGTATGCAAAACAAAATTATTATTATTAATAATAAACATGATTTATATAGCGCCAACATATTAATCAGCTCTGTACAATACTCAAGCTTACTTAGGCTTGAGTTTAAATCTGGTTCTGTGTTTGTGCATGTTCTTTTTAGGTAAGTTGCTGAAGATTGCAGGGTGCTGATTGATCTTTGAGCTTGTCACACATGGAGCTAACCACAGACCTTTTAGCTTGAGCTTTACTTCCAATAATTGGACCATTTTGCTAAATGTTTATAATTATTGTTCTGCAAGAAGGTTTTATCAGTTCTCAACCCAGAAATATTTTGGTTGGGTGGGAAGAAATTGTAGGTGGGTGGTAGCCCCTGTATTGTGACCCAACTCTTCAGTAACAACACAAAAACTGTCAGTGGGTTGCTGAAAAGTGCTGGGTGGTTCGCCCAGCTAAAAGGGGCCGGAGAGATCATTGTTTTATACCAACCTGCAAGTGGTTCCCGATCCCACAGTCCTCTGTATAGAAGAATACTGGATCAAAAGTATCATGCCTGCTTCGTTACATGCTTTGGTAAGGGATCATGCTGCCTGCCTATTGCTTTTAGACAGATATTTCTATGGCTAATGCAGCTTTTTCCACATCCTAACTACTGGCACTATTACAATAGCAAATAGAATTGCATCCTTTTCTCCCATCTCAGCAGTGAGCCTTCTGTGATCAAGTCAGCAGAATTTGCAGTAAACATGTTTAAATTGTCTAAATATTTGCTAGTGAATTGGTCTGATCTGGTATAATGGTGCCAGTCAGGGATCTAGGTATTTGTGAATAGTGTGGGTGCTCATGTACTGTATGCATTAAGGTATGCTAAGGCAAAAAGTTTAATTTCTCAATTACAAATTATTTTCCTTCATAGCAGTCACTATGTTGGCAGATAACAGATATAAACTGGTGCTCTTTTCATACTGGGGTATGGGTTTGGGCCTGGGTATACCCGATACAGGCACAGGCCAGGTCCTACCTGCCCCTGTAATAATATTAATAAAATTTATATTAATAATAAAAGGTTACACAGCGCTGTACAATAAATAGGGGTTGCAAATGACACAGGAGGAGGAGAGGACCCTGCCTTGATGAGCTTACAATCTAAGAGGTGTAGAAGTAGCACACAATAGGAGGGGGCATATGTAGTGGTGGGAAGTAGTGAGGGTTTTAAGAGGCCGGAGAAGACGGGTAGGTGAGTTTAAAAAGATGGGATTTAAGGGCTCTTTCAGAGGAGCAGAAAGTAGAAGCAAGCCGAATAGGACGAGGAAGACCATTCCAGAGAGTCGGGGCAGCTCTAGAAAAGGAGCCGTGCATGTGATGAGGTTATGAGTAAGGTCATTGGAGAAGCGAAGAGAGTGGCTAGGGGGGTATTTTTCTATCCGGTCAGAAAGGTAAGAGGGACAAAAGCTGTAGAGGGATTTGAAGGCATGTTAGCATAGGAGTGCTAGAGAACATTTACAGGACAGATAGTTGTTGTTTAAAATGCAAAAAGATGATGGACAGAAGACAAACATAGAAAATGCAAGCTCCAGGGAAGTCGTGCTCATGCCACTGGCCTATTCCAGAGACGTGTATATTGGATGTCCTAATACTTCACTGCCTGGCACCGACACTATGGGAATAAACAGACCTCATTCATGTGCTTTCAAAAGCTGCTTCTGCAACTCATACCAAGTTCATTTTAAAAAGAATCTGTCACAATGCCATAAAGGTTCCCTGTTAGACCCTTCCCACATTGGCAGTGCTCACTTTCTTGTGCTCCTCTGTCACAGCAATGAGTTCTGATTCTTGTGTAAGCTCTTTGTCATAGCCTGCATGGTATGAATGATCTTCTCTCATACGACATCTAACAATTGGCTGCTCAAACCTGAACACTGCTGCAAGGGTAGAACGTCACGTCTCCCCGTCCATATTTAAAAAGTTCTGGGTATTTTTCAGGGCTTTAGCAGAATAAATGGCAGGGCATTGTGCAAACTTCACCACCTTCCGGGTGGTCTGGAAGGACTATTGTTCTCTTTTCCCTGAAATTTTCTATATGACAGATTCTATTGCGAACTCTTCCATACTGTCAAAGGTTTCAGATTACCTGTCTCCCATACCCCTTCCAGTATAAAATGAATACTAAAATACAGGTGCTCCGTAGAGTCTCAGGTTTCAGCATGCCCTGGCGGGACACTGCTGGGACTTGTAGTTCCAGTACAGCAGGTGTGAGCAGGTTAAGCCTGTGTGATTAACAAGTCCCAAGGCAAGAAATGTTTTTAGGTGATGAAAGGATAGCCAGGTGCACATGGATAATAATCGTACTGCGAAGCACTGGAACACCTGGAGCAGATGATAGCCTCTTACATGCTCATATATTTTCTTATTTAGAGGACACCCCATGTGAATGCTCCACCATAAACTGAGCAACTGTAGTCCTAATAGAACATATACGGAACTGGGCCTGATGTAGATTAATGCCGGTGCCAAGAATCGGCCTTGTAACGTATGTTTTATTGCTGATCACTCCTGCAAGACATACTCGCCTTGTTGTCCTGTCCTACTGTCCCAAGCAAAGAGAAGAAATCCCAAGTTGCTCTAGTGAAAGCTGACACATGACTAAGGGTCACCCCCCCCATACCATGTGACAAACCTGGCCAATCAACAGTACTGTTACATGAATGGAAGCGAAGTAAGGTCAAATGATCTTCCATACCTGGAAATATTGGGTATTTGAAAAGTAGTGTACAGGAGTTGGAAGAACAGAGAATATTTATTACTGGGCTGTCGGAATTACAGCAAAACTGCTGCCTTGCCTTGTGTTGACATGTTAGAGAAACTCTTGTGTTGCTTACCCGGTCACTAGTACAGTGGGTAACCTATTGGTTTTGGAATGGTGATGTCCTTTTCCTTACATATTTTTACTTTGCTTGGAGATCACCTTTAATTTGTTTCCCACCATGAAAAATCCCACATATACCTTTGAGTCCTACCGGTGAAATCTATTTAATGCAACTTTCTGGTAATGATGTGACAACAATGCTGCACTGCTCCTGAATTCAGAGGTGATTTGGCACCCTGTTGGCTTTGCCTGCTTCCATTATATTGGAATGGGGAAAAAAAAAAGCTGTCAGCGTTGTCACTGCCTTGAGCTTGTCAGTCAGCACCTAGCACACTCAGTCCCGCCCACCTCTTTCTTGATTGACAGTACAACCTTTGCTGCTGACAAACTCCTCCCCACAATGTAATCTGCAGTGTCTGGGAGAGGAGCGTGTGAGACAAAAATGAAAGATAGTTTGGCTCCATCAAGGAAGGTTTTGTGATTCCTTTATAAGGACTCGGCATCACAAAAAAACTAGATTTCATTAGGACTGTCATATAGAAGTTTTTTATTGTATTCTTATGCAGGCAGGCAGGGCTTTAATTTTTTTGGAAGTGGCCATCTATTTAAGGGCCCATTCACACCTGAATTTATTGGCCTACATCTGGCACATTTTTAGGTAGCCTATTATTTTTCATTGTAAAAAAAAAACAGCACTGGTTTTCCGAAACCTCCCAATCACTCTTGTGATATGAACATTCCTTCCTCGCTGACTACCGCTTCCCCTTTATGTTTATCTTCAGCAAGGATTTCACCTTCCAGGATATCCTGCTGCGATACGGAGCCTTGTCTCCCTCCACACTTGCGGGTGATGATAGCCACTCTAGCTAGGCCCTGCCATTGTGTGGAATATTCTCTCCTGCTTTCTGAAAGGCTTGATGCCTGTAAAGCTGCAAAGTCGTGCTGCAGTGCAGTATGGGATATGTGCCAGCGGCTGGGGAGAGCAAATCATAATGCCATACATCCGTCTTCCAAGTCTTATGATCTGTATATACTATTCCAGACAGGATCAGCTTATTGTTATCCACAGTCCACCTCCCCAGAGCTGATCTGTGTATGCTACACTGGAGACACGCATTCCCGTCCTCGTCATAAACCATGCCAGGCACAACTGGCTGTTGCTGAAAACATTCGCTGAACTTTAAACAACATTGTTTGGTAAAAAGATATATAGGTAATAATATAAAGTCAAATTAGAATTTAAAAGGGATAGGCTTGCTTTCAGTTCTTAATGGATGTTTGTCCGTGGTTTATTCATCTCTGGATTTTCTTCTGGTGGTCTACGTTAGCGGGCTGGTGGCCTGACAAGATTCTGGTGCAAAGTAAATTTCTTTCAAGGCCTGTATCATATCATTATCATCCAGTATTTATACACAACATACTACGCAGCGCTGTACAAAGTCCATAGTCATGTGACTAGCTGTCCCACAAAGGGTCTCGCATTCTAATGTCCCTACCATAGTCATTAATACAGTCTAGGGTCAATTTGTAGGAAAGACGCCAATTAACCTAACTTCATGTTTTCGGAATATGGGAGGAAACCCACATAAACATGTGGAGAAGCTTCAAACTCCAGATAGAGTTTGATAGAATGCAGATAGAATCCTGGCCGAGATTTGAACCTGAGCCACCATGCTGCACCATATTGTCCTCTTTACCTTTATTATCCTACCTTGCCAAGATCTCATGGCTGTTTGGTTTACAGCATGGCATGGGCAGTCTTCATTGGTCGCCCCTGCAAAATACAGAACCATAGATCCTAGATGAGGGTTTCTCAACCAAGGTTCCCCCAGAGGTTGCGAAGAGTTCTCACTTGTACCTGTCGGGTCATTTTAACTGACCCCAATGGTCTTTTTTGCTATCTTTACAGTGATATTCTTCACAATGGCCAGCAATGTAAGAGACATTCTTCCTACTGACCACCATGGTGATATATAGTAATTATAGTAGGGGTTCCCCGAAGACCTGGAAGTTATTTTATTGGTTTCTCCATCGAGAAGCACTGCAGTTGACCAAATACCATTTGGTAGTTTTATAGAAGTCTATGGGGGCTGTGACACTTTGGCTCAGGCAGAGCAATGCCAAAACGTAAACAGAAAAGCCGAATTCTTCCAATTTATTAGCATGCATCGGCAAGGTGGGTTACGTAGGGTCAGGGGAGGAGTGCAAAAGGAAGAGCAATAAGTGGAACTAGTTTTTAATGTGCACTTATCCTTTAAAATGAAGGTGAATGAGTGGCTTGATCTGGGTACAGGTCCACTGGAAAGCTTAAAACTGAACTGAACCCAGGGCATACTCCCCTATCCCTGTCTCATCTCAGACACCATCGTCTTCTCCCTTCTTTTCCTCTACATCGCGATATTTGGCCGTCTTCATTGGCTCGACTGGGATGAGGAAACTCCTGTACAGGAGCGTGGAAATTCATCCAGTCCCGGCATCTGCAAAGGAACCCGCAGTGTTTAAGACAGGTGATAAGAAATTGTATTGTGACCCAACTCTTCAGTAACCTCCCAAAAAAAGCGTGGTGTGGTCACCAAAACGTGCCGGGTGGTGCATCCAGCTAAAATGGCCTGGGGAGAACACTGAGAAGGTAATACAGGCCAAGGGCGAGTGGGCCCTAAAGTGATGGTTTTCCAAAATAATTATCCAACATTTTAAAGAACAAAAAGTGATACAACAATAAAAATGGAGGTAACTACTTGAGATGAGGTTCACTTAAAAAGAAAAGTAGCCTGGTCAAGGGTTTTAGATGTACCAAAAACCTCACATATATCCATGTACATAGAGGCAGCTATAGACACCCATTATGTTTCCAGAGTGTACTTAACATTGTTGCAAGGTGATTTTGCTTTGATGTTTTTTTTTGCTCTGAGTGTTTGTCACTCCTGATCATGGTAAAAAAAAGCTTAACGCACTGCAGTAACTACCTGGAGGTGCTCAGTAAACAGATTAAATTTGGAGTATGTCAGTGGTTTTGCCTCTATTGGCCATAATTGTTTACTAAATGCTTGTCACCTGAGGGTAGATAGCAACCTAAACTGGTTAGGTATGTATTTTATATGTTATTGCCACAGGAAATGTTGCGTACCAGTAATAGTTTCTATACAACCAGCAGATTAAAAAATGGACAATTGTTAATAGAGCTCAAAAGCTCAAGCTGAAGTTTACATAGCTAATGGCTTACATAGTAAATGACTCAAAGTCTCATTATTGCTGTTAATAATAATAATATTATTATTACTAAACACATATGCTCATCACCGCATATGTGAGCCTTCAGATAGATAAGTCCTATACAATATTTTGGCAAGTTCCTTGGTGCTATGTCTTTAGCTAAATTCTAGTGCTATGTTTTAAATGTGTTATTCTGCACTCATTCTGCGTTCAACCCAGAAATGTTTTTTTTTTTTTTACCCAACTCATCAGTAATCACCCAAAAACAGCCGGGGGTGCGTCCAGCTTAAAGGGCTGATGATAAATCAGATTTGCTTTTGAGAAGTTTACTTGCTAGAAAGAGAAATTATGCTGCAAGGGGCAGTAATAATAACCAATCAGATCTGACTTTGGGGAGGTATTATTTGGCTTGATGAAGCTTTAATAATCTGAGAGTTATGAATTAACCGGTTACATGTTGTTGTATTTTGCAGGATCCAGCTGGGATCTTTGAACTGGTTGAAGTGGTTGGAAATGGCACCTATGGTCAGGTGTATAAGGTGAGTCATTCTTTTTATTGCTGCTATATTTATAATATTGGTATCTCAAAATCTGGTTCCTTTTTTCTGCGTGACCTCCACCCTTCTGCTTCTTCATCTGCTTTCCCCAGTATTTTCTCCGCTCTCCACATTTTTCACTTTGAGATCTCTATAGATGGGAGATTACTGACCGCACAACCTTGAGCAAGGGTTTACAGAAGTGGCCTGCTATAGCTGTACTCAAAACGTAAACTTACGTACTTAGCTAGGGTGTTTTTGCATGTTTATGGACCTGACATTTTTTACTTTCTCTTCTATGTTACAATATCTCCATCTGTTATTTCACTTTCCTGTCTTTCACTACTTTCTATTTCTCTTCTTGCTCCCCTATCTTTCTCATTTGTCTCTTCATGCCCTTCACTTCTTTCTTTTTCTCATCTTCCTTTCAGCTGCGGTCTCTCTATTCTATTTGTTTCCTTTTCTTCTCTCTAGTTCTTTTTTCTGCCTTCCCTCCCTTTCCAGTCCTCACTCTTTATTTCTTCCCTTCCCTCTCTCCATTTCCTTTCATCTTGCCCCTTTCCCCTCTTTAGTCACTTCATCTTTCTCTTAATTTCCTTCTTCTCCTTCTTACCTTTTTATTTACTGTTTTTTTTTTCTCATTTCTCTTTCATTTCTTCTGACTTGTTCCTTCTCTTGTCATTCTTTTTACCTATTTCCACTCCTTTTCCATTCTCTCCCCCTAATTTCCTCTCCTTTTACATTGTTTCCTAATGTCATTTCTTCCCTCTCTTCTTTTTTCCTCTCTTCCTTATCTTTTCCCCTTTCTTATTTCCTCTCCTACCACTCCTTTCTTTCCCCCGTCCCATTTTCTCTCCATTTTCCTTCCCTCCTCACTTCCCTTTTTCCCCACTACTTTTTCTTTTTACTTCTCTCCCTTTCTTTGCCCTTCATTCTATCTATTTTTTCCCCCTCAATATTCCCTCATTCACCCTTCCTCTGTTTTACTGTATTTACTCTATTTTCCTTACTTATTTCCTTTTCTTTTTACTTTTTTACTCCTTTCTCCTAACTTACCCCTCTTTCTCCAATAGTCATATTTCTATCAGCGAACCTGCTCCACCACCCTTTCTTTTTTCTCTTTCTTGGCCTCTCTCTACCCCCTCCAGCATTATTCCTTTTTTAGTACACTACAGTGTTTCTTTTCTATTATACTTTTCTCTCTTCTCTCCTTCTCATTTTATTTCTCTCTGTATTTGTTTAACGCCAACTGCTGGGTCCAATTGTTTTTCCTTGTGGAAAACTGCCCCCACCTTCCCTAACACACACATACTTTTCCTGGCGTCTCTGTTTGCTCAGTTAAATCATTGATGAGCGTTCTTCTCCAGTCTCTGTGTCATTTTGTCATACTCTTTGAATGCCTCTCTCTGTTGCACCAAACATTGTCGTCCCTGTTACCCTGGCACTGCCAGCCTGGAGACCGCAGTCACACAGGAAAATGCCGAGTAAGCAGACGGAGAGAGGTGGAGGAGAGGGGGATTGTGGGTGAGAGAGACAGAAACAGAGGGGGCGTTATTAGAAATGAGTGGGGGAGTTGTGGAGTATTGCAGCTTTCCATAGCAACAGGGAACCTTGTACAGAATTATTCCAATATCGGTTCTGCTGCTCACTGGCATTTTACCTTAACTTTTTCTCCCCGCAGTGGGAGGGACCAGGTTTGCTTTTTAAAGTGACATCTGCTTAATATGAGGCTATAAACCAAAACAGTACTGATAATTCTTGTCATTTAATCTCACTTGAAAAACCAGCAGGTAGATTGTATATCCTTGCTTTGTTTTATTTTCAGTAGCTGTGCTATCTCTGCTGATCTATTCTGTCTCCTGTGCTACTCTGGGACTTCAGTATTCTTCACAAAGAGAAGTTCTTTGCAAGCAGACAGACTGAAGGGAGCTATGAGTCTGTCCTCCTCCTGCAGGGTGACACAGACAGAAGGGGGCGCTATGAGTCTGTCCTCCTCCTGCAGGGTGACACAGACAGAAGGGGGAGCTATGAGTCTGTCCTCCTCCTGCAGGGTGACACAGACAGAAGGGGGCGCTATGAGTCTGTCCTACTCCTGCAGGGTGACACAGACAGAAGGGAGCTATGAGTCTGTCCTCCTCCTGCAGGGTGACACAGACAGAAGGGAGCTATGAGTCTGTCCTCCTCCTGCAGGGTGACACAGAAGTCTGTCTTGCTCTTCTAGCCCGATTGTATCTTTTTTCTTTCTGTTGAATTTTCTTGTTTTTTCTTTTTTTTCACATAAATATTTTTGTATGTTTTTATCTCTATATGTCTAAACTTATGACGTCCCCTACATGCATGTTGTGGCTTTTATGTGCTTCCTCCCCACTTTGTTCTGTGATGTGAGATATTTATCTGCCTGATGACTAGCCAAGGTCAGAGAGAATGGTTACTAAGGAAAGACATTTGGCATTATTCCTGTCTTTTGCCTCCTAATATCCAGAATGGGTCAGCCTAGAGATATTAAAGTGAGTTTGTCATCCAAAAAGGTGTTATGCATAGAAGACTTTCCATCAGTATTTGTTCTGGAAATTCAGTGTTGAACCCAGAAGTTTTTTTTAAGCTGGGTGGGAAGAAATTGTAGGTGGGTTATGGCCCCTGTATTGTAACTTCAGTAACCACCTAAAAACAGCTGGGTGGTTGCCAAAAAGTAGCGGGTCCGGCTGAAAGGGGCTGGAGATAACACTGAAAGTGCTGGAAAATTATGTTGGTAAACCATAACTTTAGGCGCCCACTCACCCTTTGTTGTAGTCTTCCAGCCAATCGGTAGCCCCAACATTGTCACATGACAGGAGTGACTTCATTGCTCCCCCTAGAGTTTGAGAATGAGAATTTTGGTTCTTGCCCCAGCGCAGGTAAAACTAGCAATGGGAAATCAGTGGATCCGGGGGGGCCCTTTACACAACACTGTCACTGGGCTCCTCTATTCCTCCTATTCATTCAGGGCCCATTTACACATGTGACATGGTGCGTTGCAATAACACATGCAAAATAACACATGGGCAGCTCGTTCAAGTGAGAGGGCTACCAACCCACCACAACAGACAAATAATTACACATGTGCTTTTAAGCACATACATTGAGCTGTGTTGTGTTATTGTGTCGTTATGCCATTCAGCTTTGCTGTATCGAGCATGCTCTGTGTGCGTTATCACAAAGCACAGCAGCCGGTGGGTGTGAATGGGCATTTATTGGCTGCCCTTGCACTTTTTTCCGTTATGGACAACTTTTACGGTAACTAGTGCTCAAAACTCAACATACATACATACATACATACATACATTCAATAGTTGTGGTTGGAAAGGATCTGTAAAATAAAAAATGTTTTTTGCAGCTTCCCCAGGACAGCTTTCTTTTTTTGGCTAGGGTTCCAGTATAAAGCACCTTTACTAATGGTATCCTTAGCTGCTTAAGGCTTTTTCCTGCCATCTTCCTGCCACCTTCCCTAAGGTGCTCTGACATAATGACATACAATGCAGGACCAGCAGTCCGACATTGTACGAAAGGTCCCACCTACAACTTGGAGTGCTGTGGAGTTCAGCTTTAAGTAGCTCTGGACTGGAAAAGCGAACATTTGCTGAGAGCTAGAAATATTAATTATGCCTAAGCCATACCCTACATCTTTATATTGATTTTCTTATGTAGAATAACTATGCATTTCCTGTTCCCGCATCCTGAGCCTCATAGCTGTAAATGTGTTGTGTGAGTTCTAAGGCATGCCAATATCCCTTCTGTGTTGTTCACTCTTTTTGCCTATAGACTGGCCTCTAGTCCTTTGCTATTTTAGCCCAGCTTCCTAAGTACAGGTCCTCTTTATAGAAACAAGGTGAAACACTGACAACACGCTCTATAAATATAAGAGAAAGTCTTCTCATGCGTGATCATTACCAGCATCCCTTAGATGTTTTTTTAAGATCTTCTGTGTTTATCTTAGGGCCGTCATGTCAAGACGGGACAACTCGCCGCCATCAAGGTCATGGACGTGACTGAGGTAAGAAGAGGGAAGAAGAATACTTATGTAACTGCTCGTGTTGTATGTGGAATAAAACAGCCTTCCAGTGTCATTTGAATCAGGCTGTGTATAATCCAGCTGACTTGTCTTTGCCAGGAGGGACAGCTGGAATTTTCCTATGTAAAACCTATTTTACAAGACCTGCAAACTATATTGTTTCAATATTCCTCCAAAGTTTTTTTTTTTTGTTTTTTTTTTCAGCTGCTGTGACGTACGTAGTTTGTGGGGATCTGAATACCTGGTTAAAAGAGTATTCCTAATCCTACCTCTCGTTGATATGTGAAGCCGCCCCCTGCAAAAACATATAATGTTGAAACAAAGACAGGAAAAACTGGGTTTTTTTTTTTTAGGCAAATAAAGGTTATATTGTAAGCAAGTTTTATGAGAGATCACAATCTATATGTGCATACAATATATAATAGTTTCTGGTCTTTCCCATTAAATGTTCATGGGATGTTAAGCCTGTCATCTTGACAAAGTAATCCCTTATTCAGGTAATAATGAAAAATAGTCTTGTAGACTGATGCATTTCGCCAACATGCCTTTCCTCTGGTAAACAACCCATACATCCCCCTGAAGAAGCTTTGAGACGTTTTTTCGTTATTACCTGAATAACGATTACTATGACTAGATACCAGATCTAATAACCCATGAACATTTATTGGGAAGGACCAGAAACTCTTCATCTATATGTGCATAAAATATATATATCTTACAAAACTTGCTTACAATATAACCTTTATTTGCCGCAACAAACCCCCCCTGGCTTTTTCCTGTCTTTGTTTCAACGTTATAGGGACCCGAATACCCCCTCTGTCACAAGAACCTGCAGTCTATTGGTACCTATTGAATGGTACAAGGCCCAGCCAGCTAGATTTCCTCTGCTGAGATTTTACACACCCCTTAATACATGTTATGATTCTTTTTGAGCCTCCTAGAATTCTTTTATAAAAGATTCGACTTGTATGTGTTTACTATTAGAAGGGGAATACCTAGGGTAACTTTTTACTCCCCCTAGATAGAAATTAGGATAAGAAGACAACATGGAGTCACGTCTGTTCTTCCTTCTGTCATTTATAATTAGGATGAAGAAGAAGAGATCAAGCAGGAGATTAACATGCTTAAGAAGTATTCCCACCATCGAAACATTGCAACGTACTACGGAGCCTTCATCAAGAAAAGTCCACCAGGGAATGACGACCAGCTATGGGTAAGATCAAATGCAGAAATCAGGCTGTATTAAAGTGGAACTGTCATTAAAATATATGGGCATATATGCAAGGGAAATTATTTAAAGCAGCACTAAACTAAAAAATAAAATCACACCTACTATAATCTGGCAGATCCTTCGATGGCGCTAGACCTTTCCTCAATCTGGTCCTGTGTCATCCTAGGATTCTTTTTCGTCCTGGCACAGAGGAAGTACTGGGCACCGCCATCCTCAGTCTTCCCTTCCTATGTCGCCCAATCTCACACTGCGCAGGTGCAAAATCGAGTGACGTTGCAGTGCCCGCTGCAAAGGGGGAAAAAAAGGCGCATGCGTGAGATCAGCATATCTCCCCCATTAGTGGAAAAAATGCCCCTTATGTACATGCCCAGTATTAGGCATGTGCAGAAGGAGCACTCAGAGCTCCCCAGGATGAGTGATGTAGGTACCATGGGAGACTACGGCAGTTAGATATAAAGGGGCAATGCTGCACTTTTTTTTTTTTTTGCACTTAAAATAAATTTAAAAAATGTATGTAAAGTAAAAATATTGAGTTTAGGTAAGATAAGTGAGTATGATCTATTTGTTTTTCAGAAAAAGGCAAAATGGTACATGTACATGTCAGATGATTGTCTTCAGAAACAAATATTGTGTTCTTCTCAGGCAAAAAAAAAAAAAAAACCTGACATGTCTACAACGGTCCCTCCAACATTGAGGAATGACCGATCAGGAAGAAGCACCGTTTTTCTATAGTGCAGAGCAAAGAGGGGCGTTGCTCTGCTCCTTCCTTAGAACAGAATGCCACTGTGTGTACATTGCATTGAACATTGCAGTGTATTGAACCCTTACATTTATGTTGGTAAATTCAGATCACCTGAACCCCGTATGTATACATAGAGAACTTTTTATTGACCTATCACTACCCCTGAGGAAGCCCACTATGGCGAAACGCGTAGAGTACTACGGTTGATATGAAAGGGTTCATACCTACTTAACCATTGTATGCTGATGTATATTTGTTTAATATTCGCTGAAACCTGTATAGTGCCACAGCAGGCCTGAACAAAACTTTGTATGTATCGCAAGAAACTATTGTGACATACAGAGAAAAGGTTGTAATTGTTTTTTGTAACTTTGTGTGAAAATTGATCAAATCCTGTATAGATCATAAGAGAATATTATAACTTTTGGTTAAAAAGGATATAATTCTTTCATAATTTTGTATGTAAACTTGTACTACAAATGATATTTTCTATATTTGTGCCAAAAACTCTATCATTCTCTGTCTTTTATTTAAATTACCTTTATATAAACCAGAGTTAGGCACAATCAAAAAAGAGATACCCACCACACACTACTCTAATGATATAAAAAATATAGTTCATGTCCACTTATCTATCCTGGGAAATGATCACAAAAGATCGTTTCTAGCATCAGTGATCTAACATCTGTACATAGCCCTACAGTGATTATGCCCTGCACAAATATTAGATTTGTACCATGGGTTAGTTTATACCTTTATTTCCCCTAAGAAGAGATGGCATTGGTCAGGAGGATGACTTAATATAATAAATCTCCCCTTCAGGTATAAAGATGACAACATAAAATCTAAAAAAGACATAAAATCTAAAAAAGACATAATTTCTTCCTTCTCTGCTCACCTTATCCTAGTGATGAATGCTGTGGTTATGTCTCGTGTTTCTCTCCTTACAGCTGGTGATGGAGTTTTGTGGTGCGGGGTCGGTCACAGACCTAGTGAAGAACACGAAGGGGAACTCTCTAAAGGAAGATTGTATTGCCTACATCTGCCGGGAAATCTTACGGGTAAAGTTCTATTCACTTGCAGAGTAACAGTAGATATGATTTTTTAGTATCTGATCTCTTGACAGTAATGAAATGAAATGAAGTAAATCTCCAGCTTTATTACTAAATACAAACTAAATAAAAAAACTCATATATTTCGCAAGAACATCTGTGGACTTAAAGCTAAACTAAGCTGAAAATAAAAAAAATTCACTTACCTTTTAATCCTGCAGATCCCTGAGATGCGTGAGATCAGCATCTCTTACCCCTTAGTGGAAGAAATGCCCCTTCTGCGCATGCCAGAGCCTCCTGGGACATGTGACGTTCGTACACATATATGTGACGTGCCCATTCGCGACCAAGACTAAAAGGGACAGTGCTGCACCCTTTTTTTGGGTTAAATATATAAATTGGAATGCTCTGTTAACTGCAGGGCTTTAGTACAAGTTTTCTATGAACATCAATCTCTTCCTCTCAAAGTGCAGCCCACCTGGTCCAAAACTTTATCTCTGTTCCAGCTGTTTCACTGTAAAGCCCTGACCCATGTTAGGCAGAGCTGGTGGGAAGAAACTGCAAGCCGGTAGTCAAAAAGTGGGCAGCACGGTGGCCCAGGGTTAGCTTTCTGGTCTTTGCAGCGCTGGGTTCCAGGTTTGAATCTTAGCCAGGACACTATCTGCATGGAGTTTGCAGGTTTGCGTGGGCTTCCTCCAGGTATCTGGTTTTCTTCCACATTCCAAAAACATGCGGTTAGGGTTTTTTGGCTTCCCCCCAAAATAATTTGACCTGAGAATTGTATTAATGAAATATGAAAGGTATGGACATTAGATTGTGAGCTCCTTTGAGGGACAGCTAGTGACATGACTATGGACAGCACTTTGTAAAATGTTGGTGCTATGTAAATACTGCGTAACAATAAAATTAATATAATTATGACAAGTTTAGTGTAGTGCCATAGGTATCCAGTAACTCCTATAATTCTATGAGGTTCTACATCCCTCCCTTTACTTTGTTCCAGCTTTCCAGTACCCAACCTTCCTTTATTTCTATCGTATTTGTATTATACCCCAACTGTCCAGCGCCCCTGTATTGTAACCACCTAAAAACATCCGGGTGGTTACTGAAAAGTGCCAGATAAAAGGGTCCGGGGAAGAAAATCTGTTGTCTCTTATGTCCTGTGCATTCCAAGGCCTTCTGTATTACTGTGGAGAAAAACTCCATGAATAATAAAATCTTTTTGTTCACTTCTAAGATGAGTGTAGTGTGCAAATTGTATCTGCTGCTGAAAATTGCAGTCTGAATTAGATGATACTTTTAAATGTTGGAACAGAGAATCAAAGGTAGTTTAATGTACACGTTGCACCCACTTTGCCTCAGAACTGTACTGTCTCAAATTACTTTGCAAAAATAACATTTTATCTACTCAGTGGGACAAATAATGCAAGCTGCTGTCCTTTGATAGCCGTGCCAGAATCAAGGGGTCTGGCTAGTTCATGTTTTTTCTTGTCATCTGCAGACACCAGGTTTTACAGTTTTTTCATAGAAATCATTATATCTGGCTGTGAGCGATTCCCCAGGCTAACTTTAAGCAGAATTAAACTCACCCGTCCACATTCCTTCGCCGGGGGGCCACTATCAATCTTTGGGCATCTTGATTGGCCAGGCCAGGACGGTGTAACTTTTTTGCTGGTGTGCGAGGATATGCTGATTATCAAAGCTGACAATAAATATGCCCAGCTCAGCTTTTTCAGGCAGGTAGGAGGAACTTTCGCAGAAGGGACATAGCCTATTCCATTCTGTAATAATGACCCAACTGATCATGCATTCTCAAATCTGGAACTTTTTCCATGTATCCAATTAAGCGTTAGCATATTCTCCCAAATCCCAAAAGTGTGTTTTTACCTCTACTGCTCTTCTTAGCACATCAGATTTTAAATGTTTTATCAGGCATTTGATGAAGGTATGCTGCATAGGAATTATGATTTTAGGCTTGTTAGCATTGGATCAAGCAGGTCTAATAGGCAATGCAAATTGTATGTTCCAGAGTGTTTAGTATTATCCCTTTTTCTATTTTCAGGGTCTGTCTCACCTTCACGCACACAAAGTCATCCATCGAGATATCAAGGGTCAGAATGTCCTTCTGACAGAGAATGCTGAAGTAAAACTAGGTGAGTTCATATAGGCAAACAATGTGCGCAAACTCTTTCTGTAATGCACTATATGACCAAACGTTTGCAAGCTCGGAAGGCCCATCCGAAAAAAATTAGGGAGGGGATAGATACAAGACCAGTCACCCTGCATAATGAGAACAGTGATTGCTCTTTATTGCAGGCATAAAGTGTCACACTGCATTGTTGCACAGATTTAAGAAATACAAAAAGAACCCCCAGATTCAATTAACAATACGCATTCCTTTTATATTCCTGCCGCTCCCCATTTTGTCACAACTTTGTCCTGCTCTTTTTTTTGGTTACATCAGTTAGTTGTAAGTTTTAGATAGATCAGGGAACATTTATTCTCTCTTTTATGTCCTCATGGCCAGTGTCTCCATTACTGAAAATAATAAGAGAATCCAAATTATTAAATTGTCCTCCGAAAAGGAATAGAGGATAAAAGTTCCTATTAGAACATACCGTATTTTCCGGCGTACAAGACGACTTTTTAACCCCGAAAAATCTATGACAAAGTCAGGGGTCGTCTTGTACGCCGGGTACCAGTACTTACCTGCAGCGTCCGGTGTCCCCGCGAGTCCCCTCTCTGGTCTGGCGTCCCTGCGAGTCCTCCTGTGCCTCCTTCTGTCTTCCTGCTTTTCAGCTTACACGAGTCCTCCTGGGCAGGCTCGCGTTGCTTCACAGCAGGACTCGTGTAAGCTGAAAAGCAGGACGTGAGCCTGGATTGGCTCTCCAGTGGAGAGCCTGGATTGGCTCTTCACTGAAACACGCCCATTCATTAAAGGAACGTGCCCATTCATTACTTAGAACTAGTAGTGTACAGTTCTTTCTGCCTCTCAGTTCTTACACAATAGTGAGATCTGACAGGCAGAAGGAACAGTACAATACTGGGCATATAACACGACCCCCAAATGATTGGTTAGAGTGGGGGGGTCGTCTTATACGCCCAGTCGCCTTATACACCTGAAAATACGGTATGTATAATGTACAACTGAAGAATTCTTGTCCAGTGGGACATAGGGCAAATAGGAAAATTTTACTTATTTTATAATAAAAAAAAAAAATAAGTTTCAGATTTACAACTATTAGGAAGGAAAAAAAATGTATTAATCCTGCAAAAACAATATGTGAGGGCCAACTTAATTTAAAACATGCATGAAAAGAATCATTCTTCAACTTTTCTATCTCCTAGGCATTGCAATGCTGAGGTTATCCAGCAATTGTGTATCTGTGCCTCTCCTACAAGATTTTATAACAGATTTTACTGTTAATTATTTTAATGGAGCACCCTGTTTATTTGTGTATTCTGTAGTAACTTAGTAATGGCCATATTGAATATCTAATTACTTTAAGAATAAGTTTTAGAGTTCTGTATGTGTGTTGAGCTTTGTTCTGGTTATACATAATTTGTCACTAAGATCTTGGAAGCCGAAAATGAAGCTAAATTACTTTGTCCACTTGACTGCTTTTAGTTAGTTGCCCCTCATCTCTGTATGTATCATAGCTGGAATCTCACCTTTCCTTTTATCTCCTCTTTGTGTCGTAGTTGATTTTGGAGTCAGCGCACAGCTGGATCGCACTGTAGGCAGAAGGAACACTTTTATTGGAACCCCGTACTGGATGGCTCCGGAGGTCATTGCGTGTGACGAGAACCCAGATGCCACTTACGACTACAGGGTATGTAATTGTGTTTTACCATGGCTGCTTTATACCAAGAGGAACAAACTCCTAACTTCCTTCTGTGTGTCCCTCTTCTTGCAGGGTGACCGAATCATAGCTCGTTTCTGTCTGTTACCCTGCAGGAGGAGGGACGGACTTATAACCCCTTCAGTCTGTGTCACCATCCTCTTGTCTTGATAATCCTCAAAAAATATTGTAAAAAAATTTACATTTTATTATTTGTATTTCTTTGCAGAGTGACATCTGGTCTTTAGGAATTACTGCAATTGAGATGGCAGAAGGAGCCCCACGTAAGTGACTTGTTCGTTAGATTTCTGATTTTCCCTTTAAATCAGTTTGTAGATCTTCTTCCCGAGTTAAAATGTTGGTGCCTATTGAACAGAATTCTGAGATTTATTAATATTATTTTTTATAATATTAATAATAAACAGTACCGTTTTACAGTACAGTATTACAGTATACAATAATACAGTATTAATAATAATAAACAGTAAGTAGCGCCGACATTTCAGCTCTGTACATTAAATAGGGTTTGCAAATGAATATAGACAATGACACAGGAGGAGAGGACTCTGCCCGAAAGAGCTTACAATCTAGGAGGTGGAAGAAGTATCACACAATAGGAGGGGGGATGTAGATTGGTGGGTGGGTAGTGAGGGTTTAGGAGACTGAAGAAGTCAGGTAGAGGGAGTTTAAAAATAAGATGGGTTTTGAGGGCTCTTTTAAAGGAGCAGAATGTAGGAGTAAACCGAAAGGGACATTGAAGACCATTCCATAGAGTCCGTACAGCTCTAGAAAAGTGTTGGAGCCGTGCATGTGACAAGGTTATGAAAGAGGAAGTCATTAGTAGGTAATTGATTTAAGGAAATTTAAATATGAGAGGCATATCAGGACCAGGTAATCAGGACAGCCTGAATAGCAACACTCCTAAATACATTTTTCAGTAAAGGGCTGCTTTAGGAGCTATTGGGCATTAAAGGAAATAGATAAAATTCTATTAACTCTTCTTTATTATGGTAACGCAGTCAGGCTACCTATGCTGTGATAAATATGCTCCAATTTTTCTTTTAATTATTTTGTGCTTCAGCAAGGGTAAAAATACTCTGCACTTGTAGCACAGGGTAGAGGGAACGTCCTCTTACACAGCTAATCAGTTTGCACAACCTCTCAATGCATTGTTTGTGGGAAACACAAAGATTTAGTGATAACCGGCTCTAAAATTAGATATAATAATATGAACAAACATTTTATTAAAAAACAATAGTTGGCTGGGAAGGGGGACCAGAGAAAACAAAATATATGCAGATTAAACTTTGTAAAATTTTGCTAAACCAGCTTAGTGAAGTCTCTGGGGGTATTTATGTGCCTGGCAGAATAAGCGGCACATGAGGGGAACTTAGCATTTAGCTGACTGTTGCAGAAAATTTCAGCGCTATAATAAATAAATAAATAAGGGAGTCACCCTTCTGAACGAGGAATGGGACTGAACAGAATAAAGATCTGTTTGGGCACATGTAACATGCTTATTACACTAAAGCTGTTTGGCTGGAGTTCTTCTGTTATCATCAGCGGGGATTTCCAGTAAATGAGTCCAGACAGCATTAGGATTGTTCAAAGCCTGACTTCATTATCTGCAGGTAAAACCAAGCTGAGCTTATACTGCTTGTAGAGTTCATTGAACGCTACAGATGGCTTGTCTGCCTTTTTTACCTGGACACGTTGCCTAATATGATGCCCTGTTATGGAGGTAGGCCAGCTCCCTATAGAGTTCAATATATTTTAGCATCAAAGGCTCATCTCTGCTTTAGGGCTAAACATACTCGGTTCTTTTGTACTACCTGCATGACTGCTAGCTGCTGGCAGTTAGTCACTGAAAACAAAACAACACAAGGTTGTAAAGCAAGCCTCATACTAACACACAGACACATTTCAAGGCTATGTGTACTGTTGTGGTAAATGTTATGTTTTGGCACCTGGGTAAATCCGTGCCCGGAGCTATGAATTGATGATCTCTGTTCAAAAAAACATATCCAGTCCAAAGCCAGCCAGCCTGTACTGTCTGTGATCCCTGCCAGCCAATCAAGGCAGCTGTCATGGCTTTAAAGGGCCCATAGTTTGTCATGACCGGGAGCAAGCGTTCAGCCTGTGGAGGTCAGAAAGCCAAAAAATCTTGTTACTCATTATTGGGGCCTAATTACGCTTGTTGTTATTAATAATATTATTAAATAGTATTTATATCCAAAAAACATGCAGTTAATAATACCTAATTGGCTTCCCCCAAAAATTGTATTAAAGACATATGACTATGATAGGGACATTGGATTGTGAGCCTCACTGAGGGACATGTAGTGACATGATTATGGACTTTGTACAGCGCTGCGTAATATGATGCCACTATATAAATACTGTATATAAATAATATATAGCGCCAACATGTTATGCAGTGCTGTAAAAAAGTCCATAGTCATGTCACTAGCTATCCCTCAAATGGGCTCAAAATCTAATGTCTCTACCATAGTCATATGTCATTAATACAGTCCAAGCTCCCTGGACCTGCAAACTCCATGCGGATGGAGTCCTGGCTGAAATTTGAACCTGGAACCCCGTGCTGCAAAGTCCAGAGTGCTAACTTCTGAGCCACCATGCTGCCCTCTTGTTGACCATTGCATTGCAATGGAAAGTATATGCCTGTATCCCGTATTTTAAAAGTCACTCTTAAGCAAAAATAAAAAAAAGACTCATGCTTTCTACTTCATTTCACAGCACGGTTCTTGTTGTGGTCTATTGTCATGGCCAAGCAAGTTGTTTCTTTGCAAATATAAACCTAACATGAACACCTAGGCATGACATTTTTGGGTGTTGCAGATAAGAAGAGCAGCTGGTAGATACTTAGGCGCGATGTGAAGCTGCAGCGTCACTTGCTGTGTGCGATCCCACCACAGGCTTTCTTTATAAAAAGGAAATTTTAGACATTTTCTAGAAATTGGAAAGGTTATATTTGGTTCTTGGTTTATGGTTTCGTCTTTTAAAGGAAGCTGAGAATGGAAGGAAAAGTGGAGATAGCCAAACCCTCTAGAAAGTTGTCCCATGATACGGCCAAACTTTTATAGAGCATTTCTACAACTTTATCAATGATTCACAAATCACCGTGGGGAGACAGAAAACTTATTGGACTGCATACAATCCATCTTATGTATTTTGCATTTCTTTTTCTTTCAGCTCTGTGTGATATGCACCCAATGAGGGCCTTGTTTCTCATCCCCAGGAATCCTCCTCCAAAACTGAAATCGAAGAAATGGTGAGTCTGTGATTTCCTTTCATCAGTCAAAACTTCTTAGTTCCAGTCTCTTTGAGGGATTAAGTATTTGTAATAGGATCAGCTAATATGCAGAAATGAATCGCAAGCATACCAGATGATGGTATTCCTTTGAGTAACAAACTTCCTACAAAAATATGCATATTGCATCTGAACTCCCTAATATGATGCAATACCAGACGTGACATTGTTGGTATTTAAAGTGTAAGTAAACCTGAAGTTCTGTTTTGGACAAAGCCATTGAAAATGTTTTTGTTATCTCTTTTATAAGTAGAACAATAATCTGCTGTTCATATTAGAAATTCAGAGCTATGCTCCCTATATTATCCCTATACTATATTATAAGTTTTTGAATTAACATTTTTTTTTAATTGTCCAAAAAGTTAACAACTGCTGAGATAAGCCACCTACATGGTATCATTGTTTTAGTCTGTCATACCCGGACTATAGGCTTGGCATTACAACTGGTTGTAAACCTGTTTTCCTAAAGAAACAAAAAAATTCCACCAACTTCTTATTTAGTTGAATTCCTCTCATGTTTAAATTGCTAATTGCTAATCTTTTGTCAAACCAAAGGTCGAAAAAGTTCATCGAATTTATTGACACTTGTCTCATCAAGAACTACATGAACCGACCACCGACCGAGCAGCTGTTAAAATATCCGTTTATCAGGGATCAGCCGACCGAGAGGCAAGTCAGGATCCAGCTGAAGGATCACATCGACCGATCCAGGAAGAAACGCGGTGAGAAAGGTGTGTCCACGGCCTTTAAGGGTGGTCACAGACATAAGAGAGAGGTGGGCAAGCATAACTCCTGTACCATGCGTCTTAGCCTGGCGTTATTTGAGTTTATGCTTGTTCGTATGCATATTATTTCTAAAGAAGGACTATATATGTCATGTGACCAACATGGCAACTTTGCTCTAATGTCTGTGGCTACCTTAAGTGTTTCCAGTGATTGTATTATAATACAAGAAGTAATTTATCCTAGTGTATTCAACTCCAAGTTTGTGTTTCTTCAGGCCGTACAAATTTCCCTCCTCTTCGCAAACTCCGCACTTACACATACAACACACATGGACTGTTTTATCCGTTATTTAACCAGATGTGATGTGATTGCTTTAACTGCAGGGTGGTCATCACATCTGGTTAAATCACGAATTATCACATATTAACAATATGTAAATAGTTGGCTATGCCTTTTACAAAATGGAAAAAATTGCTTATTTTTTTAAATAATTTTGTATTTCTTTTTTGAGAAAGGGGAAACCAGCAGCCTCTTGGGTCACATAACCCAGGAAGCTGTGGGCTGCTCATTCTGTGCATGCCAGGTATGCGTCATCAGGGGCTTTCCTCTAATGTAAAAAATGCTTTATCTCATATATGTGCAGTGGTAATATTTATACATATTTATTACTATGCTCTTTGTTAAAGATGAACTCTAGGCAGATAATAAAGATAAAGCTAATGTAATGCATAATCATTAGTATATCATTAAATGCGTTTAATATGAACAGTGTAAGTAGCAGAATTTCATAGGTACCAGCTTTATGAAGTCCCTGTTCAGACACTGTCTGTTTTCTGGCTTTTTCTAGAGGCCAGGTTGTTGTAAGAGTTTAATGTCACTGCATTGATCCTAGAACACTGAAAAGGTGTGTGGGAAGGGCTGACATCAGAAAGTATAAAGTTCACATGTGGTTTTCTTTTTCAGACATAGTAAAAATGAAATCTGGACTTTATACATTATACATTTGGCACTTTCTTCCCTGCACACCCAGTTTGCACAGAGCAGACATTTAGTCAGCATTCCTGGGAGAGTTTCATTATTTTTCACTTTTTTTTTTTTTTTTTACAGATGAGACAGAATACGAGTACAGCGGCAGTGAGGATGAGGAGGAGAATCACGGTGAGGAGGGGGAGCCCAGGTAAGAGACGGTGAATTAAGCATTACAATCCTATGCTTCTAGTTATGGAATAGCCTATGAATCCTTTCCACGTTGGGGGTGGGGAAATTCTACGTAAGGTGCATCCAGAATTGCGCCCGCATTGTGTTTTCTCAAACACACCTGAAAGATATCAGTAGTCAAATTTATATACTCAGACCTGTGATACAGCAAACCCCGTCCACCTTCTGCTTTCTTTCCATTTGAGCATGAGTATGCTTAAAAGTGGGACATTTTTATGTAGAGCTGGGTGGGAATTAAACTGTTAGATAAGTGACAAGTTTTGATGTCAAATTACACTCTTAAGGCTTGTGTCATCCAGTTTTTGGTTACTTCAGATAAGTTTTGTATCCCTATGTAAGTCTATGGGTCAATAATCACCTGTCAATGATCTCAGGAACCTCTTAAACTAATATATTCAGAATAAGCCCAAAGCCTCTCAATGCAGATATTACTTACTGTAAGTGTATTGTCATTGGTTCCATCAGCTCCATCATGAATGTGCCTGGAGAGTCCACTCTCAGACGCGAGTTCCTTCGGCTACAACAAGAGAACAAGAGCAATTCAGAAGCTCTTAAACAGCAGCAGATGGGCCCACAGCATCGCGATTCAGAGGCACACATCAAACAACTTTTGCATGAGCGCCAGAGACGTATTGAGGAGCAAAAAGAAGAGCGCCGGCGCGTTGAAGAGGTAAAGATATTACAGAATCATTTCTCCCCTTAACTCATTATGAAGCTAGTTAATTCACATTGGTTCAGATTGTTCTCCTTATTGATGATAAGACTAAAAAAGTCACATGAAATGAGAAAATTAATGCTTGAAAGTTGACATGTCATCTTTTATTTCAGCAACAGCGCCGGGAGCGGGAGCAGAGAAAGCTTCAAGAGAAGGAACAGCAGAGGAGACGGGATGACCTGCGTCGGGAGGAGGAGAGACGGATGGCCGAGAGGGAGCAAGTATGTACAGACTTCTGCTGATCTGTGTAGGAATAGCAAGAAACATTACTAACACCGGAAGCACAAAAAATACTAATTTCTGTTTATCTGCTGCATTATGTAAACACCTCACTGCAACACACACATTTCCTGTCACATTACTGCAAGACTAAACATATGCCTCTCCTGTCACTGCAAAACTGGATGCACTCCAATCTCACTGCACAACTGGACACACAGCTCTCCTGTCGCTGCACATTGCTGCAAGACCAAACATGCCTCTCCTGTCACTGCACATTGCTGCAAGTAAACATGCTTCTCCTGTCACTGCACATTGCTGCAAGACTAAGCATGCTTCTCCTGTCACTTCACATTGCTGCAAGACTGGACATCCCTCTCCTGTCACAGCACATTGCTGCAAGACCAAACATGCCTCTCCTGTCACTGCACATTGCTGCAAGACTAAACATGCTTCTTCTGTCACTGCACATTGCTGCAAGGCTAAATATGCTTCCCCTGTCACTGCACATTACTGCAAGGCTAAACACTCCTTCTATGACACTGCGAGACTGGACGCGCACTCTTCTAATGACACTGCGAGACTGGACACTGCATATGCCTCTTCTATCATCTACTAGAATACCATACATGCCTCTACTGTCATTGCAGCTTACTACAAGACTGAACACGGCCTATAATATGTTCATATATGTTGATTGTTCGGGTTCTTTCTTTCTTTTCTTGTGATTTCTCTGTGTTTCCTGCCTGTTTTACCCTGCGATGAATGTGACGGATTTGTGTGGGTCTTCTGTGTGTGTAACATGGACAGGACGATCTCTGTCGTTCTCCATGTTGTGCATGTTACTGTTGTAATGAGTCGGCCATGTTGGTGTAGGGAAGGAAATACTTTTCATGTCTAATGCGGGACTGTTTCCTTCTAAAGCAATCCCTGTGTTCTCCTTGTTCTACTTTGATTTATTTTATTGTTCACTGTGGGACACAGCACCATAGAGTATTCTCCCTACCTGCAGGAGGATTGACACCAAGACACTTGATGATTCGCACATCACAAAATACACAACTCTTCCTCTGAATGAACCCAGCTCTAAAAAGATGTGGTTTAACTGGTTTGTTGCAGAAGAACTCCAATGGCCTGTACAGAGCCCTGACCCCAATCCAACCTTTGAATTGAATGAAATGTGAAGCCAATTTTGAAACAGGTTTTCCTATTCACCATCAGTACCCAACCTCACAATTGGTCTTTTAACCCCCCTAGCGGTATTCCTGAGTGTGACTCGGGGTGAATTTACCATGCAAAAAGCAGTATTCCCAAGTCTCACTCGGGGTCACTAAAAACATTTAAAAAAAAAAAAAAAAATTTACCTTGTTCCATTGGCATCCCCCAGCGTCCTGCTGGTCCCTGCAGGTCCTCGGGACACGTCTTCTTCCTTTGATCTTCAGCCGGGAATGCAGAGACGTTCTCCGGGGTTTACTGGTGACATCGGTGCAGGCGGAAGGTGCGTGGGGATATTCATATAAATTTTAAATCACACGAACCAGTTAGTAAATCAATAATATAAAAGGACATCATAGGTTACTCCATTTTCTGTCATTTAAGTGAAGAAGGGGTAAATGCACCACAACCTCACTGCTAGTGTGAATTAGCCCTCAAGTAATTTGGAATCTATTACCACCACTACGTATGTCAACAATCCTAAACACAAAGCATCAGAAAAGACCTTTGTGGGTACCATCAACCCCCCTGCAGGCAAAGAGTGTTTCCTTTGGTGCTGAATCCCGCAATGAAAGTCAAAGAGAAAAGGATTTTTTGGTGAGTACAAAAAAAATATCCCGTTTTCTCCCATCCTGTCTCGGCTATCTCTGCCTCTCTCTCCTCCTCTAGGAATATATCAGACACAAGTTAGAGGAAGAACAGAGACAGTTAGAGATTCTCCAGCAGCAGCTTCTGCAGGAACAGGCTCTCTTACTGGTAAATCATCAGTTTGTTCCTATTGCCTTTTACAGCGTGGCCCTTCTTCACCTCATAGGTTAAATATATTCCTGTAGCTATAGCACCTGCCTTCTTCCACAACCGCCATTGTACTGCACCGTGACACGGCCCTGCTACGTCATTCACTATGCTACGTGTGACTTCTGCAACACCATAACGCATGGAACCAACAAGAGGATCCCTACTCTTTTTGTAGTTAAAGAATCCTCCCCTTCCCCCATTTTCTTAATGTTTGTTGCCACTAGTAGTTCTAGCGCAGGAAAGATTAAAACCAAAACGTGCAAGGGTAGCAGAAAAGAATTGTTTATTCATTCACTTGTTAGTAATTCCGTTATGGCTTTTTTTTTTTAATAAATTGAAAGAAAAATGCATATCTTCAAATTTTTTAAGTGACATTTTGACTAAGGCTACGTACACACGTCAGATGATTCTCGATAATCGCCTCAGGGCTGATATTGGACGGGAACCAGACGTGTGTACAGTGCTCACCGTCCGAGCGACCATCCTGGCGAATCCACGGACAAGGAACAATCATAGTGAAAGGGAGAGAGCACAGCGGGGTGCCACTCCATCATGTACATGATGGAGTGGCGCTGTATGTATGACGCTCGTTCATGCATCATGCAGTCGTTTGTCATTGGAAAGGATCACAATTATTGCACGTGTGTATGTAGCCTTATTCCTTTAAAAATTAGATGCAAAATATTATATGATAGATTGCTTAAAGGTCTCTTCACTCAAGATGGCATCAAGGTCAGCACTGCTTTCTCCATCCTATGTGAGTGAAGGGTTTTATGTGGTGAGTCTATAATTCACCGTACGTGTACAATGTCCTCTAGACACTACAAACTGTAGGAGTAGACCTCACCAGTTGCTATTTGCTTTAACATTGAGCCTGATCAATAGGATCATTGTCCTTGTCCCATTGGTCATAATGAAGCTTATCCATAAGAAAAGGGAAAGTCTGGCACCAGTTACCAATCTGCAATAAATCAGATTGAGCCTCAAAAAGGAAAAACGTAACCGGCTCCATGCAAGGTTTATTCTCGGGTCAGACTTACATTGGGAAGCATTTTTTTTAAAAAGTTTAAAATAACTGACAGGTTCATTTTAAATAGCTGCTGCAGAAATGAGAAAGGTGCACATTTCCATAGCAGCAGGTTGACATAAAGTATTTGTATTACTTTTTCCAATCTCCTTTTACTTAATGTTAACAATCCTCCAACATCCCGTAGAGTGCTTAGACAACTACATAAAAATCAAATGAGTATTTTTCTTATGATATAGATATTGCTTTTGGCATTATATTTTATTTGTACACGAGGAGAAAACAATCTGTAGCTTGTGGCGTACATCAGTACGTTATCACAGCATCCCTTCGTCTGGAGCCTGGACCATAGAGTATAAGGAAAAGCTCCTTTCGCTTAAGAGGAAGATTTGCAGTTTTAATATTTATAAATGTGAACAAACCTTCACAATGGGCATAAATGCTAAGAATCTGTTTTAGGTAGAGATAGTCCCTGTCATTTCCTATAATTTCCACACTGCCACCCTCTCGTCTCTCCCTTTCACTGTGTTACAGCTTGACACCCGTTCTTTTTATTGCTGTAGATGAACTATGTGTCCTCGTTTGTACTTGGTGTGAAGGGGGTATTCATTCAAGAAAAGGAATTGTGCGTACTGGTTATGTTTCTCATAGTCACCAATCAACATTTACTTTTACAGGACACACAGGAGCACACTCAGCCATGCAAGCTGTTACTGTTCACTTACAAATCTCTAACACATTTCGCAATGCTGGAATGACATTTGACGGTTGGTGCCGTGATATTAACATCCTTGTATCTTTGAGAGGTCACTAGAATATTCTTATTCCTACAAGGCAGGCACAGAAAATCATATAAAAGCAACATTTTGGGACAGAACACAGCCTATTCCTGGGGTATTATTGTGCTGGTGATTTCTGCACAACATATGCATGCACTTTGGTTCAGTCTTAGAAACTTGAACGCCAGAAAGAAGCTTACACAAGTACATGGAGAGCATACAAAGCCCATGCAGTTAGTGCCGCATGTGAGAACTATACAGGACCTCATATTATGCTTTTACCATTTTACCTCTTCACTAAAAGCCAGGATGTGATTGGTGGCGATGGGTAGAGATTCCATGTACTATTTTCTAGCTGTGTCACTGAATACCCCTGTTACTGTACACTACTTCCTGTAGTTCAATAAAAAAAATGGTTCTTATTATTTGATCATTCTGACAATTTACTGTTATTCCACCAACACACTGAACAAGCTTTGTCTGGGCAGGAGTACAAGCGCAAACAGCTGGAGGAGCAGCGCCAGTCAGAGCGTCTGCAGCGACAGCTCCAACAGGAGCATGCCTATCTGAAGTCGCTGCAGCAACAGCAGCAGCAACAACAACAACAAGAGAAGAAGCCCCTGTACCATTATAACCGGGCCGTCATGAATCCTAGTGAGAAGCCAGCCTGGGCCAGAGAGGTAGGCGTACTTATAGCCCGACCTACTCCTCACCTGCATATCCCTACTCGGTGCTGTGTACGGTTTTCCAGGTACGTCAGTGGCCTATCTGTAGTGCCAGGGATATGGATAGAGAGAGACACATATTTGCCAGTGTACGAAGCCAGCTTGGTATCGTAAGTCCCTTTCCTTAGAGAGTCATTAACTCGCAGCAAATGTGCAAGTCTGAAGTCTCTGCTTCAAAGGCTATCTGTCTGGTTGTCTGGCCCCATGAATCATGAGCATTGATATATGCAGTAACTCGCCTAACAGGAACTACTTAAAGCGGAGCTAAAGTCAAAATGAAAAAAACACACTTACTTACGCCGTCATCTTCTCCGCTCTTCTTCCGGGTTCTTGTTATGTCACCCCATCTCGCACTGCACGCACGCAAGATTGGGTGATGTAGATGGGGAAAAATATTGCCGATCTTACTGTGCATGCGTGAAATCTGCAATTTTTTTCCTCCTATTAAAGAAAGGGCTCCTTCTCGATCTCAGGCATGCGCAGAAGGAGCAGCTAAGAGCCTCCCAGGATGTATAGCATAGGTATCCTGGGGGAGGTGTTGCAACTCAAATTTTAAGTTTAGGTCCGCTTTAGGATGTTACTCTGTAACCAAACACTAGGTAAACCGTAAAAATCGACAGGTGCTATCTTATTGGAATACCTTGTTTCCCACCATCCCCAAGATGACAATGAAACATAAGCCAGCACACCCAAAGGTATGTTGCACAAGCTTTTGTAGAAGAAGCAGAAAATGAATACCTGTAGTCTAAAATAGAGCTCCAGGGTGCACATGCAAGTATATGGTAACAGTGTAGAACAACTCCAATCCCTAGTAATCATATATTTTTAGTGATTTCTTTACCAGACATCGGCAAATTTAGTGGTTTGCAAAGATCTTGAAAATTACTCTTTTTGCAGCCCTCAAGAACTGTTGGACAGCCCTGTGGAAAAATATATAGTAAAAAATAAAGCATGTTGGTAAAAACACAACAGTATTACCCCAGCAAAATACTCATGGAGGTCCTTCACAAAGCCGAACTCCATGCTCGAAAGGAAAATCACTGTAACAATGTAGATACCTACTTGAACCTTCCTAAATGACTTGTATATTTCAGTATGAATATGTCAAGCGTTAAATGGCCGACTTTACATGCTAGTCTTCTGCCCTCCTCTTTCTAGCTCCGCTTTTGTATGGACAATTCCATCAGTCCTAAGCTTATCCAAGCACCACGATTGCTGAGATGGATGGAACTTGGTGTTCCACAACCCAAGAACACACACCCTGGCCTAATCATAGTGCTGCATTAGCTCAATGTCTAATGGGAACATTGGTTCGCTGGCACCTAACACTGCCCCCATCCAATAGATGCAAATTGTGGTATAAGTAAAATTACAAAAATGTTACTTTGGTGAACCAAAAAGGCATTTAAAAAAAAAAAAAGGATTCAGGGAGTATTTGTCAGATGATCTACATCCCCCTGTCTCCTAAATTTCCCAAAAGACACATTTTCTGGCTACGTGCATGACTATGTATTATCTATTCACCAGGTGGAAGAACGATCAAGACTGAATAAGCAAAACTCTCCTCTGTCCATCACCAAGCTCAGCTCAGTGGAGTCGTCGGGGACCCCGTCACAAACGCCTCCCTCTCAGAGGCCACTAGACTTTCAGGACCATAAGGTAGGATTGGCTGGGGGCTTTTATAACCGTGACATCTCACCATACTCATACATTTTATTTTTTATTTGAACATATAATTCCATATAAAAAGACTTGTTTAAGGTAAACCAAACACCAAGAAAAATCTTTTCGCAAGACTTACTTAAAGTTGGTATTTGCAGAAGTTTAGTCACATTCCCCTAAAAGCTTTCAGGCCTTCTGATTGGTTGTGTTTATTTAAGGAAACCCTACTATAATTATTATATCCACAGCTTCCAGTGAGGGAGAATGCCTCTCATATCCTTCATTGCTTATGGAACCCTCCACACCCTCTGGGGGCAACCCTAGTTAGGAAACACTGATCTAGTCAATGGTTATTACATTGTGGGTTTAGGGGGTACTATTGTGTTGCTGGTGTCTTTGGACACCAGATGTGGTCCATTACACTCAGCTTCAATTTTTTGACACCATAAAATTTTCTTTTAAATGGGTCCAGAATGTTGTTGCTTCAGCCACTCTACTTTTGCTTTTACACTGGGAAAAAAAAAAGTTTACACGTGACCCCAATTAAAATACATTGCCAATCTTTAGTTGAAGGTATGAAGGTTTTTTATTGTTCCTTTGTGTGTTTTATCATTTTCCCCTGCATAATTATATCATCAGTGTGTCCAACTAAACTTACCACCAGACTATTCTGGCTCATCATATTTCAAATCTACGGTAGGACATCTTCAAATTTCAGGCCTTGTCAATCTCTCTTCATTCATGTCATTGTGTTTTTCTCAGTAGTGACAGGTTGGTTCCATGGAAATTGCCGGTTAATTATCCTTGAATGCACCGGGGCCCATTTTATCCTAAAATGACCGATCGTATAGAATGCAAGACTGCACACAATTCTATTCACAAATATCTGAGGATTATGGAGATTTGGAGATTTTTACATGGCTGTAGAACAAACATATAATATATTGCAGCTCATTAGATGTGTGGCTGCATTCGTTTTCTTTTTTTTTTTTTTTTTTTTTTTTTTCAAGCTAAAAATATTTTAGCAAGTACAGAAAATACCTGTTTTATTATCTAGTGAACACACACCTGGACCACTTCTTGAAGCGGACCTGGTATGCGCAGAAGGAGCTTTTTCTTCAATGGCATGCACAGTCAAATGGACATTCTTTTTTTCCCCCATCTACCGCAGGCTATGTCACCTAATCACCTAGTGCCTGCGCAGTGCGTGATTGGGTGACAAATGCAGAAGGGCAAAAAAGATGGCCGGGACAAAGACAGATTCCAGGACGACGTGGGACCCAATCCAGAAAACTTTAAATGATTTTTTTTTGTTTATTTTTATTTACTTCCTTTTTAAATATCTGTCAGGAGTCCTGCTTTAGGGAAAGAACAAGTAGCTCAGTATCTGTTAAAAGTCTCGTTGTCATTCTATTCATTCATATTCATTCCATCATCCATATCTCCTTCAGCCACTCCGCAATGTTCCACAGAACCGTATAGTCCTCAAACCCAGCCCCAGACCGAACTCCCTTCAAGACCCAGCACCTGCTCCTAGTCGCCAGCCAGTTATGGCCCCCCCTGCCTCCCGGGGCCAACTAGCCCGTCAGAGTTCAGACCCCTCACCAGAAGGGGTTATGCCCTCCACACGACATGACAGGGGACCCTGGGTGAAAATGGAACCAGAGGCCCAACCTCCTAAGGTAACGGGGCCACGGTGTCTCTTCGCTTGCAATCGTTCCTTGTCCACTCTAAGTCTTCTCTTCTGCTTCTAATTCTTCATCTCTCCTCTGTTACTCCAAATTATACTTGCAGGATTTTACAGCTTTAACACATTTACTGGTGCATCTTCGTCTAATCCGGTGTTTCCCAAACTTTGTTCAGTTATACAAAAATATTCCTGCAAACCTAGAATAGATGTCATCCAGAACTAAAAACATTTGGTACTGAATAGAAAATGATGCGCAAGTAATCCATTCCAGGTGTAAATGAAAGATGACTAGCAATCCCTGGTACACAGATCATTATTTGGGAAACACTTTTTTCTAAATCATTCTTCCTGGAAAATCACTTTGTGTAGGTAATTCAAAGACAGTGGTGCTCAACTAGCTACATCTTTCTCCTGAAAGTTTTTAAATAAATGTAAAATTGTGTTGTGTTTTTGGATACAAAAAAAGAGAGAAATGAATTCAAAATGAATTCCAAAAAATAAAAATGGCTCCTAGTGGGAAAGTTACCTTTCTTTGTAAAAATTAAAATATGGGCAGCAGGTTCTCCCCATGTTTTTTTGGGGTTTCCTCTGGCTACTTCGGTTCCCTCCCACAATCCCAAAACATGCTGTTAGGTTAATTGGCTTCCCCCAAAAAAATTGACCTTACACTGTAATATGACTATGGGAGGGACATTAAATTGTGAGCCCCTTTGACTTTGTACAGCGCTGCGTAATGTCGTTGCTAGATAAACACTGTAATAATATTTAATAAATATGGCATCTTTGCTTTGCCTGCTCACATGACTATCGCCAAGTCATTCCAAAACATGGAATTTGCAATCTGATTTAAAAGTCATCACTATAGATAAGGGAAGCCCATGGGAATTCATACAAGCACTGGAAACAACGCAGCCTGACCCTACAGCCAGCCTGCTGCAAGAACTGTAGGTCATAATTTTCACAGAGCATCAGATTGCTAACAGAACTGTACTTTTCCTTTTGATTTACGTGTGCTCCAAATAAGTAATTTTAGATCACCCTAAAAAACTAAGACTTGAGAATTAAGTCAAATCTGCGCTTGAATTGGTGTTCATCCCCAAAACTAGTAAGGTGTAAGATTCCTAGAACTAGTAGTTGTATTGGGTTAAAGCTTTACTGCAGCAAAGGTCCAAACTGAATGTTCATTGATAACAAAGCTGAAATGCGGAATAGCAAAATTAGAAATGGTGACCCCTTTACGAAAGACAGACTGCTTTTAAGTCCCAAAAATGTAACTAGTTAAGCACCAGTGTAATAAGATCTGCTATCCCTCACCCATAATTCTACATTTTCCATCTGCTACTTTCTTTGTAAGAAGTTTGACCCCTTTCTGCAGTCGTTTCTGGAATTCTTCCATTTGTCTTGTCTGCTGCTTTTTTAGCCACAAACCTCTGTTAAGTGTTTTACATTGGAGATTTTTCTTCTAATTCTGGATCCAGAGATTACTTACTTATTAAGGGAATTTTCCATTTTGTTCTCCTTTAATCTACGCTTTCAGCTCGCCTACTTCTTCTATTTCTGTCATAATAAAAATGCAGAGCCTGCTATTGCCGACCTCCTTTTAACTGAGCATTTACTTCAATAAAAGGCCTATTAGTCTGATTGGAGTGTGCAGGCAAGCCTCTGTGCCAAAGTTCACTGTTTGTTTCCTTTTAGGTTCCACAGAGGACGACGTCCATAGCCACAGCCCTGAATACAAGTGGGTCAGGTGGGAACAGACAGGTCCAGGCTGTAAGAGCCAGGTAAGTAGGCCCAGCTGCATCTAAGAAAGAACTTTATCATATGCTATGATTAGCATAGTTGTAGCTCTGCTATAAGATCTTTTTGTCTGAAAATGCAAATATCACTTAAGCCTTACATAGCCATTGTGCACCAGCTGCCCATTCCATTTTGTTAGTATTCTTGTTTGGGTATCAATGTCAATGAAACCAATTATTATCAGCAATCGGCTTTAGCAATAGAGAGAGAAGGTCTAGAATTTGCACAGCACACATTCAACAAGCAGAGTTGCCCACCCAACAAGTCGTTCTTGGCCGGAAATGGGCAGCATTGATTGCAAAATGGGGAAAATTGAGTGGACTAGTGTTACTTTGTTAAATAGCTTTAATTAATCACTGAATAATTGTAATTCTCGGAATTGCTATTGAATTTATTACTATTATTATTTTAAACTCCTATGTGGGTACAGATGAAGTTGTTGTTGCCACAGCCTTGCTAATATTAATCTGAATAATAACTACACTGTGCTAAGTACGGAAGTTGTTTGTTCCCTCTTCTTCAGTAACCCAGACCTCCGGCGAGCAGAGAGCGGCTGGGAAAGGGGAGACTCACTCCTGCAGTCTCCTCATCCGAACCTTCCTCAGGCTGGATCTCTAGAGAGGAACCGCATAGGTGAGCCTGGATTTCTCCGCAGTTTATTAGAATATTGGTCAATAGAAAAAATAATCAAGGTACCCTAAGTTATGTTTTATAGTTTTTTAGATAGTGTTGGGGGTTAGGCTCAGAACCTCTGTCTTGCTTTATCCTATATGTGTCCCCACTAGGACAGGTTACCTAATTTTTGTCCTGTGATCTTAATTACACGGACCGAAAGAGAATTTATAGTTGTCCCTGCCAGAGATATTCTTTCAGATGCTGATTTAGTAACAACTGTCAAATTTCTCCTCTCTTGGAAAATTCTTTTTGCTGGGGATACACTTTATAGAAAATATTTGCTTTGCTCCACCTTTTTTTTTTTTTTTTTTTTTTTTTTTATATATATATATATATATATATATATATATATATATATATGATAGATATATATATATATGATAGATAAACATTATTTTTCCTTCAGAACAGTGTATGTGTTGGATAAGTTTATATTAGGTGCTTGTTTTGCTCTGCATTGGAATATAGGTGATAAATTATATGAGGTGATGCTTGCAAGTTCAGTCCCTCTATTAAAGTCACTTTATTTTACATTGATGTGAGTTTGAATAGTTTCTCCAAAGTAAAACTAATTACCAGCTTTTTTTCTGATGCCGTATCACCCATGCAGTTTGTCATCACAGTATTTGCCATGCTTTGTTACTGTGATGACAAACTGCATGGGTGATACAGAAAGAAAGCTGGTTAGTTTTAGTTTAGTATTATCATACTGTTTTATTATACGGTAAGCAACTCTAAAGAGTCTGTCCTTGTACATCTTTGCTTACCCCAAGATGTCATCCAGTAAACAATGATTTGAATTGCATACATGATTATGCATGACCATCTCTCAGGCTGCAAATAGTCGCACAGGCTTGATCTTCATCCCCTGAAGAAGCCGGTATGCTTGCGAAACATGTCAGGAATATGGGACAAGCCCTTTTTTTTTTAATTACCAGCTTAGCCCAACTTATTGCTGCGATTGCCACTTGTAGAACTTTGTATAATGGCATGTAAAGTTTAAAGCCAGACTATTATCTTGTTTTAATATTTTGTAAAAAAAACATTGGATGTTTTTATCTGATATAGTTATCTGATATAAGCCAGTAATTCCCTACTGTACATTTATGTGGTTCTTTTGATTCATCAAAGACCCATTTTTTTTCTGGTTTTCAAATGTATATTAGGGATTTGGCTTCTCATCTTGCTCGGATCTGTTAGGGAAAACTGCTACAGTTGCCTATCCAGTGGTTGGTAATTGCCGATTTAGGAATTGTGCTCATATGTTTTTTTTTTAATTTTCATTTCTTGCTTGTATTCTCGGCAGCTCCCCATAAATTGGAGGAATCCTCCATCAGTCCGCCAGGCAGTAAAACGCCAGGAGAAGAGCACCGGTCTCGACCAGGTCGTCCTGCTGTGAGTATCTGACTCCCATTTTATCAGTAATCCTCAGAATAACGTGACCTTATTTAAAAAAAAAAGAAAAAAATCTCATCTAACGTGCTAACTTTAGCTACCTGTCACACATTTTCCATTCCTGATGAATAGTTGGGGTAACAATCAAGAAACATTAGAGGAAGTGTAGGGCCAAAATATAGGTGATGCAGGGAGATCCTTGTACTGAAGTTCTTCAGGCCCAGTTTCCTCCCCTGTAAGAGTAATGATCGGCACAATAATGACATCTTACAACATCGCCTTGCATCCCGTTCGATTTGCTTAGGCTGACAGAACAGAGAGGTTAAGAAATCTGTTCTTTCTTCTGTAAGTAAAGTGAGAACAATTTATGCCAGTGCAGTAAAAGTAGTGACTAATGCTGTCTGCTGCTTGTTACACATTGGCTTTGATTCCTTTTTTGCTGGCAGGGTCACTTTTAAGTGGGATCTCCCAGTAAGTATAACGTGGTCAGTTACATTAAATTCACCTGAATAATTTTCTATTTTCACTGTACCTTGTATCCTCTATGACCACACCAGAATCTGCTTATACGGCTATCGGACAAAATATTTAAACCCCCTGCCTAATATTAGGTTCCTCTTATGCCACTAGGAAACTTTTTCCACTACCCCTGCATCAGTTCTTAGAATCGGATGCCCATTGTGACTGGGGAGCAAGCGGCATCACCTTTAGGAACTGAATGTTACCGTTATACCAGATATATCCCATCCTTTTACAAGTATAATTATGTAACCAGATATATCCCATCCCTTTACAAGTATAATTATGTAACAAAACAATGTTATTACCTCTACCCGTCAGTGGTATGAATGTTCTGTCTGATCATCGTATATAAGGCCTTGTCCCCACTGCTAGGTGTACGCTTCAAGCGTGCATTGTTTCAATTCACCATAGAAGCCTTCCATTCAAAACATTTCATCAGTTCATTCATTGAAAGCGAGAGTCATTCATTGACATCCTTGTGAATGTTTGTATTGATATTACACTTGACTGTAAGAGAAGCAAAGTATTATATTGCATTAATCTTTTTCTTTTCTCTACTGCTGTCAGAGTTATAAAAGGGCGATAGGAGAGGTTAGTGTCGCTGTGTGAGGTTTTGCGAACCCTGAACTGTTTGTGTTACCGTCACAGTGATGTGCTCTACCTGCTCTGTGTCTACCAGTGGTATTAAAGCCCAACTCTGGCCAAAACATGTTCTTGCTAAGGAGTTGGGGAAGGGTTAAAGCTTGTGTTATGTTTTTTTCTGTTTCCATTTGGGGGCTTTTCTCTTATGTCTTGTCTTGGTGACACCTCAACAGGTAAAAGGAAATTTCCATGCTGAATGAGCATTTAAGGCCTAATTACACATAAGCAGATCCTCTGCCTATTTTGTGCTTAACAGACCATATTCAATAACTTAAAATCCCCAAAGCAAGGCACAGACATATACAAAATGTTTGCCTATACTTTTGCTATTCCTATTTAGAAAGTGATCGTAATGTTTACGTTTAAACTATCATTGGTACACATTATACTTGTGTGCTTTTAATCTATATTTGCCACCATATCCGAAAGAGGACAGAAAAATTGATTTGTCTACAGTGCTCAACCCAGAAATTTTTTTAAGCCGGGTGGGAAGAACTTGTAGGTGGATGGCAGCCCCAGTATTGTGACCAAACTCTTTAGTAACCACCCAAAAACAGCCGGGGGGGGTGCTGAAAAGTGCCAGGTGGTGCGCCCAGCTAAAAGGGCCTGGGGAGAACCCTGGTCTAACATCAGTCAGGTACTGAATTCACATAGATTACCAGATCAGATGGGATGGGAAAATTAAGTCTTGTGTATTTGGCCGAACATTCCCCATTCTATTGTGGACAAAAAAAAAATCAAAAGGAGATTGGTTGTAGCGAGAGTTGAGATATGATATACTTTACCTGGTCTGGGTGTGCAATATTATCACATTGTTACTGTACAAATATATCTAATTTTTTTAGTTGCACATTGCTCTTTGTGTAGTTTTTTGTTTGTTCTGTATTGTCTTCTGTTGCCTCAGACTGATCGAAGTCTTTTAAACATCTTTGTGTTATTTCCTGTGTTAGGACCACTTATTAGTGAAAGACCGCCCAGAAGATGTCCCCAAACCTCCCAAAAAAGCTCTGGATTACTCCTCCTCCAGCGATGAGATGGACAGCAGTGATGAGGATGACGAGGAGGGTGATCAGGAGAGGCAGGAGCAGAGCAGAGACAGCTCATCCGCCAGGTAATAAATACATAGGCACTCCATTTTATCTCCTTTAGGTAAGCAAAAAAGAAAAACTATGTTACACCTGTTTAATAGTAAAGAGATCTGTGCTTGTGTGTGTCAAATGGGGAGTTTTTTTCACCAAACAATTACAGAAATGCTTTGCTGACTGTCACATACATCCAACTGTCTCATATCCAAATTTTAGACCAGTGGTGGTCCAGGTCAAGCAGGAAGTGAGCGAGTAAGCTGCGATCTGAGCTCCCACTCTGTACACTTAGACATATAGTGGACCAGCAATTAACTTTTACAATAGCCAACATGAGCAAGCCTTTTTACCAGCTATGTGTTCAGTTTGCTGCATTGCCCTGGGGTATCACTTCCATAATTATTTTTGACTTTCTTTAACCTATTTTGTGTTGTAGTCGGAATGGCCGTGATGCAGACACTGACAGCGTGAGTACCATGGTGGTCCACGATGTGGAGGAACTGGTGGGCAGTACATCAGACAGTTCATACGGAGATGGAACCATGATTGTCCAGAGGGTGAGCAGTAATTACATTAATTTAGTTAACTAAGTTTAAAAACAGAAAGATGTATCAAATTCATCTAGTGACAAACCACATATGTTATTGTTCAGAAGCACCAACCACTGGTTCCCTACACATGGAATAAGAGAGAGGGCACAACCTGGGCCTTCATGCTGAGGTGAAATGCCCAGAGATAAAGTGGCAGGTTTTGCGGACATTATACTATTATAGCTACACCTTTTTTATTTTTTGCAAGTACACAAAACACTGGAGGCTGGCCCGGCTGTGTCACCATCAAATCTGCAGAAAATAATCGGAGCTAATTATTCTAGGTTGGTGACCACAGGCAACTGGCTATTTCATACAGTGATGCCACCAATGGCAGCCTCCATATTCTTTCTTGATGAATGTATTTTAACATCAAAGATATCGCACTTCTTTCATACTTCTTTGCACCCCCTATAACGTCTTTGCATTTTAAGTGTTATAATGTCTTCCTTTTTAAGACGCCGGAAGAAGAAAGAAATCTTCTCCATGCCGACAGCAATGGTTACACCAATCTACCTGATGTGGTACAGCCAAGCCATTCCCCCACTGAGCCAAAGGGTCAGAGCTCATCCCCCAGCAAGGAAGGCAGTGGAACTGATGTGAGTGTTTTGTGGTCCTGGGTATACATGGCTTGAGTGTCCACTTGCTGATAGAATCTAGCTTCAGCAAACTAAAACTATTGCAGGCTTGTGATTCTTTACAATTTCTCTGGCCCTGCTATGTTACTAAAAATTATTGAAAGGGTTAGTCCACCTAAAAGTGATTTTTACCTTTTAGTCTAGTGAATCTTTTGATTGTTTTCACTTTTAGTGTCTCAGGCTATAGTTC
The DNA here is from genome assembly GCF_032062135.1 of Pyxicephalus adspersus. Classification (NCBI taxonomy): domain Eukaryota; kingdom Metazoa; phylum Chordata; class Amphibia; order Anura; family Pyxicephalidae; genus Pyxicephalus; species Pyxicephalus adspersus. The sequence continues at coordinate 5,829,719 of NC_092859.1, forward strand.
TGTTCTTGCCCACTTTAGCCCATACCCATTCCATGCTGGGCTCTCTATAATATGAAATACAAGTGTAGCAGATGACAGAACGCCTCATAGAGGTTGTTAATAGACCCAGGGGCTAACCAACAACATCTCAGCTGCTTGAGAAATGGACCAGAATCTTAAGTATTACAGTTGAACTAACCCTCTTTTTTTGATTGCTTAATGGAATTACGTAACTTCTAAACCATCGCACTGGCTGCATGTTTCCACTAATTAACATTCTATAACTTGTATGTTAATGCCTGCTGTTACAAATCATATTTTCTTGTCTTTGCAGTATCAGTCTCGTGGCCTGGTGAAAGCTCCTCCCAAAACCTCATTCACCATGTTTGTGGATCTAGGGCTTTACCAGTCAGGAGGCAGCGGTGACACCATCCCTGTGGCAGGTAGGTTGCTAACTGCTTTTACATGTAGTGTAAACATAGAGAGGGGATAAAGAGTAACTTTGACTAACTTTCTCATAATTATTATTTAGGAAAATATACAGCACCCCATCATATTATCTGAATTTTAAGCTGCTTCTTAATTATGTAAACCTCAGGGGGTTGCTATCCTATTGCTGGAATTGGAATTTTTTTTTTGTGAAAAGTGCTAGGTGGAGGGAGGCTCTCCTGTCTTAGCTCAGCATTGGGTTGGGGCTCTTGACAAAATTACAGATTTTTTTTTTTTTTTTTAAATAAAACATTTTTTAGTATTATATGGTTAATGTTGTACACTTAAATTTTTGCGTTTTCAGCATCTTTTGTTAGCGGAGATGCCAGGTTGGAACAGTTGAAGTACGAGGCCCGAAAAGGATCTGTAGTTAATGTAAATCCTACAAACACTAGGCCGCACAGCGACACTCCAGAGATCAGGAAGTACAAAAAGAGGTTCAATTCTGAAATCCTCTGTGCTGCACTGTGGGGTAAGTGAAAGAAGAGACGCATCCTGTAAAATAGAAAAGCGCATCATTATTCATGAAGTGATTAAGAGCAATGTTCTGCAATGGAGAAAACACTCATCAATTAGTATTTAGTTCTTTTATACTCTCTAAAAATGTCACAGATCCATCCTAATAAATCTGCCCTCCAGCCTTGCATAGTTAGTTGTACATGCTTTTTTCTTTTTCTTTTTATTATAGTATATTTGGTTTGTTGTTTTTTTGGACAAAAGAAAGAAAATGGTCATCGAGAATTGCAGTGTCATCACTCTACCATTTTTTATCTCCAAGGTGTCAATCTCCTGGTGGGCACAGAGAACGGCCTCATGCTTCTGGACCGTAGTGGACAGGGCAAGGTCTACAGCCTGATCACCCGGCGCCGGTTCCAGCAGATGGATGTCCTGGAGGGTCTCAACCTACTCATCACAATTAGTGGTAAGTGTATGCACCTGAAATGCAAAACAAAGTAAAGCTGTAGCTTAAAGTTTCCATTGACCAATGTCTTGCTTTCATTAAAGAAAAATGCTATGATGCATAAAAAGGGTGAACAAGTACCCAAGTATCATCTCCTGTATAAAATGCATCTTTTTATAAATGATGCCTGCAATAAGACTGCAGAGTGATTTGCAACTTTTTTTTTTTTTTTTTTTACCACATTGTGCTTACTTTGTGTTGTAGGTAAGAGGAACAAGCTGCGTGTGTATTATCTATCCTGGCTTAGAAATAAGATTCTACACAATGACCCAGAAGTGGAGAAGAAACAAGGATGGAGTACAGTAGGCGATATGGAAGGTTGTGTACATTACCGCGTAGGTAAGGACTGGTGGTTGTATGCGTTGTCATTGGTTATCTGACCCACCTGATAGCTAGTATGTGAGCTTCATCTCTTGTCTCTTTCATCCTGTCTTTCACAGTTAAATATGAGCGTATCAAGTTTCTGGTGATTGCACTGAAAAACTCTGTGGAGGTTTACGCCTGGGCTCCAAAACCTTACCACAAGTTCATGGCGTTCAAGGTAAATGTTCCCGGAGTACTGCTGACATTTATTTACAATGATTTACATTAGCTCAGATGGTTTCAATTACTCTGGAGCAAAGCAGTAAAGTAGCACAGCGTTGTAAGAGGTAAAATCACTAATGGGAAAAAAATATATATCTTTTTGCCACCTAGCAGTGGTTCAAGTTTATGGGAAGTTGGCAGTGCTCTAAAATAGCCTAAAATGGTAACGCCAACAAGATTTTGTGGTTTTGGACATAGAAAGTGCTGAAACTTATTTTAGGTTTTTATTTCGATTGATGAAACTGCTCCTCGTCCACCATTGCAATGACAATGTTGCAACGAAGGGGAGAATCTAGAACACATTAAAGTAGGCAGGGTCAGGGACACCTAAAGATACCAGATAATCAGGAATTATGGTGGAAAGGTCTTATTTTTGGAATATCTCTCATATAAAAGAAGCTAGGGAATTGGCCTACAGTAAGTCCCAGTTTGATCAGTTTTATGGACCATGTAACTGAAAGTAGGGGAGATCCAATCTGTTTAGAACTTTTTATGGTTAGTAGAGCATCAACATGTTGTATGGCCAACTGATGAACTTTCTTGTCTCTGCAGTCATTTACAGATCTCCCTCACAGACCACAGCTGGTGGACCTGACGGTGGAAGAGGGTCAGCGGTTAAAGGTTATTTACGGATCTTCGTCAGGTTTCCATGCAGTTGATGTGGACTCAGGGAACAACTATGATATTTATATTCCGGTCCATGTAAGTACAGCTCCTCCCCCATATTGATGGACACAGAGCCTTGTGTTTCTGGTCTTATTTATGTTCTCTCCTCTAGATCCAAAGTCAAATCACTCCTCACGCCATCATATTCCTGCCAAATACAGACGGCATGGAGATGCTGCTGTGCTACGAGGATGAGGGCGTCTACGTCAACACCTATGGCAGAATCATAAAGGATGTGGTTCTGCAGTGGGGAGAGATGCCAACCTCTGTGGGTAAGTTTGGCCCTGTTTAAAGAACTACTTCTCAAAGTATTTTACAATTTAGAATTGGGATTCAAAAACCTGCATGAAAATGTGATTTCAAATCACACAACCTATCAGCCTACCCAATGTATTAGAACTAAAGGTTGTGAGGGCAGGCATTAATAGCAGGTTATTAGTGGACACTGTGCAAAGTAAATTTCTCCTAGAGTGATGAAAAGAAAAACGGTTTATATTTGTCACTGAAGTTTTCCTTTAACTTCTTAGCATACATCTGCTCCAACCAGATCATGGGTTGGGGGGAGAAGGCCATTGAGATCCGCTCAGTGGAGACCGGTCACCTCGATGGGGTGTTTATGCACAAGAGGGCTCAGCGACTAAAGTTCCTGTGTGAGCGCAACGATAAGGTAATAATTATTTTTTTTTTAAAGCACAATTTGGATGCTTTAAATTTATAGGGATCTTCTCTTTATAGCCGCCGTTTACATTGCTTTACAACATAGAGACATGTCATCATGTCAGTAATTTTCAACCTTTTCTGTAAAAGTTCTCCTTTTGTGAATCATCAGCAGGATCAGTGCCCTTGTGGCCTCTGCAGTGCATCCAAAAAGCTGCTGTTAGTGAACCAGCACAGTGACCATAAGGACATATAAACAGTTTTCCTGGTGGCGTATCCTCTAAATTGTCGCAGCCCCTGGGGTACCCATTTATGAATATCAATGTACCCTCGATTGACCCCGGACTTCAGATTGAAAATTACTGATCTGCATCTGGCTTTCTTAATCTTTTGGCTGCTGCAGTAAGCTGGTGTTAGTATACTACAGCAGCTTAACTGCAATATTGCAGCCACCTTTGATCCTTTTTTTAAGTACCAAAATAAGAAACAATTTTGAGTTAAAAAGTTAGTTAAAAGTTCGTTTTTACCTTCAGAGTTCAGTTTTTGTATTTTTCCTTTTTTATTCCCTTTTAGTCATTTTTTTGTCCTCTGCTCTCTCTCTTCTCTCACAGGTATTTTTTGCCTCCGTTCGTTCTGGTGGGAGTAGTCAGGTCTATTTCATGACGCTGAACCGCAGTTGTATAATGAACTGGTGAACAAGAAAAGATTTGGGGATACAATGATACATTGAAAGACTGCTCCTGTTCTCCCCACACACACTGGAGCCCATCCTTATTAATCCCTTCCAGCACACATTCCCCATTCCCTAACACTTCTTACAGCGCCTTGCTTGCTTACTTTATCTACATTTTAATTTATTGGGGTGTTTAATAGCTATAATCCTACAAGACCAAGAGACAGTTTATTCCCCTCCAGTTTTCAGGAGAGATGGAGCCAGGGAAAGTGAAGAGTGAAAATCCCAGTTTTACACTTTGGACTTTACTCTCACTGAAGGCTTGTACACCTTTACTTATGTCTCAGTGCAAAGAAAGTGTCATGTGTGGATGTTACATGGGCCCCAGTGTTAGGCAATGCTCGGATTAATGGCGCTTTTGGGGATAGGGTTTTATCTGAAAACCATATTAACTTCTTATGGAGAGTGAGCCAGCAATTCCTTGGCAGATCCCATTGGGGGATATAAGAAGCCAGTTCTATATAGGAGGTAAAAAAATCTTTAAATGGAAGCTTCCTCTGTTGTGGGGTTACGTCGGGCCCCATTACAGTACCTCTTTTATATGCTACCCCTTGTCAAAAATTTGATTAGGAGTGTTAACTAATGGCACATTACCCTTTTAAAAGCACTTTATCAAATATAAAATTTCTATGGATCCAAAGTCCCCATTTCTTGATAAAACAAGAAGTTCTTTTACTTCCCTCTATAACGGCCCTCCTGCACATTTTAGGCTGCAGTAGTTCCTTTCAAATTTTGATTTTTTTAGTTCTTTTTTTCTAGGACTAACTAGCAACCCCAAAAAAAAAATCTGCATGTCACTCCTACAACACTACTCCCCCCCACTGTTGTGGATCTTGGCGTGGCTTCTGTACTTTGAACTGTCACGCGCTGGATATTTTCCTCTCGTGCTATATGCAGATTATTTTTTGGGGAGTTTAATTTTGTAACTTGGAAAACCAAATCCTACTCCACTATAATCTTTAGTTTTTAAGGACTGCTCTGTGTATTACACATCAGAACCTTCAGATGGTGTTCTACTCATTCAGACGGTTATTTGATTCTTGTGAGCTGAAAACAGGAGCTTTATCCTCAACCGAAGACCGGGATCTGTGCATCTCTGAAAAGCTTTTCTTTTTTTATTATTGCAAGTCTGCCAGCTTTTTTGAATGGTTTTGGGGGTGCCTCTTTCTGAGGTGATCTTAATGTTAAAGATCTGTCCCTGAAAAAAGGCTATACCAAAAAAAGAACACAGACCTTCAGAATTTAGATACCAATCCCAAAAATGTTTTTCCCTTGTGTGTGAACTCGGGTCGCCCTGGAATCCCCGCACAATGAGAGACAATCGAGGTGTTCATCTAGACGGAATTGAATTTGCTATTTTTGTAAACTTGACAGATGATTATAGGGAGGTGACATATTTTATGTAGCAAATTGTATAAAGGTTGAATTTGAGAAAAAAAAAAAATACAACCGCTAATATTGGTGACATGTTATTGCTCTTGAATAAAGTTATGTCTGCTAAAACATGTGTGTTTATATTGCTAAGGTGGCTCTATCAAGTTTTTAAAATCAGGCAGACTATACAGATGCTCCTCACCTAATGACCAGGTTCCTTTCTAATGAGCTGGTCATTACACTAATTGGTCACTAAGAGAGGACCAGAATAAGGAGCCATGCAACAGTAACAGGTTCACCTGCAGGCACGGATCAAGGAAAATCGCTACTCAGGACAGAGCGGGATGAATGAAGGAGAGAAACCGCACTGCAGTTCTTGTGTAGTGTACCTGTTAGAGAGACGGTTGTTAGTGTAAGCCATTGGTAAGTGAGCAATACCTGTAAGGCAAAAAAGTTTGCTGGGTTGGGAAGAAGCTATGTTTTTTTGTCTACTTACATGAACTGCCTTTATAGAATCCACCACAACAATTCTATGGTATTCCAGTCATGACTTTCATTAGGCCAAACCATTTTAAATTATTCCTTTGGTATTGTGCCTTGGATCCTAATGTTAATTGAATCTTATGTTTTAACAGTTGGTTTGACATTTTCAAGCACACTTTAATATGATAAGGAATTTAAATTAACTACAAGCTTTTCCGAATTTTAATCACCATGCTTCACAGTTGGTATGAGATTCCCTCCTGAAACTCTCTTTAGCATGTTCTGCTGTTACTGTGGATGAACAACTCTGTCTTTGGTTTATCAGTCCACAGCACAATATTCAATTCCAGTCATGACTTTCATTAGGCCAAACCATTTTCCACTGGACCCTTGTTGAGAAGCACTGCCTTTGGAGAATGTTTTTTTTTTTTTTTTTGTTTCAATACATTTTCATTGATTTTATTTAACATACAAGTAATAAATACATTAGTAAAATGGTAGAAGTAGGATGATGGTTTCAAAATTCAAGTACATATATTCACAGAAAACATAAGGACCCACAGGGAAGGTCTCACAGTCAACTAATATAATATACTGGTGTCATTTGTCAATAATATGTCTATAGCTATGCAGACATCAATGAACAATCCCAGCCCATAGACATATAATATGCAATCCATGGTGACTATATCTTCTGAAATTTGGGTACCTTATGCTTAGTAAAGCTCTCGTTTTCTCATTCACTAAGACATTTTATTTTTAACCTGCTCTAACATGGGCACTGTTGACAACCAGACTGTGGCTAGCACCATTTTGTCTGAAGTAAAAAGGTTAGTCATTAGTTTAACCCCCTGAGTGGTAACCTGGAGTTTGACTCGGGGTAGAAAAAAGATGCTAAAAGCAGTAACCCAGAGTCACAGTCGGGGTAGGTAAACCTATGGAAAAAAAAAAGTAAATTTGAGTCTTACCCTATCCGCCAACATCCCACGTTGTCTTTCACATCTTCTCTCTTTCTTCACGTCTTCTTCCTTCTTTCTCCAGCATCTTCTGCACTCGATAAGTCACCGGGAAGTTCCCGGTGACATCGGTGTGTGTGTATGTTGCCGGCGGGGGGGAAATTCAAAATCCATTTGTATTGCATTCAATACAAAATAACTATTGAATGCAATACAGTGGATTTATTTGTGTAAAACAGTGTCTTTCATTAACTTTTTACAGTATATTAGTATGAGTATATTATTTTTTTTTTAATTTATTTACTTTATTATTTTGACGTGATTTTGTGTTTCCAACTTTTTTTAAACCCACACTATTATTTTACTGAAAAATACATTTACGTAAAAAAAACAATGTACCACTGTTAGACATAAATCCAGATAGAAATGAACCGCTCAGGAGGTTAAACTGGGTAATGGTGCAGACCGATGGTTTCAAATTCAAGAAAGCCTTCACAGGATGCTTAGGAAACGCAATCCACAATAGTGAAGGCCATTTGGTATACCGGTGTCCAGAATATCCTCACCTTGGGGCACTCCCACCAAATATGTTGTAAAGTTCCCGCTGTTGTACAGCCCCTAAAGCAATCACCCGAGCAAGCAGGTTTAAACTTTGCCAATTGGGATGGCATTATGTACCACCGCAACATCAATTTGTAATTGGCTTCTACATTATTGCTACAGTGGGGGGTGGTTTGCCACATTTGCGCCCAATCTTCCTGCTCTAGCGAAATTCCCAAGTCGGCTTCCCAGCGAGACACATATGAGGGTGTGAATATAATTCACTGTACCAGATCACCATATACAGTCAACAGAACCCCTTTTGCGTATGGATTCTGAACACAACTTTTCAAACCAGGTTATATTGAATGATCCGGTGGATCTCCCAAGTCTGGTCTGAACAAAGTGTTTGATTTGGAGATAATGAAAAAGCACAGATGATTTAGCTTCATGATTATCACAAAACACATTAAAAGGAAGTATCCCAAATGGATTCATAAAGTGATAAAGTTCTTCCTTCACCCACCAGGTAAAATGTCTCGGTTCTTCTAGACCTGGAAAGAACATTGGATTCCCTATTATAGGGGCCACCAGTGTGTGTTGGAAGGCCGGGCTTTTTATTATTTTTTTTTATAGATTTCCAAATTTTCAGCCTGTGCTGTGATATGGCTGTGGGTTTTAGTTTTTGTCTGATTTTAATGCGTTTTTTTTATGTGGATCTGGGAGCTGGTTCTCCTTTGTGGAATTTCCCTTACCATGGGTATTCCCCATAGCTTAAATTACAGTATAAATATCAGACGGTTATACACAGTTATTGTTAGTTCAGTTGGTATCTGCAGTGCTCGCTGATGTCCTGTTCCCAGGACTGCTTACCAAAACGCAGCCTAGGTCACGTTACAGCTTGCCCGAGGCAAACACAGCAGTGAGGATTGACCCATCCTCACCCTAGCAACCAGATTAGTACACAAATTTATCTTACATACAATATCTCTTACACGTCTAAATTATTGACATCAAAATTCTTATACTCTATGCATTAAGCAGAAGCCATCAGTGTGCACATATTCAATAAAAGATTTCCCAAATCATCCTAAGGACCCAGTCCTTCTATGAGGGAGCCTACACTGCCACAGTGCTTAGTTTTGTAAGATATCTACAGGGACACAGGAGAGGGCAGAGGTAGAAAAGAAATTTTCTACTTACCTGATCCTGTTCTTTTTAAGATAGGTAGATATCCCACTTCTGACACCAAAGTGTTAGGGCAATCTCCTATTGATCCCAGATCAATTTTCCCTCTTTCTGTTTACAGCGCTGGAAAAGTGCGTAACAGATGCAATTTAATGTGTGGTTAGATCACTCTCAAAACTTTATTGTTTGCACACAGTTTATATAACAGTTCAAAGGCAAGATCAGTGGATGATCACATGACTACAGACAATTAGCAGACATGACAGATGTCCTTGTGGTTCTCTTAGAACAAGATATTTTTGTCAAAAGTAACAGATATATGGGGGTAGGGAGGAAAGGAAGAGTTTCAAGGCAAAAAGGGGGGAAGCAGATGCTAGTTTACTGATAGGAAGAGTACAACTAGTTTCAACATAATTCAATCTTCTACAAAACATCAATCTTAACAAATGTACAAAAATAATTATCTTCAAGAATCAGCAAAATTCCTCAGCCACTTTCAGGGGCAATAATGCCGAGCATATTATGCTTTATAATACCAACAGAAAGGCTCCCTTATGCTCTGGGGCCGGGAGAGAGTGTGCCTAGGAACTTGCGGGCGCCTGGCACCCCATATAAACTCCAGCATTTTGTGTTGCAACAATTGTATAACGTGCAGGTATAGCTATAGATAAAATCCTTATTTTGTATAGGAATTTAGGTAGCCATGACATCTTAATAGACGCTATGCGCCCTAGCCATGAAATTTGGTACCATTTTCAGGATTCTAGTAATCCAATAAGATATCTCACTAGTTCAGGGATGTTGGTGGAGTACGGGGAGTCATATGATGGCGAGGTATAAATACCCAAATAGCTGAGCCGTTTCAACTCCCATTGAAATGGGAAGACTTCTTTATAGCCCTCATCGTTTCCTGCAGCAATGTGACATTAGATGGTCTCCCATGTATTGGATAAAAGCTTTAGGGGAGAGTGTATACCAATGCACAAAAATTTGCACCGAAGCCCCATTTATCCACCAAGGACAAAAGGTATGGCCTGATAACAAAGTTAAATGCTTTACGAATATCCAGACTAAGAAGAAATGCTGGGGTATTCGTCTTCATGGCTTGATGAGTTAGGTGCAACACCCTTCGTATGCTATTCCCGGCTTGCCGCCTGCAAATAAACCCAGTTTGGTCGGTGGAAATAATATCATCAATTCCCCTGCCAAACCAGGCCACCAATATTGCAGCCAGGAGCTTAGCATCCAGGTTAGGGAGGGAAAGGGGCCTGTAATTGGACCAAGCCATCGAATCAGTGGAGGGTTTTGGCAACATGCAAATAGCTGCATCAAGGGTACTATTATCTAATCCACCTCCCTGAAGAATAGCATTAAATGCCCCCTACTAAATGGGGACCCAGCACATGTTGATATTTCTCATAATATGTTGCCGTGAACCCATCTGGTCCCAGATGTTTGTTGGGCTTAAATCTGCTAATAGCTTGGGTCACATCAAACAGAGTAATGGGGGCTTTCATAGTCTCCTGCATAGATGCAGTGATTTTAGGCAGGGATATGCATTCAAGAAATCTGTCCATAGCTGCCCTGTAAAAAGATTGAGGTGCCTGATACAATTTGCGCAAATGTGTTTAGAATTCCAGCAGAATATGTACAGGATTACAAATAAGGCCTATCACATTGATTTTATGTCTGTATGAATTAAAGCGTTGGTCAGGGTGCCTCAATCTGTTCGCCAGCAACGTGTGCATTTTATTACTATATCTATAGAATTTAATTTTAGACCATTTCAATTTCTTTTCGGCCAGAGAAGCCATACAGAGATTCAATTGTGTCCAAATCTCATCCAACTGACATCTCGCATCCTGATTGGGAGAGATTGTAAAATGAGCACGTAACTGCATATTTGGACGCTAACTGAACCAATTTTGCCGTGCACTGCTTTTTAGTTTGCGAAGCGATCTGAATAGGATGACTCCAAACTACCGCCTTATGAGCTGCCCAGAGCGTGGCTGCTGAAGTTGCAGGTTGTTGATAAAGAGAGAAATATTCAGCAAAGGTCTGCTGAAGTTTTTGATCCACGGCGGGGTTACTAAGTAGGGAGTCGGTAAGCGACCACTTGCATGAGTTGGGCTTCGGGAATAAGGAGGAGAGGGTGGCCTGGACTGCGTCATGGTCAGACCAAGAAACTGCTAAAATGCTACAGGTCTTGACCAGGGGTAACGCCTTCTGATGTACCAAGATATGGTCTATGCGGGTGAACAATTGATGAGGGTGGGGGAAATGAGTATAATCTAATTCCTTGCCATGTATCCAACATCTCAGATCTAAATAATTCAAGCAGTGATCTAAAGGAGGTGGTATCCCTAGATTTAGCAGGCGCATTAAACACACCCTTCTTGTCCAGCCACAGCATCAGGGGGACATTAGTGTCGCCACATAGCACCAGAGTACCCTGCACATGTTTATGTAATATTTGCATAAATTTGCATGAGTAAAAAAAAGAACAACTGGTTGGCCTATAATAAGACACTAGTGTTACCTTTGTGTCATTTAGAATACCAACAAGGATCAAAGAACAGCCTTACCAATTCTTAAAAAAGAGCAGTGACCATAGCATTAAGATCAATTATGGGTAACGTAACGAAGGTTAGAACAGCGAGACCCATTTTTAAATCTTCTAGATAGTGATGTAACAACAGTACCTCTTGTTTCAGTTGTTCAATGTCTTCCTCGTGGCCCTCCAGGACTGTTGTTACATCATCCATGGGTCCCTCCAGTTGTACTGTACTCTGGCCCAAATCTCTAATCTCTTTAGTGAAGTGTTCAGTTATTTTCCTATTTGCTGTACTTTCCAAGGCTGAATGCAGCATTGTTTGGAACCTGTTAAATAGATTCTTTGGATTTGGTAGTTGATGCTGTGTAGCTAGAGGTGGGGAAAAGGGCTCCCCACAAACATTTCAGACTCGCTAGATCCTTCACCCCTTTCCTGACTCATGGTGGGGGAGGAATCCGCCATCTTGGCTGACACACGGGTTAATGCTGCCTGCATTGTTGGGTGGGTTTGAAGACGTTTGCTGAGGGTATGCATCTGGAACCTCCTCCTCTTATCATTCGCCGAAGTTGCAGGGCTTCTGATGCGCCTATGAAAACCTGTTAAGTCCTGGTGTAGTGCAGGGCGGACTCAGGAAACAACCTTAGAGAGTTATTTTAACCTTGGCATGATAACACCACACACATCGACAGCAAAGAGACCACCAGACCCCCCCATATTTGAGATTTGTCATAGAAGTCAGATTCCTCCTGCATTATTCCAAAAGTCCTTCAGTCTTTTTTCAGGAACACCCAATTCTAGAATATGCTGGCGTATTAACAGTAGTAGTTACATAGTTACGTAGTAACATTTATAAACTGAAATGATCTGGCACTTCAAGGCGCACATCTCCGGCAGCTTGACCCTAGCAAGTTAACATTAACATCTTGTTTGGTGTGTTATCTCAATCTATGTTGCTACATTTCATACTTTGCTTGCCATTTAGCACAATAGCTGCTTTTGTTTTTTTAACTTTGAATGTTTCAATGTCCATCTTGCATATGACAATGTTATTGTGTTTGTAGCCATATTGTTTCATTGCAATAATATGTCTTTATTACCTTGAAATGTTTGTTTTGCATAAATATTTTCTAATCCGGTTTTTATTTTGTCAGGTAAATTTAGTGGTGACTTTGTGGTCTTTATTTTTTAATCTGACCTTTTTGAAAATGTGGTTATCTTGAATAAAGTTGTTTTAATTTTTTTGTTATTTTTTTTTTGTTTTATGTGATCTCCTTTACAATTTACCAAGATCTTTAACGTTGGGTGATCCAACAGACCTACTATTTAACAAATAAATTGAGATTGTTTTGTTTTTGAGTATTTCCTTTCAATGAATTGTTGAAAGGCCAAAAACAGCACAATTGTCTTATTAAAACTCACGTGTTTCATGCGCATTGTTGTGTACCAATGTGAGCCCGCTACATGCACGTGAACTGTGTTCCCCAGCAGTTCACAAACGCTGGAAACTTTTGCACAGAAGGGTCCTCATTCTAGTAAGTTTTTTTTTTTTTTATGTGTATATTGTTTGTTTTTCTGCATGTGCACTCATACATGTATATACACACACACATATAAATATATATATATATATATATATATATATATACACAAGAGAAATTATAGTAAGAAATAGGCAAAGTGGTTTTCTTTTGGCATATTGCTTAACACATATTTACTTCATTGAAAAGATTGAAGTAAATATGTGAAGTAAATTGAAAAGATTGCCTATTTCTTCCTATAATTTCTGATGTCAAAGGATTGGCTCAAGGCTAGTTTTAGACTTTTTAGCCTGCAGCCTTCTCTTCCTCTTGGTTTTTTCACTGTTCATACATATACATGCACATGTCTAGATTTGGCCAAGCATTGCCTATGCTGCCTGAAAAGCAGGAAAAATACAAAGTGTATTTGTCCCTGGAAGTTTTATATACTAATACTATTTGAATTATGTAAACACCAAAATAATGCATACCATCCCATCTTTAACAGTGCTTGACCCTGCTTGTGAGCTTGTCAATAAATGTGCTTTGATGTTGTGCTTGGCAACCTGGACCTCCTTCCATCACTATCAAGTATGTTAGAATGAGTATGCAACTCAGCTGGACAGCTAATTGACAATAAGTTTGGCCAGGAAGTGTGCTTGTATACAATAGGGCTAAGATCAGGGAGCACAGCACAATGAAAACAAACCTATAACAATACTAAAAATAAACACAGGAGTTGTGTAGAACAGTGGCAGCAAATCAACATGAGTGAAGTATGTTAAGGAAAAACCACAGCTTATAATTATGACCAATTATTCATAAAAGGAATATGTACATAATACATTCAAATACCAATATGTGACAATATGACTTTGAGAATGGGACAAAGGCAACGAGGCGGGTCAAGTTACAGTTTGGAGTGGAAAACCTGCATAAATTTGTACTAATTATTCGTGGAGAAAATGACAAAACCTTTATTAACAATGATTACATATACATTTTGTAAGAAACCCGATTGAAGAATTGCTACCCAATAGAGACCATCATTTTAAAACAGACACAAAAACATTGCAGCAACAGATGAAGCTAACAATAATGAAGATTACAAAGTCACATCATCTTATACCACGCAAGCAAACTTACTTGATTAACCCCCCCCCAATCAGTCAAGATAACATAGTAAAAATAAAAATACCTATGTAGTTACATACCTTTTAAAATCTGTTTTGACATACACACACAAGTGAAATCACCTAATTTTTCTTGATACATGTATTATAATATCTTTGGCAACAATAATTTGTTTGAATATTTGGTTTCTTTAAAGCCAAACTATATTGAAATTTGAATTAGATCCAAAATGCTTTGGAACTATTTTTTTTGAACATTCATAATATTGTGTGATAAAATGATATATTATAAAGTGCTAATTAGTATATATACAGCTTGATACAAATTAGTTTGCAGTGTTGCAACCAGTCCAAAAAATTTATAAAAACAACAATTGCAGCCAATCTAACTATAAATGAACAAATTTTCTAAATTAGTATAAATGTAACATAAAAGTTTAGCCCTTACCAAAAAAAAGATCAAGCACTAAAGATTCAAATTGACCTATAATAGACTGTAGGTGCGCACAGAACAGGGACCAGGTGTGCCCTAATTGATTGCTATGACATCACCATTGACAGAGCTTAACAGACTCACCTCAATGGCACAGCTGAAAATTAATCACCTTAATTAACAATTGCTTGACCACTGCTCATTTATCAATGCTCTAATCCTGAGGGCCCTCGCCATTGAATCTCAGGATTTACATCGTGCCCCGTGAATCGTATATGCGCCTGGCGAGCTTCTGCGCATTCGCTTGATAAATCAGGGCAATCTTGTCCATTTTCTTTCAAATATATCTCCTTTACCTTTAGACAGTGTTTTACTAAAGATGAAATGTTTGCTTTTTCAAATGTGTTGAAAATAATAAACATATTCAATAGAGTGTACTTGTTCAAACAACTGTATGGTTGCCTTTGTGCACAGATTTCATTACAGATTATCTACGCAGAACATTTTTATCGTTGCTGCAGTGTCATCCTTATAACACTTGTTGCTATCAATTGTCCTTTAGATTGTAAGCTCTTGTATACTATTTTTTCAAATATTTCTGTATATTTGTATATTACAAACTGTATTTTTGTGCTCCTTTATGTGCACCAATGCTACAACAAATGCATAGATATTGATACATCAGTGACTCATAACTGTATTATAGTGTGTGTGCACATTAAACCAGAGGGGTGTAGACTCAGATAAAACTTTATTCTTTGGAGGAGGAGACAGTCACATTTACCTGGCGTGCCACCAAGTGTGAAAACAGAACAGCTGAGATGTCGGACTCAACTCTATACCAGGGACTGACCTTTCTGGGCTTTCTAGCCCTGGGCTATCTGGTTCTGAAACATACCTTTAAGCTGCTGAAAGGGTTCCGAGTCCACATTCTGTCCCGATGGTGGAAGGAAGACCTTGGGAAGTATGGCGGATGGGCAGGTAAGTGTCCTTTTATAGGATAACTGTTTTTAATTTGCAGACTCTGCTATGTTGTGTTTTCCATGCATAAATATGGTTAAACCTTTATATAAAGACTGCTACATTGTGGTCTCCTTGAATAGCCATTTGGACCATAATCTTCATGCCTAGACTATGCTATGCTATGACCTATATACAGACAGTATGGAGTTTCTATGTGACCTGTAAACACACAGTATAGATTCTATATATCACCTGTTTACATGCAGTATGGACTCTATATATGTCCTGTATCCAGACAGTATTGATGCTATATATGACCTGTATACACACAGTTTGGACTCTATATATGACCTGTATACGGACAGTATTGACTTTATATATGACCTGTATACAGACAGTATGAACTCTATATATGACCTGTATACACACAGCATAGACTCTATATGTGACCTGTACACAGACAACATAGACTCTATATATGACCTGTATACACACAGTATGTACTCAATAAATGACCTGTATACACACAGTATGGACTCAATATATGGCCTGTATACACGCAGCATAGACTCTTTATGTGACCTGTACACAGACAACATAGACTCAATATGTGACCTGTATACACACAGCATAGACTCTATATATGACAAAGTTATGAGCTGTATACACACAGTACCCACAATGTGACAATCTGTGAGATATTGGTATAGAATGAAAAGCATCAGTTCTTAGTCTGGTCCATGGATATGTTGCTGAATACATAGGAAAATCAAGCATGGTCCCTGGAGTTTAATGTCACATGTTTGCAGATCAATATGACAAGGTCCTCAGGCTCATAGCTTGGGGAGAAAAATGCATTATGCTAATCTGAGCACTAACCAAACAGAGTTCAGCCCAGTTCAAACACAATAACAAAGTTCACTGCATGACCCTGCATAATGCACTCTGTGTATTGTTACTCAGTGAGAGAAAATTATTCTTTAGATTGGCTTATTGGCTGTTAATTTGCTTTTATTATTTTTTTTTTTCATCTTTTATAATGGATTTTGCTGAGATATCAACTGTAATTAAATCCATTATCAAGGGGGCTGTAAGGAGCACATATGTGGAAGCAATTACATCTATTACATGGGCTGTAATAGCAGTGATCTCTAGTAGTCACATGTAACAAGTCTTTGACTGTCTCGAGTTTCCGACAACTCCTACATCATGTCTGCAGCCTCTCCTACCATTTCCTTTGTGTATGTCTTCAGTCACCGACCATCTCTGTGGAATGGTAAAAGTCTCAGGTCATCTCCTATAGAATGCCTATAGTCCCATACGAACTCCTGTGGAAAGCCCATTGTCTTTGACCATCACATCTAGAATTCCCATAGTTTTTGACTCTCTTCTGTAGAACACCCATAGTCTCTAACGATCTCCTGTAGGACACCCATAGTCTCTGACGGTCTCCTGAAGAATGCCCATAGTCTTGGTTAATCTCTGTAAAAATGCCTTTAGTCTCCGATCATCTCATCAATTCCCATTCTCTCCTGTAGAATGCCCATAGTCTCCGACCATCTCCCGTAGAAAGCCCATGGCCTCTGACCATCTCCTGTAGAATGCCTATAGTCTCTGACTAGCCTATCATTTTCCAACTTAAAGCAACAACAAATATTTTGATACCTCCACAAAAGAAGAACCTGCAATAGCTTCTGAAATAACTTGAAACTGACTAAAGTCATTGGTGAACATACTGCTTATTCCATAGGCCCCAAAAATTAAACTTTGTTTTAGAGTTTTGCTTTCACAGAATATTTCAATTATTAACACAAAAAATGGCATGGACATTAATGTTGGGACTCTTAACTTAATATTTAATTTGCACAACCCTTAGAGGTAATTATATCTTTGTGCTTGTTTACTGACACGTGGAGTAGTTTGCAAAGAGAAGGTAGATTTTTCGTTCCTTGGGTAGAAACCTTGTCAGCTGTAGTAAGTAAGGAAGGAACTAGCTCCTCTGTTCAGAAAGGGTCATCCAGGTCCTGTAATATCAGAGAGGTCACAGTAGTTCATACATAAGCGGGGGTAATTGATCCAGAGAAGTCAAGCATGGAGGAATTTTACATGAGTGCAATAATAATTGTTAATATTTCGTTTAAGGCCCGTTTTCTTTTAGGAATTTGGCAACAGTTCATGAGTGGGTGTAAATAACTAACCGCCAAGGATGAACAAATTTTGCAATGATAGTGGATTATAGTCCATTTCTAATTAATCATAAATCCATCTAATCTAGATTTGACCTCAGAGAAAGTCATAGAGAACATTCTGCTATTGTTGAATTAGCTTATGAAATGTTCATTTTGTTTTGTTTTTGGTATAGTTTAGATTGAAATTAAAAATTAGATTATATTATAATTTACCATATTCCTAAATGACCCAAAGGTTATGTCAGTGGAAATGTTGGGGCCCCACCATGTCCCAAACCAAAGATTAATTTCTGGGAAGTGTTGATAAAGCTCCCAAGTCTTAAATGACTCATAGATTGTCTTCCTGGAAATCTTGAAGCTCCGCCATATCCTGACCCATAGACTATCTACTTGAAAGTGCTGGAGCTTTACTATGTTCTTAAATGACCCATAGAATATTACTGCAAGTGTTGTAGCTCCATCATGTCCTGAGCCATGGATTATTTCCTGGGAAGTCCTCGAACTTGACCCCATCCCTAAGTGACCTAGAGATTATCCTTCTGCAGGTGTTGGAGCTCCGTCATGTCCTGAGCCATAGATTATTTACTGCGCAGTGCTGGAACTCCACCCCATCCTTAAGTGACCTAGAGATTATCTACTTGAAAGTGTTGGAGTTCCACCATGTCCTGACCCATAGATAATCTACCCTGAAGTATTAGAGCTCCACCATGTCCTAACCCAATGCTAATTCCCCTAGAAATGTTGGGGCCTCCACCACATCCTAATCCAATGATTATATATTTGTTAGCTTGGGGTTCCACCATGTCTTGATCCATAGATTATCCACCTGGAAGTGTTGGGGGTCCTTAAAACAGAACTAACCCCTCCTCTATTCTGTTGCAGTGCGCCACCATCATCCTCCTTCTTGTTTTCCTAAATCCATCTTTAGTTATCTTGATTGGCCAGTCCATGATGACAAAACACCAATGCAGGACTTCTTTCACTCCCAGCAAGTGCAGGCGAAGCCAGGATTGCTGGGTATCCTGGCAACCAACGCTGAGCTGGGTATGTGCAGCTCTGTGTTTTTGACAGTATCATGGAGCGACTGAGCAGGTAACAATGCTTATTGTGAAAAGGACATTGCCTGTCCCTTTACTGAAATAATGTCCTGCTGTCACGGTCCCTTCCGTGACTGAGGTTAGAGGATCTGTGAGACAAGCTGCACGTGAGGTTATCTGACAGCCTCTTTGGTTTTACTTGTTTCTGTGTTGTTGTATCAGCTGCAGCTGATGGTCATTACTGCTCCTCCATTTAGTCTGGCCTCACACTTCATGCTATGCGCTTGATATTCACTTCTGGGATGTGAAGAGCTGGTGTGTTGTCCTCTTCAGGGTTCATGCTCCTCCATTTGCTAATTAGGATAAGTTGAACTACTTTTGGTGTTTTGTTGTTCTTTTGTTGTTACTAGGCCTCAGGGAGACAGTGGTTCTTTCATCAGGGAAGGAACCAGTAGTCTCAAGCCCAGTCACTACTCCTAGGGCTATTCAGGGCAACTAGGGCCTAGGATCCAGTGTATGAGTATTCCCACCTTCAGGGGATATTCATACTGTCAGGAGTCAGGGCTAGGTTAGGGTGTCTGTAGGGGGTGACCGTTTCCTTTTCCCTAGCCATTAAAGGCCTAGTCCCTAGTATTTATCTTTCTGTTTTCCTCTCCTCCCCTTTATCCGTGGCGACACATAGATTATCTTCTTGGAAATGTTGGAGCGCCACCATGTCCTGACCCATAAATTATTAACCTGGAAGTATTGGAGCTCTAACATGTCCTAACCCAATGCCTACCTCCCTAGAAGTGTTGGGGCTCCAACACATCCTAACCCAATGATTATATATCTGGGAGTGTTAGGTCTTCAATGCACCATGTCTTAACCGAATCAAAATCAAATTACCACCAAATGTGGAGCATATATAAATCTGTTGGTTCAGGCAAGGTTTAAAACTGGACACACATAAAGCATGGCCTAGGTGTACTAGCACCAGAAGCCAACACATAGTATATCTGCCATATATAAAATGAAATGGCACATAATATTTTTAAACAAGGATCTGAACAAAATAGTTTTAGTTAATGTTCATTATTTCCAACAAGTGTCTTAATCAGCATGGTACATCACAAAATCACAGTTTATATATATTCAAAATTTTGAGTTCATTGTAACCTTTCACACGCCAGGGCTGACCACCTAAACAAACCATTATCTTGCAGCCATTCTTATCCTTGGACTTTGGTGTCTTCTAGATAGTTAGATTGAAGAGGGAAAGGTCCATCAACTCCACCAAAAGTATCAAAGTCCAAAAAGAGATGAAGACAACTTAAAATCTGCATCCCTGGAACCCAAAACCCATAGCTGATCCAGAAGGAAGCAAAAAACCCTGATAAATCATGGCCCAATCAGCTCCAATTTTTATTCATGATCCACAATGGCAGCCTGATACTCCCTGGATCAACAAGTTATGGTGTGATTTCTGATAAATATTAATAGGCATTATATTCCAAGTTGTCTTTAGCTTGTCTAGGTTGCATTTTCACAGCTCCTACTGTGAGTTAGCCTTTGTGAATGGGGTAGTTAAACATCATTTCCTCCAGGGGTAAAGAGTTCCCCATTGATAATGACCTTAAAGTCCTCCTACGCTCAGACATTGTTTCTTGTGTAATACCTTCCCTACATATTCCACTTCATGTTGGTTTGTCCCAGCAGAGAAGAAATCCTCTTCTCTGTTTTTGCAGCATCACATGGACTTCAGTGGTTTTCAAACTACGAGGATTACTAGGTGTTTATAACAAAAAGGAAGATGTTGGACTCAAAATATGTGTAAAACCTAACAGTATACTTTTCCTTATTATCTTTTAATCTCTTAAATATACTATTGGAATTATTTTGATAGATCTGTTTGATAAATACTAAAACTACGGCAAGGACAAGGCTTGGTAAGACCAAAATCCGGAATGGTTCCTTATTTCTCATAACTCAGCACAATGATTTGACTGTGAACTTTATTTACCCAGGAGAGACATCTCTACTCCTGAGAAAAATGCTAAAACCTGAAACATAGCCAGAATGACATTTTACCCAGAGGAGTTTAGGAGATTTTGATGGATTAAAGTCCAGTTAGTTTAGAATTACTCATGAATAATTAACTACAGAATGTACCTGAAGCCACCATAGTCACCCTAGTATAAGGTATTGTGATTATCATATAACAAGCTAATAAATCAAACAAATTAACACATTTACATTTTTATTTTCAAAATACTGCCATTATTAACGAGGCTGAACTAGATGAATGTGGGTCTACTTTGCCATGTATGTAGGTATAGGTTTTAGAAGGAGATTTGCCAAGTTTTTATTGCTGCTTGTCAGGGATTTGCCCTCTCTATTTAACCAAGAACAGAAAGTGATGGGAAATCCAAGCTTTTACCATTGCTGTACAAAGAGAAATGTCCTGAAATGGAGAATGAGAATGAAAGGAATTAGAGAAACTGCCCTCACTTTGAGTAGAAGTCCTCTTGCATCCCCAGGACAGAAAGCAAAGGGAATCTCCCCTATCATAAATAAATGGTAAATTCTTATCTAAAACAAGAAAATTGGCTTTTAAACATAAAGGAGCCCTTGAAAAAACTTTCAGGTCTTGGAAAACCCATGCAAATAACCATATTCACATTGCTAGTCGATGGAATGAATGGCATCCTTATAGATAGCCAAAAAGATCATTGATGTCTCTTAAATTGACCTCAGTGACACAAATTTCTCAATGAACCCCAAGAAACCTCTGAAGGAACCCTAGAGTTCCATGGAACCCTCTTTGAGAAACAAATCAATTTGAATACATGCTGGAATATGAACGAAAGAAGTGCAAATGAATCCGTCAGGGTAGATCATTCTGAGCATTGCACAGTTCCTCATCATTATCGTTCCTCATCATTTTTGTTAGTTACTAGGAAAGTTTTGGGTGCATGAATATTTTATGTTGTATCATCAATCATTTGTGGTCAAAAGTCTAGTTATTTGGTCACTGGATTACTGTTGAATTGGATGCTTGAACAGGCTGATTCTGCCACTCACCGAGGATCTAGCCCACTGTTTTACACCAATGTACTGTGTGCTGTGAATATTGTTATTTTTGTCTTGAGTTCACTGAGGAACTGGAAGCTATTTTGAAGGTTTCCCCATGCCCAAAAGGTTGAGAAAGACTAATTTAGAGTTTAGAAGTGGCATGACTTATACTAAACAGAGAATGGGTCAACATTTACCTAGGAACAGGTATGGTTCTTCAGCCCTCCTATTACGACTCTTTATTTACCTCTACAGGATCATTAAGTTTGTAGAAACGTAACCATAAACCTTTCGCTTTTGTTCCCTAGTGATAACGGGAGCAACGGATGGAATCGGGAAGTCCTACGCTAAGGAGGTAAGGGAAAATTGTTGGCATAGCCTATACATCTGCTCTCCTATGTCATCCCTCTCACACATTATTTTTTATCAACAGTTAGCCAAGTTGGGATTCAATGTTGTCCTTATCAGTCGGACCCTGGAAAAACTTAAAAAAGTTGCAGCAGAGATTGGTAAGAGCCATATGACTCCATGGTTTAAAGCAATGTTTCCTTCTCTTCTTGGGCGTTTTTGTAGTCTTAGCATGGGGAAGGGTTAGAACCTCTGATCCATTTTTTTATCATTTTCTTTGTCCTGTTTAGAGATTTATTATCAACATACTATCATGGTGACACAAAATTAGTGGAAATCTCAATGATTACACAGGTAGCAACAGAAGCCCAGAAAGCTCACTGTTCACCCCACTGAAGATATCTACTGACTACAAAAAAAAAAAATTAGAATGTCTTTTGGAATTTGGGTGTCTTTTTGTTCATCTACTGCCTGACGATGGTCGCCACCATAACTGGGACAAGGGAAGATCTCCTCAATGGACATAAAGATTAAAAACACAGATCAAGGTTTTGCCCCTTTTTCATTTTACTCAAAACAAGTTCTTGCTCGATATATGTTATATATGTACCTCTTTGACAGTTAAATTTTGAGTACAAAGAGTGTCTTTGTTCAATAACATTCGCAATCTAGGATAAGGATTTTTACTACATATTTTAAGTTTCAACAGCTCAGATCTGTTCTATGTTCATTTAAAGTAATCTACTTCCACAGAGAAACAAAGTGGACACAAAGTCAAGATTATCCAGGCTGATTTTACGAAAGGGTCTGAAATTTACCCCAAGATTGAGGAGGGCCTGAAGAACCTGGACATTGGAATCCTGGGTAATATCATTCTATAAATTCATTGCATATTATGGGATCAGACAGGGCTGAGATATTATCAGAACAGAACCAGAAGAACCTGGAATTGATAATGTGGATGGCTGTGCTTGACTATTATTAGGACAGAATCAGACAGCACTAGGATCTACAATGCAGAGAGTGATTGGATGATTTTCTTTTGCAGTAAATAATGTTGGTATGGCCCATCAAGGTCCAACAGTATTTCATGCTTCTAATGACAAGGTAAGGGTTTATATTTTGACATGCTAGTCTTTATAAAGGTTTCACAATTACATGTTGGTAATGACAAAAAAAAGTAATTGGCACACACTGTTGACTAGAATAATTATAGGTCAATACTAACAGGTAGGTAAAAAAAAAACTTTTCTATCCCTTCCCCCACACCAGTCAAATGGAGACATCAAGGTTACATCTTTATTGATTTCCAGTGTATTAAATAAACAACATTTTTGTTAAACTAAGTAGACCTGAATTCTATGCCAGTCACAGCAATACTGTGTGTCAAAACACTTCAGTTTAAACAAACCCAAGCTGACAAGATATTTAAAACCACCAATAAAGCTGTGACAGACCCATATAAAAGGAGGTGATGATCGTGGTGGAGGACACTTTTATTTATCTCCAAAAGGTCACCCCACCACCCCTATCCGCCTTTATAAAAAGTCTATCCCTTTCAGTTAAGAAAATAACACTGGAACTTACTTACCCTCCGCTCCCCATACACTTCCTATCCCAGTCATGCCCATGACCTTCATTCACAAGGCGTTACTAATACTGTTTTTTTAGTTTTAGATAAAGAGATAAAGGT
This sequence comes from Pyxicephalus adspersus, assembly GCF_032062135.1. Lineage (NCBI taxonomy): Eukaryota > Metazoa > Chordata > Amphibia > Anura > Pyxicephalidae > Pyxicephalus > Pyxicephalus adspersus. The sequence goes on from NC_092859.1 coordinate 5,853,251, forward strand.
TTAGAACCCCCTTTACATTTTTTATTGGGAAACTCATGTTCTCTACTTGTCTTGGTGACCATTATTTCCGCTTCGGAAAGTGATGGGAAATCTAACCATACCTCTAAACTTCAGAAGGTGGCTCATTATTATATATTTTGTCTTGAAAAGTAGGCTTGACTACATTTGACTGATAACTGGATAGAAGCATGAAATATACAAGCTAGAAATATACTATAAATTGGTTTAGAATATGTAAATTATAGCATATAGGGTGCAGGGGTCAGGAGTATGTAACTTACATTGTGACTTATAGAGTACAGGGGTCAGGATTAGTTAAAATGCATTCTAGTATATAGAGTGCAGGGGTCATGATAATGTACCATACATTGTAGTGTATTGTTTGCAATGCAGGAGTCCAGATTATGTAACATACCTTATGGTGTATGGAATGCAGGAGTTAGGATTGTGTAACATACATTATAGTGTATAGAATGCAGGAGTCAGGTTTATGTAATATACATTGTAGTGTATGGAATGCAGGAGTCAGGATTATGTAACATACATTATGGTGTATGGTATGCAGGACTAGCAGTAGCATATATTATATTATCTATAGAGTACAGGGGTCAGGAATACATAGCATATATTGTAGCATATATTGTATCAGAGGTCAGAGTGCAGAGTGCAGAGGTCAGAATTAGGTAGCATACATTATGGAGTGCAGGGGTCAGGATTATGTTACATACATACATGTAGTAGGGGCAGCATGGTGGCTCAGGGGTTAGCACTCCAGCCTTTGGAGCGCTAGGGCCCAGGTTCAATTCCCCAGCCAGGACATTATCTGCATGGAGTTTGCAGGTTCTCCCCGTGTCTGTGTGGGTTTTCTCCAGGTACTCCGGTTTCCTCCCACATCCCAAAAATATGCAGTTAGGTTAATTGGCTTCTCCCTAACAATTGACCTTAGACTAAATTAATCACATATGACTATGGTAGGGACATTAGATTGTGAGCTCCTTTGAGGGACAGTTAGTGACACAACTATGCGTAATATGATGGCGCTATATAAATACTGTAATTAATAATAAATACATCATAGCGTAGTGTGCAGGGATCAGAATTAATGCACATGCCTTGGAGCCAGGAGCATTATAAAATATATAGCCAAGAGGTGGGCTTCATGTATCCACGTTCCGGTTTATTTTCAGAGCACCTTAAGAAATCCAAAACTAAGTCATCTAGTATGCAAATCCAAGCAGCGCTCAGATGATCACACCATGGTGCATCCCTTGTGCTTTTACATCCTTCTATTCTGGCCAGTAATCATCTGAGTGACCTTACTACCCAACAGAAATATATATGGTGCTGATCCAAGGACTTTCTGTGCTCTGAATAAAGTGAAACAATCAAGCACTTTGGGTTTTACAGCAAATGATGGCTGATCTTACTCCAAGGAAGCAGGAAATTATGACAAAGGTAGCCCTTAAATGTTTTTTTATTTTATTTTTGTTTTTGCTTTTTTTGAAGTTTTGCAGTTCCTATGAGTTTGAATATAATTATTATGTGTTTTTCAATTACAGGAGATTACAAACATGATGAACTGTAACGTTATGTCGATGCTACATGTAAGTCTAATATATTTATTTCTATGTCATTTATAGAATTATGTAGTGTGTTTTATACAGTAGGTTGACTTGAATTAGTGACTGAAATAATGTCACAGATAGAAGGGGCTATGATTCTTTTATCTTCAGTGTGCCCAACTCTCATGTTTTCAAATATAATATTCATTACATTCGTAGTTTTCTTTGTTTTACATTTCTAGATGACTCGAATTGTACTTCCAAAAATGGTGGAAAGGTAAAAATTGTATATGTTCAATACTTATGTTAATAATCAGCATATATGCTCCCATCGACTAGTAAATAGCCAGCAATAATCCTTTACTCAGCTCTTGGAGATTGCAATGCCAAAGCTTTAGTGCCAGAATTCCTCTTTTTTTGGTGTTTCCAATATACATACATCTAATTACGATCCTAGATAGACACCGCAGGGCCCAGTCACTTTTAGTCTTTTAAATCTTCAGAACCTGCAACACAAAGATCTCTTAGATTGTAAGATTTAGTGTATCGGCCAGTGGGTAATCCAGCTACGTATACACCCATTGCAAAACTGATTTAGAATGTACTAACCTTTCTAAAATATTTACAATTTTTACTTTTTATTTTTTTCTTTCCTTTTTCCCTTTGTTTTCCTCCACTTTCTCTTTCTTCTCATTTCTCCCTCTCTGTTTCCTATTCCTTATTCTCTATTTCTTAACTCCTTTCCTTATCTTCCATCTTTTTATTATTTAATCTTTTTAATCTCTTCCCTCTTTGCTGCTTCTTTTCTTCTCTCCTCTCACTCTCTCAAACTCACTCTTCACCCCTTGCATACTCTCTGCTTTTCATTTCTCTCCATTATCCTCTTTACTTCTCTGTGCTCTTCTCTCCATCATCTCTTTATTTTTATATTTTTTTTTTTCTCTCTTTTACATGCTGCTCTCTGTCTCTTTCCTCTCTTCCCTCTTTCTTTCTTTCTTTCTCTTTTATACACTTTCTATATGCCTTTTTTCTTTTCTCAGGAAGAAAGGTCTTATAATAAACATAGCCTCTGAGGCGGGCACCCGTCCATATCCAAGGGTTACCCTTTACTGTGCCACAAAGGTATGAACATTACTTTTATGTAGAGACATGTCCTAATGTAAAACAACTGATGAATATATATTTGTAATAAAGGGGGCAATAAACAATTTTAGGTCAATTTTACGGAAATTAGAAATGTCCTGCCCAATAGCAGACACCACAAGATACCTCCAAGGATATCCTCTAGCAACCTCTTTGGAAAAGCTTCCTCTTAGCATACTTTGTTACTCAGACTTCCTGACTAAGCTCCACCAGCTCCCATCCCTGGTCAAAGGCGTTCACCCTGACTCACCTGTTTTCCTCAGTTACTGGATAGTGGAACAGGTGCTGATTGAGCTTAGATTTGGATTCAGATGAAATCAGGTCCCAGTAACAAAGTATAACCACTTTGACCACCTTCTGCTGTGATGAACCTGGAATGTACTTAGCTGAATAAAACCAAGAATTTAACTGGGCTTTATGAAGAAATGTATTCCATCTTTTACCAGGTCTTTATGGATTACTTCTCCCGCAGCCTCAACATTGACTACAAATCCAAAGGTGTTACTGTGCAGGTAAATGGGTGGAGTACTTCTTTACAGAGTTGTAACCTATTGGGAGGTTGGCTGTCATTTTAATCATGGTGCAGTATGGGGTTTATAGATGAAGCAGCAAATCTTTCATCCACCAAACATTCACTGGTGGAGAGTCAACCACTACCATTGAAAACACACCGATCCGGCGGATTCTCCACCAAAACCAGGTTCTCCAAAGAAAGTCTAAAAAAATACCTTTAATGGGTGGCATGGTGGCTAGAACACTGGCTGCATAGCTCTAAGGTCCTAGATATGAATTTCCATTAGGACACTACTTCTTTGGAGCTTGTATGTTCTTCCTGTTTTTAAGTAGGTTTCCCCTGGGCACTCTGGTTTCCTCTCACATCACAAAAAAACATACTTAATTATGTGTGTCCTATGTATGTGTGTCATTTGCTTACCTGGTAAGTGTGGTTAGGGGGTATGGCCAAGGTGCGTCATTTGCCTTGGTAAGTGTGGTTGGGGGGGTATGGCCAGGGTGCATTATTTACTTTAGCAAGTGTGGTCAGTCATTTGCTGACACACTGTGAGCTAAAAAGTGTCCCTCTTCTAAATGTAGGGAGGTATGTATTCTGTATATATTCTATATATATATTCATTGATAAGTACAGCCCAGGGAGTGTGGGAACTTGCGGTCACAGCTGAAAGGAGGCACAGGAGTGCTTTCATTCAGCTGTGATTGCTCTTGCAGCCCTGTAGTATGTGTTCCTGGATAGAGTATCTCTATCCAGTAACACAGTACTCCTGTGTTCCTGGATAGAGAAACTCTATCCAAGAACACACACAGCTAGTACAGGGCGTCAACAGCAATCAGGGGAGCGGAGGTGATAGCTCTGCTCCTCTGATTGCTGTTGCAGCCCTGTACTATGTGTTCCTGGATAGAGTTTCTCTATCCACGAACACAGTGTGAGTCTCATTGGCTGCTCATGAATGAATGCAGCCGTGGGAAAAATCTACTGAGCCACATGACTCACTTTAAGAGGAGGATTACCGCGGCTGCATTTATGAATGGAACAGTGATAATCCTCCTCTCAGTGAGAGATCCCCGGGCAGTACAGGTCAGAATGAGGGCTTGACAGGAGGATTCACAGGAATGCAAGAATGATTGCCCTTAGAATCCACTGTGATCCCCGGGCACTAGAGATTATTACCCTCTAGTGCCCCGGGATCACAGTGGAACTGCAGATGAACTCTCAATGGAGTTTCTCAGTTCAGTTCCCACGGTCACCAGGCTAATAAGTACAGCCTGGTGATCGTGTAAACTTTGCGGTCACAATTGATTGGAGGAGGCACGCAAGTGCTTCCAATTAGCTATGACTGCAGATGAACTGCTGTTCAGTATATGTTACTGGATGGAGATTCTCTATCCAATATCACTGTGTTCTTAGATTAGAATCTCTATCCAAGAACACATACTACAGTTACGCTAGGCAGCAGTTCATTACAGTCCTGAACCCCCCCTCCATAGACTTTAATGATTGATGTTAGAATTTGGCATTCAATCACCCTAAAAATATCGGGCTATTCAATCGAATAGCTGCCAAATCGAACACTGAGCTATTCAACCAACACTACCATTAGGCCCCAATGACTACAAGTTCACCAATTCTGTAAGTAGGATTCATTTCTCATTGGAATCTCTCCCTACAGAGTGTGATGCCCCTTATGGTCTCCACCAACATGACTTTTAATGTGAAAACAAATCTGCTTGTAAAGTCACCAGATGACTTTGCTTGGGAAGCTCTGAACACCGTGGGATTGACCAATCGTACCAGCGGCTGCTTATCCCACTCCATCCAGGTACAAACCTTTATCTTCCTCCATATTTATAAGGAATGTCCAAATTAAAACTTTATTTTGTTTCCTAACACATCCACTGATAGAAAGTCAGTTGGCCGAAGCCAAAAAAAGACCCCAGAGCTCAGATATTTGATAGTTGAATGAATAACCATATTTCTTGTGATTCGATAGGAATATTTTAGGTAATTAAACAAAAAATAATAAATTATGTTTATCAATGTGGAACTCCTGTTTTAATAGTTTGCTGTTTGCATTATAGTCATAGCTCCTCTTTTTGTTACATAAATTCCAGCATCCCCAGCATCTCTAGCACAAGGATAATCCTATTGGTTTAGCATGACATGCACCATTTATACACAACACCATCTAGTGGATGCAGGAAGCAGCACAAGCTCAGTCTAGTAGGGAGACAGGATTCAGCTATTTTCCATCACTTGGGATTAAGATACACCCAGGGGAAGGCTTTTTTTTTACCCATTGGGAAATTTTTCATCAATTCATTAAGTCAGCTGTGACATTTTGGCTCTTCGATCAGATGTTAGATGCAAAAAACAAAACAAAAAGCCTTCTAAGTAGAGGTGGCAGGTGCTCCTATTCTTTTTGCTGATATATGCCTCCTTTGTATTTGCAGAGCTATGTGTTGGATCTGTTTCTCACAGAGTATGTTATGAGTTCCAGAATCATTGCCTGGATCGCCAGGAACACCCTCCGCATTCTCATGAGCATGCAGAAAACAGAATAATCACAGCTTTTATTCAAATGCACATTTATTAAAGTAGAGTATACATACGGTATGATTTTGGGGATTAATTTATATGCTGTTCTGCTAAAATTACGATGTTCTGCTAATAGACCCCACTGGGGGGCCCACCAGCCAGAGTGAACCGTTCCGCAGACCATCAGTTGGCGACCACTGATGAAGATCAGGCACAAGCCTTACCCTGTCCTACAAGTCAGGTTTTGCTGCTGCAACACTGTCTGGAGCTTCTCTCTGGTTCCTCCACCTACCGTGTCCAATGATGCAATGCCCAAGCAACCTATCATAAAATCCAGGGTGTATGTACTAAAGGCCAAGGTGGGGGCTGACAGCTTTGCAAATATGGACATTAGGAAAGTCCACATATGCATGGCTATTTAAGACTGGCACCAGGCACCACTGGTGTCCAGAATGTGAAGCACAAGATGGCAGAATAGGTTACCAGCTTCCTCTTGCAGATGTTAGTTTAGCAGTAGATGATGCTACTGGGTCTCTTCAAAAACCTAGAGAAAAGTAAAGGACCAGCCAAGCCCCACATCCCTTACCCTTTACCATAATGCAACGCCCAGTAACCTTTCATCATTTCCAGCCATTATCCAATGGGGGGCAAGGAGTGTGATTACAGCTATGCAAGTACAGACTTGGAGAAAGTCTATATTTGCATGGTCACTTTGAATTGACACCATTGGTGGGCCAAAATGTAAAGCAAAAGATTATGCTACCAGATACCACCTACAGATGTTAGGTAAATAGTTTGATGGTGCTACTGGTTCTTTGTAGATTAATAAAGGGCTGTTGAACTCAATTTTGATATGTCAATCCTTCAAAGAGCCCAATAGGCCCATCACCTGATTTTGACAACTTCTGGCAACTTGCAAACCTGCAAAAATGCACCCAAAGAACTCTCAAACTGTGAGGAATAATATTTTCCGGTCTGATGAAACCATGATTGAACTGTTTGGCCTCAGTTCTAAACATTATGTCTGGAGGAAACCAGGAAACCACACCTGCCCAATACCATCCCAACAGTGAAGCATGGTGGTTGGAGCATACTGCTGTGAGGGTATTTTTCAGACTCGTCAGAGTTGAGTAATGGAGCAAAGTACAGAGATATCCTCAATGAAAACCTGTTCCACGGTGCTCAAGACCTTAGACTGGGCCAAAGGTTCACCTTCCAACATGACAAAGACCAGATGCACACATGAGTGGATTTGGGGATGGCTTTATGTTCTAGAGTGGCCCAGCCAGAGCTCTGACTATGAACCCTATCCAACATCTGACCCTATCCTGGAAAAACCTGGAAATGGCTTTCCACCAAAGGTCCCCATCTAACCTGACTGAACCTAAGAGGATTTGCAAAGAAGAAAGGCAGAAAATCCCCCAATCCAGGTGTGCAAAGCTTGTTGCATCAAATTTGAAAAAAATTGAAGGGAGCTGAATACTTTCTGAAGCCTATGTAATGCCAAGCAAGAACAACCAATAAAATTGTGTTAAATATATTGTGTCATATTGAACCTGCCTGATCTTCAATGATTGGGATTAGATCTATCCAGCAGTCCTTCATACATTGTAAATGACAGTGTAGTATTACCAGCTTCATTTATCTGAATTAGAAAAATGTGGAATTATGTTTTATGTGGAATTATGTTTTGAACTTCAAAAAAAAGAGTGGTGTCAAGAAATTCTGTTTTCTCACGGGAAGCATTGATGGCCAAACCTTAGTGAATGAGGTCCTCAGTATTAGATTTCTTATCTATTATCTGCTACTATAAAGCCACTTGTTTATGGCTCAATGCAGCTGGTTTGTAATCTGATGACCCATTACTACTTTTCATCCATTTACACATATCAATGTAGCAGTACCCCAAACCGGTTTCCCTTGGTTTTTTTTTTGTTCTCATGATGCAGAGACAAAGACTGAAACAAATACGTGGGTTATAGTACTGCAGAATTCTTCTTTCCTCAACTTCTTGACAATTATTATTAGTGCATCTTTCATGTTAGTGAAGTCCATTTGGCATGACCATGTGACCAATGTGAAATAATGTTAACCACAATAATGAACCACTGTGTAAAAGGTTGTTATTGACCTGTAGGCTTAATAATGAAGTTTATGTAATTAAATTTTGCCTTCCCAGGTTCCTCTCTTCCCTCCCAACATGCTTTTATTGCATCTCTTTTTTTGATGTCATCACTGAGTCTCCATGGTGCTCCAGGAAAAAGCAGGCAGACCAAAGTTGGTGTGAGGATACTTCTCTCAGGAGTCCTGATGGAAGTTATGAGTTGGCTCTTGGGTGAGGATATCCATGTATCAAAATGTCTTGATGGATGGATGTCTGTAGGGAGAAGTGGGCATTCTTAAGCCCCCTCCATTTGCATGTAAAGTGCCCTAGCACATACTCCAATAGTCTGAGATTCTGCAAGACTGTCCTGGGCTTACAACATGTGTCCCACAGCCTGAAGTAACACTGGTATTACTGCTCAGCTTTTGCTCCGTGCTGAATCTGTAGGGAAAGTGATCTCCCGCCCGACAGAATCTGGTAAGTACTGGAAGAGTTGGGATAAAGACTTCAATGTAAGGTAGGAGTTTTTGGCTGATGTCAAGGTCTACTTTACTTCCTGTTGGGCATTATTGTTCCTCTACTCACTCATCCTTTGTTCTCCCCACCCTCCAATTGGTACCATTGTTCTCTCTTCCCTTAAAGGACACTATAATTCCTCCCCCTTCCCACCACCACCACTCTCTGAGCATTTGTGTTCTTCCTTCTTCCTGCTGGGCAATATTGTTACGTTCTACCCACCACTGGGTGATACAGTTCTCCTACTACACCCCACTAAACACTCATATTTTCCCCACCCGACACTGGGCAGTACTGAGCTACCCCACCTCCTGCAGGGCAAGTCTGTTACCACCAACCACCGCACTCCCTAATCGTCACTATCATTCTACCCCACCATTCTTGGTACTTTTGTCTCCGTCCACTGCTTGCTGGATGCCATTGTTCCTGGCCCCTTTTGCCAAATATTGGAGTGGGTACAATCCTAACAGACATCATTTAACCATGTCTCTTAACCTCCCTGGCAGTATGAATATTAAGTTTTTTTAAATGTAAAAGCGGTACATTTAAAAATACTTAGTATTTTAAATATCCCCCCCTGGTCCCGCCTCCAAGCCACATGGTCTTGCCCCCCAGCCACACGCTCGCACGCAGATGTTCAGCCAGCATCTGCTTTCCCTGGCCCCAAGTCCCCAGCGTTTACACGCCAGGGAGGCAGATGCCCAGGCGGGCATCGCCAGGTTACACAGATGTCCGTCTGGCATCGCCAGGGGAAGAAGATGCCGGGCATCGCTGGAGGATGCCGTGGGCACTGCTTACTAGTTAAAGTTTTTAGACTCCTTGGCAATTCCACCCTGAGTGTGGCTCGGGGTTACCGCTTTTGGTACTTGAAAAATAACCCCGAGCCACACTCGGGATTATCTCTGTAGAGGTTAAAAGCACACCCAATATTTAATGCAATATAGCCACATCCATTTCCACCATGGTATACTACATGCAAGGCATGTCTTCTGTTCTGCAATGTTTCAGCTACAAAAGTTGGAAGGTATGCTCCAGGTAAACCCCACATAAGATGCTAAGTATTCATGATTAATAGAGCTAAAATTCAAATAACAAAGTGGGCGAGTCTGGGACCAGCAAGCTCGAAAGGGAGGGGCTAGATGATGCTAGACATCCTCCTGCCAGGAAATGAGGTGGGCTCTGTCTGATTTGCTGCAGCTTCTGATGTACAATATGCAAAACTCTCAGAAAAGTAAATTAAGTAAAAGAAAAGTATTAAGAAAGTCAAGGAGAGGAGCCTGTACAAATACGTATAGCTAAAGAATATGCTGGATACCAGATTTCAATAAAATATACTATTTCAAATATGACTCACAGTGCTTTATTACTATACCTAAACTCACCAACCTCCTATTTCTGCCAGCTGTAACAATTATCACAAAGGATATATCGTAAACAAATTAGTGATATCGGCATTTTAGGTCTTGGGGGAGTGGTGGGATACTTTTCTTATGGGTGCTGTTGGGTATCATCTGGATCAACATGGAGGAGATATCAAAGGAACAGGCTTTCCAGCTGTCCCATTCTGGCCAGTACAGTATTGATTTTTTGGTCTCTATACAGGACAGGTTCCCATGTGCCAATATTTACAGAATATACTGCAGTTTGAACACTGCCATAATTGTTAAAATGGTGGCAATGGACACATAGGGCTTAATTATCAAACCTCTCCAAGACTGGAAAAGATAGACTATCATAGGAGTGAGTAATGAAACCTAGAATGGATCTGGTCCAAAATTGAATTTTTTGTCAACTAATAGAAAACGATTTTTAGGAAAAGTATTCATGTTTTTTTCATAGTAGTCTATCTTCTCCAGACCTCGAAAGCGTTATTAAATCAGACCCATACTCTCCACCTCTGAGCACATTAGTGCAGCATCCCTCCAGACATGCCTCCTTCCTCCATGACGTTTTGTACCCACATCTGTTCCAGTATAGCCTTCCAGTGCATCAATATTTAATGAGCATATGTGAAGTGGTGGCGTGTTAATTGTCCTGCACTCTCAGTAAGGTGATGATAATTGGTTTGTTGCTCCCTGATGATGCTTCTTGATCTTCCTGCTGGCTTTCAGGGGTGAACTTGTTGTGGAGAACTACATGAGGAGATGTTTCCTTTGGATGCATGCAACAATACCTGATTATACACCAATTACACTTCTTTCTGGGGTTATAGATATAGATCAATACTATAGTCCTTATATATATTTTTTCATTTTTATGTTTTTTTTTTGGGAAGGGCAAGAGCATACCAAAGTGTAACTTATTTTATCTTTGAAATGTTAGAGCAGGTTGGAGTACTTGAAGTGGCACTGATTCCTAGAGAGTGTTTTTTGGATGACATTGCTGTGCATTATTTGACCCCTTAGATCAGGGGACAGCAAACTTTTTGGACTACTAGGCCATTTCAGGAGGTCAAGAAGGCACACTAGGTCAGAAGAAACAAGGTGTCCAAGGAAAGGTTTTTTTCTAACCTTGACTGCAAGCGAGCAGCCTCAGTTTTCCGCTCATCCGCTGTGTAGTCTCTGTACTTGTGCGCTTGCTTGGCATTGAATTGCCCCTTGAGATTCGACCGCTTAAAAGTGCTGTTGGTGTCGTTGCACATTAAACACAAGGCTTTGTATCTATGTTGGACGAAGAATAATTTGTCAGTCCATTCGGGGTTGAAGACATGACGCTCAACGTCAACCTTCCAGAGACTGGTAGCTGAGTGTTGCTTCTGCTCCTTAGGCATAGTAATTGGGGTTACCCAATGATATCGCGGGACAATTTAATTAGGCTGGATGCAAAAATAAATAACTAGGAGGCGTTAGGCCAGACTGGAATACTGGCTAGGCCGTATCTAGCTTAAAGGCCGGAGTTGGCCTACCTCTGCCCTAGATAGTAGAGGTCAAAATGTTCTGGTGAGTGTGTTGTGGAACACAAAGGTGTTCATGGATGGCAGTGGAAGAAGTGCACAAGACATGAACCGATAATGTTATAATATGCCTTCTCTATGGATTTCACATTTTGGGATACAACAGAAGCTGTGGTTTGATGGTATTTTGTCTGAACATCAGTGGTGGTGGGGGAATACTGCATAGTTTGCTATTCATATACAAACATAAAAACATACATAAAGCCCTAGCGATGAAAACCTTTTAACAGTCCTTATAAAGACCCTGTCACCAACCGCATTCTGCTGACAAAAGTAAAATATTGGATTTATTGTGACTCTATCTGAAGAAAAGCAATTGGAAAAAAACGACAATGGTTCAAAAAACTATCTTCTCCTTTCACTGAGGATTGAGGATCTTTATAGACATAGACAGCCTGATTTATTGAAGACTGGAGAGAGAATAGACTATCATGGGAGAACCTGTGTTATTCAGCAAAACTTGAAATGGATCTAGTCCAGGATTGAAGACATTTGTCAATTAATTGCAAACAGTTTTTAAGAAATCCCTTTCCGGTTTGCTAGATCATCCAAATTCTCCTATGATAGTCTTCTTCTCCAGTCTTGGAAAGCTTTAATATATCAGGCCCAGAGTTTGGGTGCACATCTCAAGATTTGGGCAATGGAGCTCCAGCACAGAGGAGCAGGACAAAGAAAGTCCCAAAGACAGACATTGAGTGTTATGACAACATATAAATGAGTTGGAAGTGGAGTAAAAATGCAAAACAGATGATTACCTGAAGTCTAAAAAAGGAGGTTTTAGATTACTAATGTATTTGCTGTGCCTCCTATCCATGGAAACTGTTCTGCTCTTCATGTACTGAGCAAATCAAACACCCTGCTCCTCCATAGATAGAGTCTAGTAAATCATTTTCATCCATTTGGAGAGGAAGTATGTTGCTGAAATGAAGGAAAAAAAAATCTGGAAAATAAAAAGTGCAGCCACCACACCTACGGATAGGTGAGTTGTAATATATTGAATTTTTTTTTTTGGGTTGAGTTGTCTTCCACCCAAGGTTGAAGTTTTGGGTGGAGTTAACTTTCAACAGGCAAGACAAAAGTAGTGTTACTGTGCAAATATTAAGTGTAGTATGCAAACATTGGTGGTATTTACACACATGATTAGAATGTTGGCTACCTACATACATGTGGTGGTGTGGCTTAGTTGGTTAACGCACCAGCCTAGTAAACAGGGGATCCTGAGTTTGAATCTTAGCATTGCCTGCTTTTCAGTCTGCACTAAAAAGAGAACCAAAGCATCTAGGCTAGAAATTTCCATCACTGGCCCAGTCTCGTAATGGCAGATCCAAATTAGCATACCTATTTTGGTTGGGAGTTCAGACCTAATACCCATGGAATAAAGCTTGGTGGACACCTGAGGAACACATGCAGCACACACCTACAATTCATGGTTAACTTTGGGATAGTTGCACATTTTAGGAGACCACCCTGGAAGTAATCATCACGTGCAGCCAATCAATGTCCAATCAACTGCACATCAAACAAAGAGTTCAGTAGTCATTTTTTTGTATGAAAGAAAGATAATAAAACCAGTGTGTTAATATGTACCTTTTCTTTATACTTTGGTAATCAGTCTTAGTTTCTTAGTCCCCTGAGGAAGCCTAGTGGTGAAATGCGTCGGGCAAAGAGACAATATCATTTTGATTTGTGAGATTAGTCTATTTCGACTACTGTTCTACAATTGTACATAACCTATTGTATCATATTTTAACAACACTGAACTCAGTTGAAATTTGTATAGCTGGGAATACTGTAGTTTGTAAACACTTTTATATTTTGCCACTAAAAAGCCTTCTTAACATTTTAGGAGACCACCATGAAAATATTCACCATGTATAGCCAATGAATATCCAAACAAAGGTTGTTCTTAAATGATGACATCTTTGGTTGCATGGGACCATGGTATAGTTGGTTATATTGGTGGTAAGTTGTCCTCTTCCCATACTCTAGCAGTGGGTAGTCTCAATGCTACAGAAAAATGAATTTTGATGATGTGTAGCAAGAAGTGCAGTATTCCAAGGTTCCCAGGGGGCAGATCAATGACAGCCTGAACTCTAAAGGTAAAGGCTCCCCTTCTGCACTTCCTAGCTTATCCCACTGCCTCGGAGGGTGGACACAAAAATGAGGGGTCGTAATCCTATATATTGGGTGTGGGGCTGTAGGGTCATCTGCTCACAATGCAAGTGCCAACCTGCCTAGTACTCTCAACTAACAGAATGGAGGTTTGGAAGCAGTCCTGTGGTTGACACACCTGTGTAAAGAATTTGCCCCACTGCCCTTCCTATTTGTGCTACTGACTATGGGCCTCAGGACAGGACATCATGTGAAATTTTAGTTCTCCCCTTCCTGATATCTAAGAAGGTTTTCACTTCTTGTAGTATTTGGTACCTGTAAATTACTTTTGTATATTACTTCTGTTCTGGGGTTAAGGAAATAGTGAGCATTAACACCCAGTGGATGAAAGTGAGTACTGACACCCAGCGGGTGAAAGGAAAGCGAGCGCTAACACCTTGTGACCCTGCATTGTCAAGTAACATGCTCACCTAAAATAAAACTCCAACACCCTTCTCATAAATACAATTATGTTTTCCTTCATGCTAGGTAGATCTGTTATTAATGACCCAACCTACCTATCAAATATCACCATCCAATTTTCCATGATTCTTATTCTTCAAGGTACCTAAATACCTTCACAAGTGGCCATGTATTCATTTAAACACAACATAAGGTTACATTCCTTCATCCTGTTTGAAGTATCATGACAAATACATATTTTAAATTTTGGTGCTTGCCCTAGAAAGAAATGTGACCGTGCCATTGTCTCTTAGGCTCTTCTATGGTGGGAAATCCTAAAAGTTGAGTTCCCAGGTCTTCTCAGCCAGAACAAGGAGTTATCTTACTGTCTCCTAAATTGTTTTGTATTTTGGAAAACACTGCTCATTGGCCAGGAAAGGCTTTTGGTTCAGCCCACTGGGCATCTCAAAGTGTCCTTCATATTGACATTTCTGTGCCTATCCACCACTAGATATTGAGATATCAGCCAGTAACTCGACCTTTAGGGTTTCTCCAATGATTAAAGTATCAACTTTGGGTTGATCTGCTCTTTAATATTCTCTAGGTCTCCAAAGAGAACCAGTAGCATCATCTAACTGCTAATCCAGCATCTGTAGGAGGTACCAGGCACCATTATCGGGCATCACATGTCTTATGTCCTACATTTGGACCCTCCAAAGATGCCTATCCAATGTAGCTATGTCAATGTAGACTCTCAACAAGTCTGTTTTTGTGTTGCTATGAGTGCTCAGGCACTGGGCATTGCATTTTGGGACATGTTAAGGGGTGTGCTTGATCTGCATCCTGAGATGGTTGCTAGACAGAGCTGTGCTGTGTACCAGAGCCGTGTAGATCTCTTGATTCACAAAGATACAAATCATTTAGCAGGTGAAGCAGCTCCATAATGTATTTCATCTGTGTATTTAGCTAATCGCCAGACATTGAAGAACAGTATTTAAAATCTCAACATATCTATTGCACTTTAATGTATTGGTATAAAGAATTATTACTTGGATTTCTGCCTTCCCGTGACAGCATGGATGGTGGAAAAGGTGAGCCTGGAGATGATTTTGAAACTTATAATGCAATCCGCAAGAAAGAGATCAAACACATAGCTCTGCAAAGGCAAAGGGAGCATGTATTAGGAATCAAGAGCACCTCTAACCTCTACACAAGAGAGCTGATGTATTATGACCTAATGTATCATTAGAATGTCAATGCACCACTGCCTTCAGGCACTAAAGGACCATGAGCCACCAGTGTGACCACTCAAAGCCGGATAGCATTGTCCATTGCACACACCCCCACACACACACACACACACATCTCTCCTTGGAGTCCCATTTTTCACCCATAAAAGAGTGCATGGATCTTGGAGGTGATACCTAAGGGGTCTTATATAATTTCAGCCTAAGCATAAATTTCTGGTCACCACTTACAGTTCACTACTTTAATAGACATTAATGGAGACCATGAAATTTGAAACAAACACTGATCTCTACTTTTGATGCACTTGCCACCAGCAACTACTACGATCCCAATGTAAATCAATGGACACTGCTAACTAATTTTAAAAGAGGTGATATGGCTACAAAAAAGTAGGGATTGGTACCACAATCCAATGACTGGAGCGTCTTATGGACAATTTAAGGTCAACCTTTGGACTTATGGAAGTGGTCAACCAGGTAAAAAATAAGTAAAAAATGTACCTTTTATCCAAAACCTATGTATTGGATATAAGGTATTTTTTTTTAATTATTTTGAAAAAACATTCCACCAATTCTGTTTCTGTTTCTGGCAAGATGGTAATATGTTTTGAAATATTACCATCTAGTCTCCAGAAACAGAAATGATGGAATGTCATTCAGCCCTCTATTTGAGCCAATGTTTCTTAACTAGTATTCCATCAAGCCATAGTTCCTTCAGAGGTTGGTAGGGGTTATTTGAGCCATGAACAGTTTGTGCCTCTCAGTTTAAGTGACACCAATGATTCTTTTTGGCTATCTGTAATGGTGACATTTTTACTAATGGCCAGCAATGTAGGCAACATTCTTCCTACTGATCACCACACTAATATACTAATGATTTAGTATTTAAAGCGGGGGCTACCTGAAGAACTAAAATTATTTCAAGGGTTCCCCTGTAGTAAAAAGATCAAGAAAGGAGAGTAGATAAAAGTTTTGTACCTGGATGGAATGAGATAAGCAACCACTGGTACGACTGGAAATCCCCACAGTGTTCAGAGCTTCCCGGGCAAAATCATCTGCCGACTTCACAAACAGATTACTCTTGGCGTTTTTGGTTATGTTGGTGGAGACCAAAAGCGGCATCACACTCTGTAGAGATTTAGTTTAATTACTTACAATATAGGTTTGTTTTTACAAGGAATCAGCCAGGGACCCAATGGTGCAGGGGATGCTGAAACTTCAAGGTGGCCCCATATCCTGACACAAGACCAACAATTTTTGTTGTACCAAATATCAAAGTGGAGGGGGGTTTTAAGGCCAAACAGTCAGAAACCATATTAATCAATAGGTCGGGACATTGATTAAGGATATGCATTCAGCATTTTAACTGATATACATGGAACTATAGGTAGGCAGACAGACTTTTGGAAAGAAACTTCAAACACAACTTTTGTTTTAGTTTTTGCTAAAGAAAGGAAACATTGAAACTTCTGTCAAAGAAAAAGGCTCAGGCTTTACTTCAACCTCATTCTTCCAAAAACTCTCAGGCATGGTGCTCTGTGTGGAATGGATGTTACTCTAGGTTCTTTTTTAGGAACCAGGAGCAGGCACCTACACACACTCCTGTTTTTGGGTCTATCATCAACAGCCATTGATCCACCTCTACTAATCAGGAACTGGTCACTGTGCTTCCCAATCATGGTGGACACATGAGATTGGTTTATAAACAAACTCATTGGCTGTAAAATTATACAATGAATTAAAATACATTTTTGAAATTGAATTTTTGGAGAGCTTTTACTATTAGTTTTAATTTTGGACTTGTGTCTTTTGTGACCTAAAAAATAAAAAATTAAGGCAAGCAAATTGGTAATAAGGGTTGTGTCAAGATATACTAACTCATATTGTTGGTCTGGACATCTAAGCTGGCCATGAAAGGGGTGATAGATTTTAAAGGTATGTGTGATACATTGAAACCATATTATAATTACTTGAAATCTTGCCCATAGCCTTTATTTTCTAACATAAACCTATAAAATTCAGGACCCAGGACACATTCTATACCTATCAATAAAAGGAGGGACCAGTTCACGACAGGTTACATTCCATTAGTTGATGTGTGTGATACCTTTTACCTATTTACCTGCACAGTAACACCTTTTGATCTACAGTCGTTGTTGAGGCTGCAGGAAAAGTAATCCATAAAGGCCTGGTAAGAGATGAATTAAAGAGAACCTAAGTTAATTGAACTTTCAGTTTTAATAAATTACCAGGAATAACGATTCTCACTGAAAGTTCTTCTGATGAAGCTGTAACTGCGAAACTTCTCAAGAAAAAATGGAAGCTATTGATGTTGGGACAACACCTTAATACATTGCCATCATATTGATGTGGTTTTTAACTGTGTTTATAATGTTCGAAGTGTTTTATGAAAATGAATTGCTGTAATTGAAGGTACCTTAAAAGTCCAAACTATACATTGTTTCCACTTGGTGAGAAAAAAAATTGTATATAGATAATAGGCAAGTGGTACCATAAGCTACAATCCCACCTTTAAAACAGTATAATGTAGTGTTAGAGCAAAAAAAAAAAATAAATAAACTTTAAGTCAGTAGTTTTATATTGCAGAAGGGTCATGTACTAACCCAGCATAAATGGGTGTCAGGAATGAATAAACTCCAACTCATGTACATGGGCATTCCCAATTAAGATGCCGAAAGACCCGAAACTGGTTGAAGATGACCAAAGATGGCACAGTTGTTGGAGCAAGGAAAGTTCCAGTGAAATAGAAATTTATATTTATATTCTGCAAGGACATGTTCATACCTTTGTGGCAGAGTAAAGGGTGATCTTTGGATAAGGATGAGTACCTCCCTCTGATGATATGTTTATTATGAGACCTTTCTTCCTGGGAAGAGAAAAGAGAGAGTCATACAGAGCGTGTAAAGAAGAGAAAGGAGAGGGGAAGGAGGAATACAAGGACAGTATAGAGACAGGAGAGATTGAAGGAGGAAGAACAGAGTGAAAAAGAGGCGCTTGTAGTTCCTATATATACCCCTTCACACACCTTTTTCATACTCCCTTAAATTGTTTCCTACTTATTATACTATATGTATTTACAGTTAATTATACACCACTAATTTACTCTAATTTACGTATAGTAATACCACTGATTAGGTGTTCTCCCTATTATGTTCTTCTCTAATATGCCCTTGTTGATGTATTGTAGTTTAACAAACCTAATAATATATTATATGTATGTTTAGTATGTTTAGTCTCAACCTTTCCCTGAGGAAGGGGAAACGAAACGCGCCGGGCAATGAGACAACTTAATTTTTTGAAAATGTTTCTGTTTTTTCTATTGGACAACTATCACATATCCAATATGTTGTCGATTTTGATTGTTAGCTCAGTCAAGCTCTGTCTAGCTTAGAATGTACAATTCTTTGATTTCTAAGTAAATTATTTTAGTTGCCAAAAAAGTGTTCTTTCTTTCTCCTTTCTCATTTGTTCATACTAAAACAAGGCTTGGCCACCGTTACTTCAGACAGGAAAATATATTTTTGGGGTCCCCCTATGTTCCAAAAGTGCAAAAGAGATGAAGAGAGAGAAAAGAAATGGCAGAGAGAAATGTCAGGAGAACAAAGAGAAGTAAGGGGGTAAGAAGGGAATGCACAAATGGATAAAAATGGAGTGTAAAAATGTGAGATACACTATGGGGATGAGGAGGGGGATATTGGGAAGAAAGATACAAGGTAAAGAGACAGCATAGATAATGTGAAAGAAACGATAGGGAAAGTGGAAAGTGTATGAAGCTTAGCACGGAAGAGTGTGAAAAAAGGGAAGAACAATTAGATGTGGAGCTGATACAGTTCCATCATTCCTACTTATTTTTTCCTTTACAGTGTAGGAAATTTAACCAGGTGACCTGGTTAAATCTAAAAACACCAAATGGAGAAATAATAAAAGCTATGGGGTATATTTACTATGGGGTAAGTAATTTGCATAGTGATTTGATCAATGAAAGTGCTAGATTTGTCATGCAAAATCAGGCACAAGAAGGTGCAAACTGAGATAGGCGAATATACCTTTTTGTACTACAATTCGCAGTATAGTTCATGGTGTATGACAATGAACACTGCGCTGGCTAGTGGTGACATTATTAACTGACCCCAGGACAAACAGTATGAATTACCCCAGTGAAGTTAGAACAAATAATGGTCTGACAGAGCCTCAGCACTCTGCCAACACTTAAAGAACTCTGTGGAATAATTGCACGTAAAAAAAAAGTATCCCCTCATCTCTTTACACTTACCTTCTGGAACATATCAGGAGTAAAATATGGTATCGAACCTGAAGGGGCCATACCAACATTATTTACTAAAATAAAAAAAACATTCAATCACATTATTTTGAATCTCAAAACGTCAAATCACACGTCTCCACATTATAGATCCCTGTGCTTTTGTCGGTATAATATCTAATGACAATTCTCCATATTATAAATTCCAGCTCTCTCTGATCCTTTCCTGATGATATCCAATCATGTCTTTATACAGATCCTAGCTGTATAGCAGTTTGAAAACATCCAGTCACACCTCTACACATGGTGGATCCCAGCACTGGCTTATCACCTACCTATTAAACTTAAGCTGCGTACACACGTCCAATTTTTATCGTTGGAAATGAACGACGAACGAACGACGAACGACCGATTGGCCAAAAATCGTTTGTAAAAAA